>NC_133876.1:1421353-1784895 GCF_044706935.1 Curcuma longa | reverse complement strand
TTTACTCTCAAATTATTACAGTTTACTGATAACGAAAGAAGCTAATGTCACAACAAATCTAACTTGTGAGGAACGTGATACACAATCATACTATTGTAGAAGATCATACATTTACCTTAGATGCCCTACACGATTAGTCCCATAATCGTGTGTAGAAAAGTAAATCAAGAAATTGAAAGACCTCCATGTAGAAAGGTATGATCACACAACTTCATCGAGATTCAACCCCTTGCTAACTGTAACAATTCTGCCGCATGAATTCACTTAGTCACGCCCTAGGATCAAATACACAATCATTATTGATTGCTAGGAAAAGAGAAAGATGATTCCAATCTGCTCCGTGTGTATCGATCATGGCCACCGACGTCTTAGTCTACCCCATCGATCACGCCGCCGCAACCCCCGCCCTGCCGGCGGCGGGGAGCACCCGGAAGGGGGTGGATGGCGACGACGGCGCGGGCCGTGGGCGGCGCTTGCCTGCGCGTGCTAGAAAGCCCGGCGGCGGGCACGCTCATCATTACGTCGGTGTGCCTGTCGCTGTGGTGGCAGCATAAGAGAGAAGCCTCCGCCCATCACCCAGGCGGCGCAACCCCCGCCCGTCACCCAGGCGCCGCCTGTCACCCGGGCGCCGCCCGTCACCCGGTCCATGTCGATAGCCATGCAAAAATATTCTGGTAGCAAAACTCATTATCATCACTGTAAACTGGTATCGACTCTTACTATTATTAATAACAATAATAGTTTCATTATCATTTAACTGCTTTAGAAAAAACTGCATAGCAACTAGTTAGAAGAATGATGATGATATATACACAACAATGATATGCGGCTTTTTTCCGACAAGAGCATCCAGAGATTCCACATGATGGTCCGCATCTCAGTGGATGGCTGGCAGATGAACAGAGCAAATCCGGGAAGACTGCAAAAGAGCTGAGCAACAGGATTCTGATCTCTTTAGAAACAGTGATCCAACCCCATCATTAGCTCTCTCTTAACATCTTCTTCTAGATAAGGCCGTGGAATGGCAAAGCAGATAGTCATCTACGAGCAAGTTGAGTTTTATTATTGTTATCCAACACATGCTTCTATGCCTTACAGGAATTATTGAGTTCGTGAACAGTTCTGCTGCAGCACCCGGGCCTTCCTGTTCCTGATTCATCTGGCACAGCTCTTCCATGGCACAGAGCAGCGTTGACATTACTACTTTTTCTTTCAGTTGGATCGAGTTCGTGCATGTAATAAATGGTGGAATATTTCAATCGAGTTCACTATTTTCTGCACTAGCAAATGGGCATGCAGGAATTGGAGGAGATATGATGATGCCATTGAGGGAGGATCTGAGCTACATTGGGCCACAAAAAGGTTCAAAAAACTTGAGACAGTGCTGAGTGGCTTCTTCCAGCTGCTGCTTTTGCTGGTGTCGGGGATCGAGCACATTATCCTTTCTCTTTCCTTTTTCTCAGTTCTTTTTCTTCTCTATTTTTCTGTAAATTCCACCGAAAGTGGAGTGGTGCATCGATCATTTCTGATGAACGCAGTGGTTGTGGTTGTGGTTGTGGTTGTGCTTGCGCATCCTTCAAATTGAAGAGCAAGAGTAATTGTAATTGGATAGTGGCAGATGATAATGATGTGATAAAACATCTACAGAGGAGACAAATTAACACTTAGAAAAAAAAACAACATGAAACTGTTTTATTAGGACCATAAACGTCAACGCGAGTCAAATTTTAGAGTGTTTTAAGCTTGTTTGATAAAATAATGAGTAAATCAAATTTAAAATCTAATAGTTTTGATGAGCTTCTTTTCTTAAATAAAAAGTGGAGTCTATCATCCGAACAGTCCCACACGGTCGGTCTCACGATCATCTATGAGGAGGTAAATCGGAAAGCTATAATTGACCATGACGGATGAGAGCATTGTCTCGGTTTCATCAAAATTCGACCCTGGCTCCACTTCAACAACTCTGCTCCGTCGTAATCAACTCAACTATGCTCCGGGGATGATGAGTCTCTCTTCTTTTTCAGCAAAAGGTGGAATCCGTCACCCCAGCAGTCTTACACGGTCGGTCTCACGACTATCTATAAGGAGATAAATTGGGTCAGGAAGCTGCAGTTGGCCACGACGGAGGAGGGCGTTGCCTCAGTTTCATTGAAATTCAACCCTTGCCCATTTCAGCAACTCTACTTCATTGTAATTAACTCAATTATACCTCGAGAGCGCGATGAGATTATCAAACTAAGCAACTCTACTTCAGCAACTCTACTTCATTGTTAAAGATGCTGGGCGTTTGAGCTGACCGCTGCGTGCACTTTCCGATTTACCCTGGTGACCGATGAGAAACTTTCATGGGGTCAGCCGGTATCCCCAGAGATAGTCAATGAAGCTAATTGGGATTTATCATTTTTAAGAGGTCATTGTTATTTGGTTGAACTTTGGGAGTAATATTATACTCTCAATATTAGAATTGTTTTGATGAGACTTGAAATATTATTTGACAATTTTGAATAAAATCGTTAAATAACTCTAATATGCTTAAATTCTCAAGATTAATTCTCATTGTGTTCCTTGTAGGCTCTAAATTCATTCAGTACTTTTATTTTTTATTTAATTTTTTAAAAACTCATCTAGTAATTTAATTTTAGCAAAACTTGCTAGATGACTTTAAAATTATCAAAATTTTAAGATAAATCTTTAAGTATGTTTCCTACTCAATCTATGCACGGTTACATGAACTATTTCAAGGTCATTTTAATGGTTTTTTTTTCATTTATTTCCTGTCTAATTTGCTAGTCTATCATGAATAATTAGTCAATTCTTTAGGACTATAAATGAATCAATTTTTTGAATAAATTTAGTATTTTATTGGATAAAAATTTATTTATATTCATTAAATATAGAAAAAAATTAATTAAATAATTAAATTTGAACAGCTCATTAAACAAAATGAACAAATTTAAATTCACATACATTCAACGTTTTAACAAATAAACTTACAATATCTATTATATTAACAAAATTAAAAAATAAAATTTTTAAATAATCAATAAATTTTAAATTAGATTAAGAGTTCAATAATATTTAAATTAGTAATTATTTTAATAACTTAATTTATTTTAAGCAGACTCAGTTATCTTATGAAATAATTTAGAATAATACAAAATTTAATTAAATATAATTCATTTTAAAGGTCATTGACGACTTAATTGTATCTACTTACCACCGGATGGATTATGTTTTCTTATTTATTATTCAATTGTTGTGCTTGAAGTTAACTCCACCACGACGAATAACCCATCATGTTTAGTCTCAAGCTTGGATAAAGGAGGAGGATTATATTAGGTTGTCAGCCAGCGTTAAACTAAGATAAATATTTAGTGAATAGATTCTATTAAACTATTGTACTAATGCTAAATTGTTTCCTTGGAAGGAACACGTGCAGGGTCTAACTGTAACTTCTCGATAAGGATCGCTACATCTTTAGAACTCAGGTATAGTGATAAATAGATAAGAATTCATATTGCAGGGTCTAACTGTAATATATCGACAAGGACCGTTACATCTCCATGAGAATTTAGGTGTAGTGTTAAATAGACAAAAATTTTCTTATCATATGTTGGATAAAAATAAATATTATAGAAAAATTAATAGTCTAAGATTTGAAACATAAAACATATGAACTCTCACTGATAAAATAATGGAGGTAATAGATACAATGATTAAAAGAAGAATTAATATTTTATGTACAAGAGACAAAATGGGTAAACAAAAAGGTAGAGATAATAGAGAACTCAGATTTTAAGTTATGGTACACAGGAAAGAAGAAAATAAAAATGGAGTAGGTATTATTATAGGAGCAGTTAAAAATGAGATAGAATTATAACTCTCAAGATATACACCTCAAGTATAATATCAATAGAAGAAAAATATACACAACTCCTAGAATTAAATGGTGGTAGTTCAAGGATATGAAGGAAAATATATTTAAAGAGAAGATAGGAGCACGAGTATTTAGGTGAAATATACGGTGATTCTAATACGACATGAAATAAGATGGTATCAAATTTGAAAATAATAATCAAGAGTGTACTCTGTGAGTCAAATGGGCAGCACCACCAAATAAGGAATTTTGATGGTGGAATGAAAAATTAGTACAAGAAAAAGTGAAGGAAAAATAAACTACTTATAAAGAATTATATATTTGTAAAAATGAGAAAAACTTAAAATAATATACAAGAGCCAAGAAAAAGGCTAAGAAAGTAGTGAATGAAGCTAAAAATAAAACTTTTGAATGGTTAATTTGAAAATTAGATCATACAAAGAAGGGAAAAGAGATATTTATAGAATAGCTAAAGTGAGAGAGAGGAAGATAAAAGATCATATCCAAATAAGATGTATCAAAGATGAATGCAATATGATACTAGTAAATGATGGAAAAATAAAAGAGTAATGAAAAATATATTTTCATCAACTGTTTAATGAAAATTTAAGTGACCAACTTAACTTAGGTAATTTAAGTAAATCAAATGAGTATAGAAATTTAAATTTTTATCGTAGAATTCAAATTTTAGAAGTAGAATAAGCTTTAAGTGGAATGCAAAATGAAAATTTCATTGGACCAGAAGATATTCCGATAGAAGTATAAAAGTGTCTATAAAATAAGGTATTAAATGACTCACAAAATTATTTAATATGATCTTGAAAATGAAAAAAAAAATCTGACTAATAGAGGATAAGTATTCTAGTACCCTTATATAAGAATAAGGGAGATGTATAAAATTGTACAAATCATAGGGATATTAAATTAATAAGTCATATCATGAAACTTTTAGAAAGAGTAATAGAAAAAAAAATTAAGGATGGAGACCACGGTGACTGAAAATTAAATTAGATTTATGCTTGGAAGGTCAACAATAGAAGTTGTATATCTTCTCAAGCAACTAATTGAAAAGTATTGGGAGCAAAATCAAGATCTACACATGGTATTCATTTACTTAGAAAAAGTCTATGATACAGTCTCAAGAGAAATTTTATGAAGAATTCTAAAAAAAAATTATTAGCATGGCATATATTGAACTAATTAAAGATATGTATAAGAATGTAACGGTCAGAAAGTGAAAACTTTAGATGAATTAACTGAAGTATTTCTAATAAAGATAGGGTTACATCAAGGATCAATTCTAAGTCCTTATATTTTTACATTAATTATAAACAAACTCACTTGACACATTCAAGACATAGTACTGTGGTGTATGTTATTTATAGATGATATTATTTTGGTAGATGAGACACGTAAAAGAGTAAATGCTAAACTAGAATCTTGATAGAAAATACTAAAAGTGAAAGAGATTTTAGGCTTAATAGAGTAAAAATAAAATATATAAAATTTAAGTTTAGAAATATTAGACGTAATGAGACATTGTTAAGATAGAAGATGATGAGTTATCTGGAACTAAGAGCTTTAATATTTAAGATCATTTTTGTAAGACGACTGAAGGATTGAGAGAAATGTCTTATATAAAATACAAGAAAGATGATTGAAATGGAGGAGAGCGTTGGATGTTTTATATGATCGTAAAATACCTCAAACTTAAAGGGAAGTTTTATAAAAGAATCTGCTATGTTATATAAGGTATTGAATGTTAGATTATGACTTAAACACATGAGCAGAAGATGAGAATTACAAAGATAAGGATGTTAAAATAGATATATGGACATACGAGAATGGACATAATAAAACATGAGAGCATTAGAGAAAAGTCAAAGTTGCATCTATTGAGGAAAAATTCTAAGAGACATTTAAAATGATACGAATATGTACTTAGATGACCAATAAATATTCCAGTTAAACGATGTAAACTTATGACAAATACACACATCAAACAAGGACGAAGAATATCAAAAAAGACTTGATTAACAATAATAAAATAAGATAAAATTTATTTAAATATAGATGATGATATAGTAGGGGATATAGTCCAATAATAAAGAAGGATCTATATAGTCATCCCATCGGGATAAGATTTGATGGTGGTTGTTGTGGTGGTTCTTGAAGTTCATATTATACTAAAATTAATTAATTTAGCTTCCATCAGCCATCTTTCATTAGAAGCAATAGGATTATCTTTTAGCTTAGAGAATAGAAAATTCAGCAAATCGTACTATCACATCCCATTAATATAATTAAAACCCAATGATTTATTTTATAGAGTTTCACTTTTAGTTTTCTATAAATAAAGGAGTACTTATTTTAAATGATACGTGTACAAAATATCCATAAATATTAATTAAAAAAAAGATTAGAAGTCATCGCACACATACGGACTATAAATTATTCACTACTTAAACATTTGAAAAATCATCAATTAAGTAATTTATAACATGCTGACTTAATATTTTTTTTCAAAAATTATTTAAGATTTAATTAACAATAAATATCCTTCACACAGTACAGTACTATTCTAAAATTAATTTATAATAAACTAATTTTACTTTTATTTTATATAATTAAATCGTTCCGCACTCCCTTCGGATTTTAAATATGACCGGACCGAGCAAGCTCCAATGGAAAGTCACCGGCAAGTGGCAGGAAAAGCCAGTTTCCAAAAACCACCCCGGATTTGTGTTTGTTCCACGTACCACCCTCCATTCCGCTTTCTTCATTTTGCTAAATATGTCTACATCCACATTACCATATATATAAAGTTCGTTCCACGCTTCCTCTCCCCTGTTTGCCATCCAGAGAGAGAGAGAGAGAGTCAACGCCGCTCGGCCGCCCTCTCTCTTACCTTTTCCGGCGTCTTCTAGCTTCCGTCAACGCCGCCGTCTCCCTGTGAACGCGGCGAAGCATGAGTGCATGACTAGGTAGGCAATAACTTGAGCTTGGTGATTAATTAGTTTCTGTACGATGTGGTCATCCTCGCCGTGGGTGGCCGCTGAGGAGGAGTGGGATATCGGCGCCGTGGTGCGGGGTCGCCGTCCTTCGTCGATTAGGCTGGACGCTTGGTTTCCTTCGCCGGCGACGCTGGATGTGGCGGAGGAGGAGGAGGCCGGTAAAACTGGCTCATTTTCGGGTTTCCCGGATCTGCTACAGAGACGGGATGGGTTCCAGGAGCTGGAGGAGCTTTACAAGCCTTTCTTTTTTTCGAAAAGTCAGCAAATGCCGCTGCAGCTGCGAGGGAGTCCTCCGGCGTCGTGGCTTTCCCCCGCCGACCCTTCCATTGCCGTCGTGGGGTCTCCGCAGCCACCTCCACCGTCCCGGCAAGCTCACCGGCTGCCGCCTCAGATTCCTCGTTCCAAAAGAAGGTAGACGCAGTTGTTCTTTCAATCTGCATTTGTTTCTCCTTCATCAATCAGATTAAAAGAGCGAGCTTTGATCTAAAAATTGGTTTTTTATTCCAGGAAGAACCAGCAGAAGAAGGTGGTTTGCCAGGTGCCGGCCGACGGGCTCTCCACCGACGTCTGGGCGTGGCGGAAGTACGGCCAAAAACCCATCAAGGGCTCTCCTTATCCTCGGTAAACCATATAAGTCTCTCTCTCTCTCTCTCTGTTATTATGGCCTCGAAGCGAGGAAGAAGGAGAATGATTTTGGTTGGGAAAGCAGGGGATACTACCGTTGCAGCAGCTCAAAGAGCTGCCTCGCACGAAAGCAGGTGGAGCGAAGCCGAGTTGACCCGGCCACGTTCATCGTCACCTACACCGCTGAGCACAACCACCCTGTGTGCACTCACCGCAGCTCCCTCGCCGGCAGCACCCGCCACAAGTTCCCTGCCCCTGCATCCGCCGTCGCAGACGACAGCACCGAGCCCTCATCCGCCAATCACTCATCCAACCCCCCGTCGGTGGGTCTCTCCCCAACCACCCCGCTCACCGCCTCCACGGAGGACGAAACCCTCCGCCGCCGCTCGGAGGACGGCGACGAAGCGGATGACGACGAAGAAGAGGACGAAATGCTACTGGACGTGGAGGGCATGGACGTAGACGACTTGCAGCTTGTAGGCGGAGCTGCCTCGCCGGATGCGGAGGCCTTATGCGACGACGAAAGCGCGCTGGGGGATCACCGTTTTCAGCCCGCATGGATTCCGCACAGCAGCAGCACGGCCACTGCAGCCAGCGGCAGTTGATGCCCCTCCTCTGTTCGTTCTTTATCCGACAAATTGCAGACACAACAAGACCGCAGAACCAGACAGAGAGAGGAAGACGAGGGGGAAGACACCAATCTTGTCCATTCATTTCCCTTCAACACCTCCTTCACCGTGGGATTTTCTCCCCTTTCTCTTCGTGGAACTGTACAGTTCGTCAGAAACTATTCAGTGAAATCCACTTACAGAATGTGATCGAATTGTTCTATAATCAAAAACTCAAAGACGTATTCATTTCTTTTACTTCTTCCGATGATCATCTTCCTCTTTTCGGAATTCAAAACTCTATTTGCATTGACTTCTCTCTAAGTAAACGCGAATGTGAAACAGTCATGTCAGAGATAATCAAATCAAACCACACTCGTCCAGATCGAGATCTTAAAGCAATACTTTTGTTTAATCGAATGCAGCATCTGCAGAAGCCCCATTAATGGATGACCATTAACAGATTCCTTCCAACCCCAAGAAACTGATTAGCTCATCTTCAAGATCTTTAGCTGTCTTAGCAATAAGAATCGACTTAGAAACATCAGCATTGTCACGAGGACAAGGATCATGATGAAGGGGGTGGCTTTGCGCTGCGCATGCCTCGGGAGATGGCGACGTCGAATTATCAATGGCCTTTTTGCATGTGTTTCTACTTGGAATTGTCCTCTTCACAAAGCACTCGCCCACCAAATGAAAGAGGCTTCTGGGACTCTGCTTGTGTGCAAGGTGCCACAAGTTTAATGAAATTGATCAACCATTAGATTCTTTCTTTCACAGTTTTATTCTACTTTATTTTATTTTGGAGCTAGAATCGTTTTGGAAATAAAGGATGAAGTTGGATCGCCCACGTAGAAAGGACACAGGTTTCGACGTCATGATGTGCTCTCTCCTCTGTATGGAGAATCAAACATATATGCACTAAATTACAGTAGAAGATTGTCTGCACATGAATCCTTCTTCAACCAAAAGAATATAATTGTTGAGGTGTTGCGTGTGATTCTTACGATCCAATTAATATAGGTACGTACGTACTCATTTAATTTTAATTCTCTCATGCTTAACTGGTCGTAGACTTAAAAAGAAGAAGAAGAATTGGAGCTACATTAGATAGTCTTATGGTCCTTTGACACTCACTATTCCTTTAAATGTCAAAACAGGTTTTGATGGTTTCTACTTATGTTCATTTCAATCCTCTAAGCAAGTAATTGAAGGTCGCTCTACTTAAGTTCATTTCAACCTTCACTAGTGTGCATTTTAAAATAGTCTCTGATTATGTTCACTGAAACCTTAAGTTTCTACTATAAAGCTCATAAGCTCTAAGCTAGTCGTAACTGTCTTTGCTTATAATCATCAAAATCTTGAGTTTCCAAGAAGGTCCATTATCCTTTGATCATTTCAAATTTTCATCGTCTACGATTAATTAGTTTACTTTAAATTTTTAAACCTCTAAGAAAGGCTTGACAACTACTATTTGTGTTAGCCCAAATCTTTGATTTTTAAGATGCTTCTTTGGCCTTAACTAGTCTCGTTTCAAATTTTAAACCTCTAAGCATGTCTTGATAGCCTTTATTTATATTCACATAAATATTATGTTTCTAGGAAAATTTTAAATTTAATTGTGGATTAAATTAACTTTTATTTTAAATTTTAGAAAAAATAAGTTTGTTACCCAGTGGGTTAATGCAAACCCACCACGGATCGATCTATGCGGGTTACAAGCTCAGGTGGAGTAATTCATGTAGATCCATCCATCTTAAAATAGATTGATAAAAATCAGGATGAACGATGAACAAAAACAGAGACCGTGATCGCGAGGGGCGATCCGAAGGAGACGACATGCCACGTGGCTGAGCAAATGGACGTGGATCTCCTCGTCGTAGGAACCCGTGGCTTAAGCAAGACCAAGAGGCAATAAAAAAAATCATTTTATGTTTTAAAATAAGTTTTAATGCTAATTATAGTAAGAGTGAAGATAATTATTTAAAAAATAATAAAATGGCTTGGAGGATAAGCATTAAAAGTAGAGAGAAAAAAAATTGGAAAAGAATGAAGAATGAAATTTTCGATCTTTTATTCGGTAGGAAAAAAATATAGAAATAATTTTAAATATAAAATTAAAAATGGAAACTAATTGTGGGAGTGCATGCCAGTGAATAAAATAAATTTAAATCTATTTTTAAAAATAAAGTATAGGAATAAAATATAATATTTTAATATATAAGAGAATAAAATAAAGTAATTATTACAATATAATTAAGGGGTCGTCGGTCACCTGACGTCACGTTTCGTCAAGGAATATCTGGAATCCGATTCCCTATCTCTTCGCTAAAATGGATCTTTTCCCCGTCGTGCCCTAAAAGAGCTATCTTTCTTCCTCCTCATGGCGTTCCTTCTCCCTCTCACCGAGGCGACTGCAAACCCCGTCGTCAAACCCCAACCCTTTCGTTGGACGATCGCCGGCACGTTGGATTCCCGCAAGAGAACCCCGTCCTGGTGCTCTGCCCGTTGTCTGGTCAAGGACGAGGCCCCGGGGAGGGTGATTAGGGTTTGTGACCCTCTGTGCGGTGCCGGCGGCAGTTTCGTCTTGTCTCCAATTCTGTCCCTTCCACTCCTCGGTAGCGCTTCGCCTTCTTCGCCTCCGTCTCCCTCACTCAAGCCGCAGCAGGATAGGGACGAGGAGGAGGAGGAGGAGGAGAAGCAGCGGTATTATGTTAACATGGGGTATGCAATTCGATCCTTGAGAGAGGACTTTCCTGATATCTTCCAGCGGGAACCCAACTTCGGCATTTACAGGTTCGCTATCCCTCTTTTCTTCTAGTTTTGGTTTATAGAAAATGATTTTTTAGTAATCAAGTGATTGATTTGTCGGAATTAATTTGATTTTATAAGAGCCTCTGAGAATCTTCTGTCATGGGCAAATTAAAACTGTCTTCCAATAACTTGAGCTAATTTGGACCTCAATTGGGGAATTGGTTGAAGGTAGGAGTATGAAGAGAGGGAGATGGATTAGTTCGTAAGAATTGAGTAGGTGCCATTCGGATGAGATGGATCTAGCTTGACTGAGATGGGCAAAGCTCGGGACCAAATGGCCTGGAAGAGTGCTTGTGTTTAACTGGAGGTTGAGCAATGAGGGAAGAAGGTTCAAGGCGTATGGGGGAGCAACAGAATTGAGTAATGTTAGATTGAGAAAGACAGGTGGATCAAAAGTAGATTGAAATGGACATGGATGACAAGTTGTCGCCTGGAATCGCACTAACCTCTAGGGTTACTATGCATGGCCCCCTTTTGTGGGTCTCAGAGTCAGTGACCATCCAGTGGTAGGGTCCCATGTATCAATGGCCTTTAGGTTTAATACATCCTATCCATCCCTGGGACCTTGATCATTAACTGGCTTGACTAGATGTGT
The DNA here is from genome assembly GCF_044706935.1 of Curcuma longa. Lineage (NCBI taxonomy): Eukaryota > Viridiplantae > Streptophyta > Magnoliopsida > Zingiberales > Zingiberaceae > Curcuma > Curcuma longa. The sequence goes on along the minus strand of NC_133876.1, from coordinate 1,773,363 downwards.
GTTGCCTCTACATTCTTTGCATTCAGAATACACGGTATTAAGCCTATTCACACTACTCGATATCTGTCATGGACACATGACAACATCTAAGCAGTCCACGAAGATAGTGGGTAATCCACTGATTGGTTTGACCAAATATTTGTAACTTCCCCATTCATTGCAATACTAAATGCGAATGCAGCTCTGTTCAAGCGTTTAGTTCCCCATCATGGACACATGTCAAATCTCAGTGGTCCTCAGAGATGGTTTTGCCCACATCATGACAAAATTGGATATATGGCACAAACACTAAACTTATGATGGCATTTAGTTTGTAGAACTTCTGGAGTATAAACCCATAACTCAATAATGAAAACTATATTAAGAGAAGGTAAAAAGATGTGAACCAGTAAATTACTCATGTCTTACTAATTTTCCAAATACTTGATTTGGGATAGCAAAGATTAACAGGCAATCCATTAGAAGCAATTTCACTGATTGATATCTTTTCGATGAAATTATCTTTGAGCCAGATATCCCTTATGAGAACTGGAACTTGAGCACAAGTTAGACTTAAAGATCTTACCTTACTCCGAGAGATGGATCGCCAAACCAAGTATAGTCTATCTAGATAGAGGCCTTAGCTTAGAATGCATAAGTTACTATCAAGACTCCAGAACCTCTACTTTATCTAAATAGGCTATACGATATTGTGGGAGATCTGCTTAGAACATTGGATCCTTCAAAAACCAAGTACTAGTTAACCAGGTTGATCAGTTCCACTTTAATAAGCTCTTGGGTTTTATGCTGTTGAAGTTTGCAATGGACCTGTCTTCCCCATAACAAAAGTGCATAATAAAGAATTCAAACTGAACTTTGCATGGAGTGAAAGAATCATTTGAAGTAAGGTTTTGATGCAACAAAAATAGACCATTTTAGAATAAATCAGTGCGATAAAATAAACCAGATCATAAACTCTTCAATCTTCGTTGGTAAACTATAATGGAGAAAGATCCAACTGAAGATCATTATTCATGACATCATTGTGATGGTTGATATTAGTTCAGTTATATCATGCATCTTTTATTTGGAGTCCATGTATGACTAATCTTGTACAATGAAATGTGGTAGCAATTGTTGAGATGCTCCCAAAAAAAGATATGGAAAATTTTCAATTGCCATATAGGGACTGCTTGTCTCCTTCCAGAATTGGCATCCAAGTTAGTGGTTTCCCAGCAAAGAGGACATTGAAACTTAAAACTAAATGCATCTTTCTGATAACACTTAGGTCCTTCCACATGAGACGATCTACATGGTTTTTATTTTATTCTATTGCTGTTCATCAATGCAATGTCAATCGAAACACATTGTTTATCTTTAGTACTAGTGTTTTTGACTGCAATCCAATATTGTTAGCTGCAATTTCCAGCCTGTTGGTCATTTTTTCTAAACAACTATCCTGCTGTAAAATACTGCATGTCATGTTGCCTTTCCGGATCTGTCAATCAATAGTAAATCTTTTATTTGGAGTCCATGTTTAATCTTGTACAATGAAGTGCTCCTTATCTTTTTGGAGGATGTATTTTATTTATATCTGTGCCAACTTGATATTTAATCAGCTCACATTTTTTCTGGATTGCTAAATGTTTCCTTATCCAATTATGATTTTGCAAATGTACGACCAGCATATTTTCTGTATAATTTAGAGCTACCGGGCTAAGATACATCTTTTGTTGTGGTTCAGGGATGATATTGTCTTCAAAGATCCTTTGAACTCCTTCGTTGGTATTGACAATTACAAACGTATATTCTGGGCACTAAGATTCACTGGACGTGTTTTGTTCCGAGCTATAAGTATTAATATCGTGAGTATATGGCAGCCTGCAGAGAATGTAATAATGGTTCGCTGGATTGTTCACAGTGTTCCTAGGGTGCCTTGGGAGAATCATGGCCGGTTCGATGGGAACTCTGAATACAAACTTGATAAGAATGGAAAGATCTATGAGCATCGCGTGGACAATGTTGCTCTTAATACACCAACCAAGTTCCGGGTATTGCCGGTAGAGAGACTAATTCAATTGCTTGGTTGCCCATCAACACCAAAACCGACATATTTTGAGTCATCATTGTGGAATGTCATTTCTCGCTTGCCCTTGTTGCTTAGATTCTCGTGGATCAGATGCTACTTGGCTCTTCACCTTGTTTTTGCGTACAAATGCGCTGCAAAGGGCTGAAAACTCTCTGTACCCCTATACCACACCTATCAGTTGGCTGTATCGGGATTTTGTATAGTGTATAGAATGATAGAATGCTTTATGTGTATATATATATATTCATGGTATTGTTGTTGCATATGCTGAGATAGAAATGTAACGTGGAAATTAATAATGAGATGCTGATAAAATCTTTGATACCAATATTAGCATTTTCCTTGATAAAATCTTTGATGCAGAAGGGTTTTGTTAAATTGTTTTATTCTTCTATCGTCAATTTGTCTTCATTATTCTACCCATCGAAGTGGTAGTGCTTCATTGTTGTTAAATACAAGTGTGTCGATCCATCTAGTGGGATAAAGTTTGGTGGTTGTTGTTATTGTAGTTGTATTGTTAAATACAAGTGTCCTAAACTGAACTAAATCCTTTGCCAACCAATCCTCCTCCCTCGTCACTCTCCAATCTTTCTTCAGTCCAATGAAGTTGGTAAAATAAGGCAACACAAAGCATGGATGATCATGTATGACCATAATACTGATTCATTACTTCCATGCCTGGACCAGTCTTTCCTCATGGCAGAAGGGTGCTTAAAGAGACTCACAAATACCAATTCTAGTTAAACAAATTGATATACAAATTTTTATAAATTATTATATGAGCTATATATATATATATATAATATTTTAAAAAATCCTAAATTTCAAAATTATCATAAAATAATTGTTTTAAATAATAGAAATTAAAATGATATAAAACTAAATAAGCGTTTCCCACATAAAATTTTGGAATTACTATTCAACTTTGTTTTCCCAAAGGCAACAATTCATTTTCTGTCTTGTAATATCCGAGTCATCAAAGTGATATTGAACATTTAAAATGTAACGTTCAAAATCAGTATTATAGTATTTCCATTTTCTCAAACCCTACACTATAATGTGTTGACTTTTGAAAATCAATATCAAAATGGTATAGAACCTTCAAAATCAACATCATAGTATTTTAATTTTTCAAACCCTACAACATAATAATGTTGAACTTTGAAAATTAACATCAAAATGGTGCTGAACTTTCAAAATAAGCACCATCATATTTTGATTTTCCAAACCCAGCAACACTGTAATGTTGAATTTTGAAAATTATCCACAAAGTGATATTAAACCTTTAAAATCAATACCATAGTATTTTGATTTCTCGAACCTAACAGCAATATAGAAACTTTGAAAACCAACACTGTGGGGTTGAACCTTTAAAATAACACCACATTATTCTGCTTTTTAAATATAGTGGTGCTGAATTTTAAAAATCAACATCAAAATGGTGATGAACCGTTAAATCAAAATCAACACCATATAGTTATAATTTCTTGAATCACAGTGTTTAGATGCAATCTAATACTATGAGATTTCTGCATTGCTCCTAAGTCCCATTATGCCCTAAATTTTAGCTTCATGATCTTATTATCTGTGCATAGACTATTTTAAAAAAATAATTTGTGTGTCAATTGATATAGACATAACTTTACGGAGGAGGCTAGAGTTGCACACCGTCTCTACCTTCTCTATACTCTCCATGCCCAAAGTTTAGTTTTCCAAATTATCAAGGTCCATTAATGAGTTGTAATTAAAATTCATTGATGACATTATCTAGCTTTAATTGGACTAAATCCAAATTTAGTAGGTTTTTTGCATTGTCCCTGAGTCACATCATTTCCTAAAGCCTTGATTTCATGATCTTCTTATTTGTGTAGGGCTTGTTTATAAAAATTCAATTTATATGATAATTGACACAGAGTCATAACTTTATGTAGGAGACTCAAAAGTAGTATTACACATTGTCTCTAGATTCTCTATACTCCCCTCTTCCACTTCATGCCTAAGTTTCAGTATGTCAAATACTTTAGGTCCATCAATGAGTTTTGATAAAAAATACATTGATGACCTTAGCCATCTTTGATTGGACTCAATCTGTATACGTAAATTTCTACATTGCCCTTGAGTCTCATCATGCTCTAAAGTCATTAGCTTTATGGCCTTCTTATATGCGCAAAACCTATTTATAAAAATTCAATCTATGCGCTCAAATGGCATAGAGTTATAACTTCATGTAGGAGGTTCAAAAATAGGATTGCATACCATCTCTACCTTGTCTATCCTCTACTCTTCCACTTCATGCTCAAGTTTCAATATTTCAAATCTTTTAGGTCCATCAATGAGTTTTGACCAAAATTCATTGATGACCTTAGTCATCTATGGTTTGATCCAATCCAAGTTTAGGAGGTTTATGTATTGTGCCCATGAATTCTACCGTGCCTTAAAGCCTCAACTTCATGACCTTCTTATTTGTGCAGAGCATGTTTATAAAAATTCAACTTGTATGCCAATTGACACAGAGCCATAACTTCATATAGGAGGCTCAAAAGTAGGGTTACACATCATCTCTAAAATTTTGCATCATTGTGGTTAATTTTCAAATCCTCTTGGACCATTAATAAGTTCGCTTTGGGAACTTCAAAATGACTTCAAACCAGGACCATTACACTCCTAAGAGCCTCCTGAGTGCAACTTTGCCCTCAGATCAGATTCCACAGCCTAAATTGAGATATGTAGATTTTTTAAATTTCATAACCTTAAGACAATTTGATACAAGCTCATTAAAAAGCCTAAGTCTATCATACTTCTCATCAATACCACCACACCAATACTACCAAAGTGTTCGTAGGACTCCCCTGGTTCAGACCATATCAAGATTTTGAAATTATGAACATTATAGAATCATCAGTGAGTTTTGGCCAAAACTCAATTGAGGGTTTGACAGTGTGCTTTTAAAATCTTCATAACCTTGAGGCAATTTGATATAAACTCATTAAAGGCCTAAGTCTGCCACACTTACTCGCTAACACCACCAAAGGGTTCTTAGGACTCTAGACCATGTTAAGATTTTGAAATTCTAGACTCGTTGTAAGATCATCAACGAGTTTTGGCAAAAACTCACTAATGGCCTTAAGAACCTCAAAATCACTTCAAACCAAGACTATTACAATCCTGAGAGCCTCCTGAGTGTAACAATGCCCTCGGATATGAATTTCATAACCTAGATAGAGAGTTGTGGGTTTTTGAAATTGGCACAGGGTCTTCCAATTATTGTTGTCTTCAATTGGTAATAGTAAGATGGAATATTATCATGGATGTTTGCAATTGTTGATCGAATGAATTCTAGATAGCACAACACACTTGGGCATAGTGAGGATAATATATATATATATATATATTCTTATATATATATATATTTTTGATTCTGGAAGTGATCAGTCCATAAAAAATTTTTATTATCCACCGAGGTAAATCCATAACTTTACGGAGGAGGCTTAGACAAATTGGATACCATTTCTACACTCCCCTATTCAACTCCATGCCCAAGTAATTTTTTAAATCCTCTAGTTCCATTACTTAGTTGTAATCAAAATCCATTGATAGCTTTATCTAGCTCTAATTTGACTCAATCTAAGTTTTAGTAGGTTTTTACATTGTCCTTGAGTCACATCATTTCCTAAAGCCTTAGCTTTATGATCTTCTATTTGTGCCATTCAGCCTATGTGTAAATTGACACAAGTATTAATTTTATGTAGGAGATTCAAAAGTAGTGTTGTACATTATCTCTAGATTCTCTACACTCCCCTCTTTCACTTCACGCTCAAGTTTCAATATTCCAAATCAATCTATTGATGAATTTCGGTCAAAACTCATTGATGGTCTTAGCCAACTTTGATTGGATCCAATTTAAGTATACGAGGTTTCTGTATTTCTCATGAGTCCCACCATGCTCTAAAGCATTAGCTTCATGGCCTTCTTAATTATGCAGAGCTTATTTACAAAAATTTAATCTGAGCCTCAATTGACACAGAATCATAATTTCATATAAGAGGTTCAGAAGTAGGGTTGCACATCATCTCTAGATTTCTACACTCCCCTCTTCCACCCATGCCCAAGTTTTAATATTTCAAATCTTCTAGATCTATTAATGAGTTTTGATCAAAATTCATTGATAACATTATTAATATCTGATTGGACTTTGAATCCAAATCTAGTAGATTTCTGCATTGCCCCTAAGTCCCACCATGCCCTAAAATTTCAGATTTAGGGAATTTCTTATCACATAAAGCCTATTTACAAAAATTTAGTATGTGCGCCAATTGACATAGAGTCATAACTTCATGTAGGAGGCTCAAAAGTAGGGTTACACATCATCTCTAGATTCTCTACACTCTCCTCTTCTAGTCCATGTCGAGGTTTTAATCAAATCCTCTTGGACCATTAATAAGTTTCAGCTTTAGGAACTTCAAAATCACTTCAAATCAGGATCATTACACCCCTAAGGGCCTCGTAAGTGTAACCATGCCCTTAAATGTAGATTCCACAGTTTAAATTGAGATATGTAGATTTTTTAAATCTTCATAACCTTAAGACAATTTGATACAAACTCATTAAACGGTCTAGGTTTATCAAAACAACACCACAAAAGGATTTCTAAGACGCCCCTGGCCAGACCATGTCAAGATTTGAAATTCTAGACATTGTAGGATCATCAATAAGTTTTGATCAAACTCGCTGATGATCTTAGGAGCTTCAGAATCACTTCGAATCAGGATTATTATACTTCTGGGAACCTTCTAAATGTAATCATGTTCTTGGATCAAATTCCATAATCTAAATTGAAAGATGTGAGTTTTTAAAATTTTCACAACCTTAAGACAATTTGACACAAACTTATTAAAGAGTCTAGACTTATCATACTTTCTCACTAACACCACCAAAGGATTTATAAGACTCTCCTAATTCAAACCATGTCAAGATTTTAAAATTCTGGACATTGCAACATCATCAATGAGTTTTGGTTAAAACTTGTTGATGGCCTTAGAACCTTAGAATCACTACAAATCAAGATTCTTCTAAGAGTCTCTTGAGTGTAATCATGCCTTCAGACTTAGATTCCACAACCTAAATTAAAAGATGTAGGTTTTTAAAATCTTCACTATTCAATATAATTTGGCACAAACTCATTAAAGAGTTTAAATTTGTCATACTTACTCACCAAAACTATCAAAGGGTTCAAAAACTCCCCTAGTTTAGACTATGTTAAAATTTTAAAATTTTGGGCACTGTAAGGTCATCAATGAGTTTTGATCAAAACTCGTTGATGGTCGTAAGAACCTCAAAATTATTTTAAATCATGACCATGTAATCATGCCATAATACCTAGATTCCATAGCTTAAATTATGAGATGTGAGTTTTTAATATATATATATATATACACACACACACACTTGAGGCATAATGTAAGTGGTAAGACATGAATGACACAAATAGGAGCATCTGATGTCAATTCTCAATTCGCAACAAGGGTATTTGTCTGTCGTGATTGATTCTTAGAAAGTTCGACTATGAGTGTCAGGTCATTTGTCACTTTTTGAATTTACTTTTGTGGCTAATGAAAAACTTTTACAGGGTCGAATATATATATATATATATATATATATATATATATATATCCTCACTGTGCTAATTTGGTAGCTTCACTTAATCAACAATTACAAACATCCATGATAATATTCCATCTTACTGTTACCAATTGAAGAGAACAATAATTGGAAGAGAGGTTGATAATATTCCATCTTACTATTACTAATTGAAGACAACAATAATTGGAAGAGAGGTTGACAATATAAAGGTGTTTTCCTATTTTCCGAAAGAGTGCATCTAAAATTCTGAAATTTCCAAAAGATGTATCATAATTTGCATTTTACCAAAAATCCTACCTAATTTCAATATTATCCCTCCCATCAATAGCTGTAACACCAACCCATTTTTTAAGCATCTGAACCATAAAAGTAGTGTTGAATCTTCAAAATCAACACCAAAGTGGTATTAAATCTTCCAAATCAATACTATAATATTTTAATTTTTCGAATTCAACAACACAGTGGTCTTGAATTTTAAAAACCAACATCAAAGTGGTCATGAACCTTCAAAATCAACACTACAATGTTCTAATTTCTTGAACCCAATAACACAATGATGAAGAACTTTAAAAATCAGCCTTCTATATGAAGTTATGGCTTTGTATCAATTGACATGCAGCCTGAATTTTTATAAACATGCTCTGTACAAATAAGAAGGCCATGAAATTGAGGCTTTAGGGCATGATGGAATTTATGGTGCAAAAACCTACTAAACTTGGATTGGATCAAATCATAGATGACTAAGATCATCAATGCGTTTTGGTCGAAATTCATTGATGGACCTAAAAAATTTAGAATACTGAAACTTGAGCATGAAGTGGAAGAGTAGAGTGTAGAGAAGGTAGAGATGGTATGCAATCCTATTTTTGAACCTCCTACATGAAGTTATAACTCTATGCCATTTGGTGCATAGATTGAATTTTTATAAATAGACTCTGCGCAAATAAGGTCATGAAACTGAGGCTTTAGAGCATGATGAGACTCAGGGGCAATGTAGAAATTTACTAGGCATAGATTGAGTCTAATCAAAGATGGATAAAGGATTTTGAGTCATCAAAGATGGATAGGGTTCAATGGATTTTGATCAAAATTCATTGATGGACCTAAAATATTTAACATACTGAAACTTGGGCATAGAGTGGAAGAGGGGGATATAGAGAATCTAGAGATGATGTGCAATACTACTTTTGAGTCTCCCATGAAGTTATGACTTTGTGTCAATTATCACATAGATTGAATTTTTATAAACAAGCCCTACACAAATAAGAAGGTCATGAAGCCAAGGCTTTAGGATATTGTGGGACTCAAGGATAATGCAAAAAATCTACTAGATTTGGATTTAGTCCAATCAAAGCTAGATAATGTCATCAATGGATTTTAGCCAAAAGTCATTAATAAACTTAGATAATTTGGAAAACTAAAATTTGGGCATGGAGAGTATAAAGAAGGGTAGAGACGGTGTGCAACTCTAGCTCTGTGTCAAATGACACACAAGTTGATTTTTTTAAATAGGCTTTCCCCATATAATAATGTTACGAAGCAGAGACTTTAGAGTATGGTGGGACTTAGGAGCAATGCAGAAACCCATATCATTAGATTGGGTCTAAACACTATGGTTCGAGAAGTTAAAACTATGTGGTGTTGATTTTGAAGGTTTAGCATGGTTCATCATCACTTTAGTGTTAGTTTTTAAAGTTAAACATCACTATGTTGCTGGGTTTGAGAAATTAAAATACCGTAGTTCTAATTTTGAAGGTTCAACACCATTTTAGTGTTGGTTTTCAAAGTTCTGTATTACTGGGTTTCACTTTGGTAATGATTTTTAATTAACACTATACTGTGATGTTGATTTTGAAGGTTTAACATCACTTTGGTAATGATTTTTAAAATTCAACACTATTGTATTACTGAGTTCAGGAAATCAAAATACTGTGGTGTTGATTTTAAAGGTTTAATATCACTTTGATGTTGGTTTACAAATTCAACACTATTGTGTTGTACGGTTTGAAAAATCAAAATACTGTGGTGTTGATTTTGAAAGTTCAATATCATTTTGATGCTAATTGTTAAAATTCAACACTACCTTGTTATAGGATTTGAGAAATATTCGTGGGGCCGATCGTGTAGGGTGACGGATTTTATCTTTTTTGCAGAAAAGGATTTGAGAAATTTGTTTGAAAAATCAGAATACTATGATGCTGATTTCAAATGTTCAATATCTCTTCATGACTCGGATATTTAGGAAAATGAATTGTTGTTATAACTATTGAATAGTATTGAAATTATGTACGCCCTTTGATAAAATACAAAGTAGGGTACACCTTTTGAAATTTTCAAAATTTTGAGTACACCCTGTGGAAAACACCGTAGTTCTTATTTTCATTTTAATTTATTTTTAAAATAATCTGTAATTTGCTTTTAAACTTGTGACCAACAAAATAGTCATGTAAACCTTTTGACAAAGTTATTATATTTATATTTTTTTAGTCTTCTTTTGAAATCAAAATAAATAGATATACTACAGAATATCATTAGAGTTTATATATTAAAATTCAATAAAAAACTGGTGGATATGTTAAACAACAGATTTTGTACATACATCTAAGAAAGGAATACATACATACATTCGTATACATACAGGGATCTCATATTAGGTACGTATGATACAACATTTCTAAGCACTAATTCTAGTGATGGAAGAACAAAAAAAGCTATACTTTTTATACATATATCACAAACCAAATATGTCATTTGAATTAAAGATGGACGTAGCACTAAACTGCCTGGCATTCAAGTCTCCACCATCCAAGGCAGAGCTAAACCGATCCAGCCATTGGGTCGAATTGTGATTTTCAGTCTCTTCCACCCAATCTGAAGTCATATCTATGTCATCAAGCATGATAGGATCAACATCTGCAGCCTTTCCTTTCGGTTGGAGCTTAAGATTGTAGTGAACATAGAGAAGGTCACTTAGAGCCTCCTTATTAAGCAGATTGCGCTTTTCTGAGTGAATTTGCTGAATTGAACTCCAGTTTCTCTCATAGATAGAGGAGGTGCTGCAGACCTGGCTAAGTATTCTCACCGCCACTCGCTGTAGACCAGGAGCTGAATCACCATACTGTTCCCACCACATTCCTGATGTGTAAAATGAAGTTAACATGCTAAGTTTTAAACTTACAGGAGCAGCAAAAGATGCTAAATTCATGAATATATACCCGGGGATGTGGTGTTGCGAGCTTCCTTAGCCAAATTGGACCCAAATATCCCTTGTGCCTTTTTAAATATATAGATCTGTTGTGTGATATCTTGTCTCAGTTCAGGTATTGGTAGTAGCTTGTCTAGAACAGTGAGGAATTGTTCCTTAATGATCCCAAGAAATTTCACTTCGGGATTGTACTGTATGCTAGGATTTAGATATGCTGCTGCAGCATGGAGTGGTGAGTGAAGCTGGTTTTGCCACCTTGTATCGACTATATCGAAAAAAGTCTTGCATTTCCCTTCGTCCATTATGTAGTAAGTCCTTATGAACTCCTTGGCCCTTGTCATAGATTCATATATATAGCCAGTTGCAGGTTTACCCCCAGAAACATCCCTTAACACTTTTAAAAGAGGTTCAGAAACAGCTGCAATTTCTTCAACTACCGCCCAAACTTCATTGTCATCTAGGATATCCACGCAAGAGACACTTTGAGGTCTGTTGGCATAAGGAGAAGATGAATATTCTGGGCTATTGAACATATGCTTCAACCTTGATCTGTGCCTCAACATTGACTGCAAGGTAAGAAAGTTTGATGTAGACCTCATAGTGCCAGAGCAAACAAGATCCTGACCGCCTGTGAACTTTCTCATTAAATCAAGTACCCAGGTATGATTGTAAATGAATCTCGTGATGGATTGTGCTTGCAAGATGCATCTATTCACCCAGTCGATGCTGGAAAAGTCCTCCAGAATTAAATTCAAGCAATGAGAAGCACAAGTAGACCAGACGATAGTGCTGTAGTTCTGCATCATGAGATTTCCAATGCTCAAGTAATTTAAACAGCTATCTGTGATGACTTGAACAACATTTTCAGGGCCAAATTCTTGAATGATAGAATCAAATAAATCATAGAGGCATTTGGTATTTTTGAAGTATGCAGATGCATCGACAGATTTGTAGAAAAAGGTTCCTAAAGGAGATGAGATAAAAAAGTTAATTAAGGCTCTTGATTTATGGTCTGTCCATGTATTGGCAAGGATAGTGCACCCAGTGGTTGCCCAGTCTTTCTGCATTTCTTTTATTTGCAAGGTGACCTCAGATTTCAGCTTCTGCAACCATGTTGTCCTCAAAGCTTCTGGTGAGGGCCCTCTGAATCCTGAACCACCAAGAGCCTCCAGCATAAGCTGATATGAACAAGTGCGGGCCACACTGAAATCCAACTTGTTTTCAAAGAAGAACTCGGCGATGCATCTCTCTGGATCAAGAGACTGTGGCCTGATGGCAGTGCATCCTGTATGAATTTTTGGTACAGGAGGTGAAATATCTAGCAGGGGCATCAGAGGTTTAATACTCGGAACTAATGCAGGAAATATAGTTTCAATCTGCCTTTGCTTTTTAGAAGTGGAGCTGCAAGCATCCTTTCCCTCTTCTTTCATTGTTATAATTTCTTTCACCCTTTCAGTAATTTCATCTCTGACTTTTGTGCATGGATGGACACCTTTTCTTGGCAAACGAGATAAATGAAACTTCAGTCTGCTAATGCCCCCGTTCAGTACTTTGAGGCAGAATTTGCATCTCACCTTATTTCCGTCCATCTTCTCACAGTATTCCCAGCAAACATCTTTTTCTCGAACCACTGGGGTAGCCAATTATCATAAGCAATCACTATTCAATTTCTAAGTAGTGAAAAGTAATTGAAATTCACTCATTATCTGGACCAACATTAGAGATGAGACCAAAGAAAGGAAGATGCAATATCTCAATCAAAACATGTTTTGATTGCCTGTAAAACATGATCTCCTGGTATTGCGGTTCTGCTAAAAACGACACTTAATGGTCATCATGAAACTAAGAAAGTTATAAAGAAACTTACTGATGCCAGTGGAGCAGTATCCAATACGTTCTCTGCAAAATTAGAGCAAAACAAAAATAAACAAATATTACCAACATCGTATTTTACCTAGAGAAAAGGTATATCATTATTTGTAGTACAAAATAAAAGATGACAGAACTCAGATAAAAGCTACACATTTGTCAAAAGGAAATCCATGATGTTCAGAATCAAAAAAGAAACAAAAGCATGAAAATAATATAGCGAAAAAAAAAAATTCAACACAGGAAGTAAAAGCATGCAGGTCTTCTTAATTAGTATAAGCTAATTTTATTTTGTCCACTGACCACTAGTAAAGCCCCAACACATTATTTGGAGGTTCAAGTTCATTATATGTGATTCCTTTTACTAAATAATTACTTCTTGCAAGCGTTTAAAGAGAATATTGGTTGACATGCAATTGCAAATAACTAGAAGAAAAAAAAAATTCATAAGTACTTCATGCTTCTGAGCACTTTCAGTTTTAGAAAAATATGATAGGTAAAAGTTAAGTTTGGAAGAGTTTAGAAGAAATGGTTAATCAAGGAGATGCCCCAAGAAAGTAGAAACTAGAAAGGTTTCATAGCATCAAATTTATAAGTATAAAGGTGATAAACAATATCTTTCTAAACTATAGAGGGATTGCATTGACAAGCCACACCGTGAAACTTTGAAAAATGATGGCAGCAAAGAGCATTAGAGATTAACTGAATAATTCAGATGATAAAAATTCAGTTTGGTCTTATGCTCACAAGACCAATCCTAACAAGGCAACTAATAAAAAGATATAGGGAAAAGATAGCTTTGACCATGTTTTTTGTTTACTTAGGGAAAGCTTATGTTAAAGTCAAACAATTACAGTGTTGGATTTTAGAGACAAAACAAATATCTAGTCTATGTTTATGTGAAAATATATATTTGATGATGTAGTCACTGGTGTTAGAGCTAAAACAATTAATGAGACAGGAAATGACTGTCTTATAACTATAGATTTTAACAAAGATCATCTATAAGTTCTTATCTTTTGATATCATACTAGATGAGATCACCAATTTTATTCACAATAGACCTTCTTAACATTCTTTATTTACAGACGAGATTATGCTAACAGATGATATTTGCAAATAGATAAAACTTGAAAATGAACTCTGAAGAAAAATTTTAGAAAGAAATTAAAGATTGCAAGTAAATAGAACTAAAACTAACTAAATAAATATGATTTAATCAAGGGAATAGTTAAGTGGGAAGGACATGAAATTCTTTAAGAGTTTTATGTCTTGATGAACATATTACAAAGAAGATAAAGACTGAGAAGATGAAATGCAAAGGAGTGTCTATAATTTGTGCATGATCATCAAGTGCCTCTTATGCTATAAGAAAATTTTTATAAGACTATATTTATAAAAACCCAATGCTCTAACTTTTAATGTTAAGCCAAAAACACACCTAAAAAAGGATAACTAAAAGAAGATGGTATTACACAACATACTTTATGGATCAAGGTGTTGAGTAGTTAAGAAATAACATGTACAAAAAGTTGATGTCAAGGAGACGAATGCTAAGATTAGAGTTAACTAGGAAACATAAATTTTAAAACTTACTAATATCAGAGAGTAATTAGGTAATAACTCTGATAAATGATAAAGTAAGGGAAAGCAAGTCAGTTGATATGAACATGAAGGATGACTTAAGGATTTTATTGTTAAACGAATTGAATTGATGAAAGATGAAGGTATAAGAAAGAGAAATATCATAGAAAACTCTTGTAGTAAAAAGTTATGGGTTATTAATTTATTTGAAGATTGTTTGTGATATAATCTTACAGAGTGTTTAAAGGAGGGGCACAATTTATGTAGATGACCCCAAATAATTTGGTCTTACAAGATGATGGTGTTGATAATTTGATAAGTACTTCACAAACTAATATAGTTAACAGCAACTTTTGTATGCTACAATCAACCAACATATCCTCCTCTTACATTTTAAACTTATTTCTCACAGATTTTAGTTATAGGTCGACTGAGGCTTTATATGATTTGCAATACATAAAGACCTCTAGCGAACAATCTTATCATATTCGGATGTGAAACAACTCTAACATTGATTGGTGGAACCGAAAGAATTCTCATATAATTTGTGGGGCCAATTCTATTGAAAAATCTCTAATATGATCAACTCCAATAAAGTAGATGCATTTATTTGTTGTTCAAAACCAGTCTGTAGATCAACACTTATATGTTTGGAATACATAAGTCACTCAATAATGCAGACAGGAAAAGAAAATCTTGGTCTCGATTGGGAGAAGTGATACAACATATATAATTGAGAACAGTCACATCCAACACCATAAGACGTCAATCACAAATGCAAACCAAAAAAAGAAAAAAGGTTATGTAATGTGATTCGACCTCAGGCCAGATTCACAAAGAGAACTAAAAGGATATATTATACTTTAAGAGAAAAGTACATATAAAACTTAAAATAAAATTAGATAATACATTGTCTATAACATGTCTATATTATACATGCAAAAAATGTTCGATTTGGGCTGAGGCAAACTCAGTGCAAGGTTAATGTTTGCAGCTGTAATCGATGCACGTAAGCATGTGGTTGGCCAGTGCCAAAGTAGTAGTTTCGTGATTGTAACGTGCTAATTGGGTTTAGCAACTGAAACCACAAATAAGCTACATGGTGATTTGTTTTCCCATTTTGCAGAAACTAAGAGCATGATTTAAACATTTCTATCACAACAATAACTGTGTCAATAATTTTCTTGTTGCCGGATTGGTGACCGATGTTAGCAGTTATCGTAACTGCCCACGCCACGTTTGTGCACTCCGTGTAGGATGCGACCTCTCCCTATTAATAGGGAGAGGAAAGCCCTAAACGGGTGTGTGTCCAAGTTAAGCAGAGAAGCCAAGCGCCGGAGAGAACAGAGGAATACCAGGGTTGCCGGAGAAGATCCGTGAACACCAAAGCAGAGGATTTGGTTTGTGGAACCCTCAAGAGTTTTTCTTCGGTGATTGCTTCTCTGATACAAGCGATTTAAAGTCGGAATCTCGCAAGAACAGGTAACATTTAAATGCTTACAATGGTATCAGAGCTGTAAGTTAGAATTTTACCTGTTAGTTGTCTTCGTGCCCACCTCTTTTTATCCTATTGTGTTGATCAGAAAAATCGCTGCTGAGAACAACGATTTCTCCGGACACTTCGCCGGCGTCATGCGTGATTGGAAGCCACGATAGTGATTCGCTGCCGTGTGCGTTGCCGGCCAAAACAGAGACAGGCAGCGCACAAGCGCTGCCCCTTGTGTCATCGGCCATAACGAAGTGTCCGGCCGGCGAGGCAGGCCCGGACAGCAGCAAGACGGCTGGAAAGCGTCGGCGGCAAGCAACGCTCACGGATGAGTGCTGGCTTCATCTTCGACACGGTAGGCGCAGGCCCTGGCGCCGGCGAGGCTGGCGCCCGCAAGGCCGGCGCAAGCGGCGAGGCCGGCGCAGGCAGTGAGGTCGACGCCAGCAAGGTTGGCGCAGGCGACAGGTGGAAGAAGGGTTTAAGGCATGGTTTTGGGAACGAACAAAGTTCGACGGCAGTGTGTGGCACAGAGTTTTTTTTTTCTTTTAAGAAAACTCTATATAATATTAAAAAAAAAGGTTCAATTGGGTCAGACTATTGGGCCGGCCCAATTAAAAGTTCCAATGGAAGCCCACCCAAGTTCATTTTTGGGCTTAATTAGAAATCTGATTAATTGGGTTAGCCCAATTAATTGGTGGATTTCATTGGAAGTCTAATTCTGGGTCAGATTTCTAATTGGGCCAATTTTGGACTTACAATTAGAGAGACCTAATTTAAGTTTTCTAATTGGGTCAATTTTGGGTTTACAATTAGAGACCTGATTTGAGTTTTCTAATTGGGCCAATTTTGAGCTTTCAATTAGAGAGACCTAATTTGAAATAATTGGACTTAGGCTTCAATTGGAAGATCCAAATTAATTTGAGCAAAGGTTCAATTTTAATTTGGATTTCAATGGAAGTTATGTGCCCAATTGACCCAAACAAGTGAAATGTTAAGTGATTTGGCACAAAGACAACACTTGAGAAGACACAACCAAGTATAAATTGGATTTGATTGACACAACTCTGATTTGGTTCAACCGGATTATGACTTGCTAGAGTTGACATTGGTCAACTATACTCATAATTGTGAGAAATTGTTTAAACAACTTATACTCGAGAAACAACTTAATAATAGGCTTAGTCAACTAGGTTTGGTGGCTGGAGACAATGAGAAAACTAAATATCATGCATGGTGCTCGGGTGCTTGGAGTTAATGATATAGTGTTTTAATTCTCATGGAACACTGTCATGTTAAGTCTTCAAGGTGTCATTGACTGGTCAAAGGATCAGTTGATAAACACCCCTGTAAATTAAGAAATTTTGTCTTTCTTGATTTATTGTGTTAGTTCTATGCCTGTATAAATTGAATTAAGCTGGTATATGTGCTGGTTTGTTAGTTTTGTATTGACTTAATTAATTTCAATTTTTCTATATGGCACGGATGATTACTACTATGACTTGTCGCGATGTGATGCGTAATAAGCTGAGGGAAGCTATCCAGGCGATAGAATATGACCCAGCTTATGGAGTCAGTGGACATATGGGGAGATTGGACAAACTATTTTGGCGTCTAGAGATGCAGGATTTTCCGATTCTGGACAACTACAGGATTTGAGCTTTGGTTCGTTCATTGCTTGAAAACCTGAGTGATGTAGCACATCAGATATGGGGGCGCTATGAGGGGCGCATTTCATATACTCAGTTGTGCACAGAGTTGTTTCACTACGCAGATTGAGAAGAGGATCCAGAGGAAGATCCAAAAGAAGACTCTGTAGAGGACGTTTCTGTGGGATGTTTAGGTTCGTTACAGGATTCTGTGTCCTGACATCATCTAGATAGCATCCCAGCTGAAGATGTTTCAGTTCAGCCTAAAAAGATAGGACATGTGTGGATTATTACTGCACTAGTGTTTGTACTAGTGGGAGTGATAATTGTCTATCTAGTTTATTAGAGTTGTTTTTCTAGTTAGTTATGAGTAGAAATGTTATAGGTAACATTCAAAGTAGAGTTCTTGTTATTTGTTAACAATGTACAACATGTTTACTTTAATGATATGTTCATTCTATGTTGTTTGCTCTACATGATGCATGATATTTATTTATTGATGTATACTCTTTGAGTGGTTCATTATGAGTATAATTAATTTTTTAAATGATAAGTTCATTTAATGACAAATATCATGATTAATTAATGATTAAGTTCATTAAGATGTGATATATGTAATAAAATAGACTCAATGTAAATTTGATTTGGTTTGTATGTAATCTCTAAATTGACTCAATGTAAATTTGATTTGGTTTACAAAATCAAATGAGAATTACATTCTCATTCATCATTTGTATGTTCTAATCTAACTTGCATTGATCTATTTTATTACATACATTACATCTTAATGAACTTAATCATTAATTAATCATGATATTTGTCATTAAATGAACTTATCATTTAAAAAATTAATTATACTCATAATGAACCACTTAAAGAGTATACATCAATAAATAAATATCATGCATCATATAGAGCAAACAACATAGAATGAACATATCATTAAAGTAAACATGTTGTACATTGTTAACAAATAACAAGAACTCTACTTTGAATGTTACCTATAACATTTCTACTCATAATTAACTAGAAAAACAACTCTAATAAACTAGATACACAATTATCACTCTCACTAGTACAAACACTAGCGCAGTAATAATTCAGACATGCCCTATCTTTTTAGGCTGAATTGAAACATCTTCAGTTGAGATGCTATTTAGATGATGTCAGGACACTGAATCTTGTAACGAACCCAAATATCCCACAGAAACGTCCTCTACAGAGTTTTCTTTTGGATCTTCCTCTGAATCCTCTTCACAATCTGTGTAGTGAAGCAACTCTGTGCATAACTGAGTATATGAAATGCGCCCCTCATAGCGCTCCTATATCTGATGTACTACATCACTCAGATTTTCAAGCAATGAATGAACTAAAGCCCAAATCCTGTAGTTGTCCAGAATCGAAAAATCCTGCATCTCTAGACGCCAAAAAATTCTGTCCAATCTCCCTATGTGTCCATGACTCCATAAGCTGGGTCATATTCTATCCCTTGGATAGCTTCCCTCAGCTTATTACGTATCACATCGCGACGAGTCATAGTAGTAATCATCCGTGTCATCTGAAAAAATTGAAATTAATTAAGTCAGTACAAAACTGACAAATCAGCACATATACCAGCTTAATTCAATTTATACAAGTATAGAACTAACACAATAAATCAAGAAAGACAATTTCTTGATTTACAGGGGTGTTTGTCAACTGATACTTTGACTAGTCAATGGCACCTTGAAAACTTAACATGACAGTGTTCCATGAGAATTAAAACACTATATCATTAGCTCCAAGCACCCCAGGCACCCGAGCACCATGCATGATATTTAGTTTTCTCATTGTCTCTAGCCACCAAACCTAGTTGACTAAGCTTATTATTAAGTTGTTTCTCGAGTATAAGTTGTTCAAACAATTTCTCACAATTATGAGTATAGTTGACCAATGTCAACTCTAGCAAGTCATGATCCGATTGAACCAAATCAGAGTTGTGCCAATCAAATCCAATTTATACTTGGTTGTGTCTTCTCAAGTGTTGTCTTCGTGTCAGGTCACTTAACATATCACTTGTTTGGGTCAATTGGGCACATGGCTTCCATTGAAATCCAAATTAAAATTGAACCTTTGCTCAAATTAATTTGAATCTTCCAATTGAAGCCTAAGTCCAATTATTTCAAAGTAGGCCTCTCTAATTAAAAGCTCAAAATTGGCCCAATTAGAAAACTCAAATCAGGCCTCTAATTGTAAATCCAAAATTGACCCAATTAAAAAGCTCAAATTGGGTCTCTCTAATTGTAAGCTCAAAATTGGCCTAATTAGAAATCTAACCCAGAATTGGGCTTCCAATGAAATCCACCAATTAATTGGGCTAACCCAATTAATCAGATTTCTAATTAAGCTCAAAAATGAACTTGGGCGGGCTTCCATTGGAACTTTTAATTGGGTTGGCCCAATGGTCTGACCCAATTGAACTTTTTTTTTTAATATTATATAGAGTTTTCTTAAAAGAAAAAAAAACTCTGTCGCACACTGCTGCCGAACTCTGTTCGTTCCCAAAATCGTGCCCTAAACCCTTCTTCCGCCTGCCGCCTGCTCTAACCTTGTCGACGTCAGCCTCACTACCTGCGCCGGCCTCGCCGCCCTCGCCGGCACCAAGGCCTGCGCCTGCCGTGCCGAAGACGAAGCTAGCGCTCATCTATGAGCGTTGCTTGCCGTCGGCTGCTTTCCAGCCTGCCTCGCCGGCGTCACGGGACACTTCGCTGGTCGGACACTTCGCCGTTGTCACGCGTGACTAGAAGTGACGTCAGTGATTCACTGCCGTGAGCGTTACCGGCCAAAATAGAGACGGGCAGCGCCTGCGCGCTGCCCCTTGTGTCATCGGCCATAATAGAAATGGGAGAAATAACTGTTCTCAACAGCTATTTTCCCGATCAACATAATAGGGTAAAAAGAGGCGGGCACGAAGACAACGAGCAGGTAAAATTCTAACTTACAGCTTTGATACCATTGTAAGCATTTAATGTTACCTGTTCTTGCAAGATTCCGGCTTTGAATCGCTTGTGTCGAAGGAGCAATCACCGAAGGAAAACTCCTCAGGCTTCCACAAACCAAATCCTCTGCTTTGGTATTCACGGATCTTCTCCGGCAACCCTGGTATTCCTCTGTTCTCTTCGGCACTTGGCTTCTCTGCTTAACTTGAACGCACACCCGTTTAGGGCTTTCCTCTCCCTTTTAATAGGGAGAGATCGCATCCTACACGGAGTGTATAACCTGCACTCCATGGCGTGGACAGTTACGATAACTGCTAACATTGAACATGACTAGGAAAGCGACTGATTAAAATAAATGGATTTAAACTAAAAAGGAAGATTAAATATATTTACATCTCTTTGAGAATATTCACTGGTCGACCTATGTCTGTTATGTATGGAAATGATTGTGAATATTGAAGATATGAAACATGCTCTTGACATGATAATCAAATTGAGGGGTTAGATATGTTCATATTGATGTAAATAAATATTATTTAATCTGAATAAATAACAAGACATTATGAGTTCATGAAATAGTTATGTACCACCAGGAGAGTGATTTTTGTACCACTGAAGAACGGTTGTGTGCCACCTGGATGATGGCTATGAGCCATCAGACAAATAACTGTGTGTCATTCAGAGAATGGTTATATACTATTTGGGGAGCGGCTAAGTTAGGTGTAACAACTTTTCTTAACATCGATCGCTCTATAAGCAGCTATGTAAGGTATAACAATTATCTTGGCAATGAATGCTCAATGTGTTTGCTGTCGCACGAATCATTTTCCTATGTATGAATTGATTGTTCTTTCAGTCTATGTGACTATATGATCTTTATGACTGATGATTTCTAAATTCTTAGTCTATGAGACTATGCACTCCGATTTTATTTAGTATACGTGGCTAGATACCCCTTAATGGTCTTTGTAACCATTTACCTTTGTGGCTTCACTTGGACGAATGAGAGATGTTAGCAGTTATCGTAACTGCCCATGCCACTCCGTGTAGGATGCGGCCTCTCCCTATTAATAGGGAGGAAAGCCTTAAATGGGTGTAGGTCCAAGTTAAGCAGAGAAGTCAAGCACCAGAGAGAATAGAGGAATACCAAAGTTGCCGGAGAAGATCCGTGAACACCAAAGCAGAGGATTTGGTTTGTGGAAAGCCCGAGGAGTTTTCCTTCGATGATTGCTCCTCCGACACAAGCGATTCAATGCCGGAATCTCAGAAGAACATGAAATATTTAAATGCTTACAACCGAATCAGGCCAAGTCTCCCCCGTTGTTGACCTGCTAATTTAACTAACAATCTCAATTTTGAAGACCAACGATCTTGAGCCATGCCTTCGTTATCCGGCTCCAGATTTAGCAGCCTCCGTGAGAAGTTGCCATATTGGATTCGGAAGCACGAACCGAATACGTCTTCCTGTTCGAACCCTTCACTTTGAATTTTCCGCGTAACTAAGCGAACAAATCACAACTTCGGTCTGGAAGTGCCAGTACGAGGCGAGCAAAAATCTCGTCGAGAAGTAAATGAGAGGAATCAGAGCCAAGTAGGTACCAGCATGACGAAACGAGCAAATGTTCAGCCAAAAATAACGATCATAATCCATTAACAGAGTGCAGTGTCCAAATCCAAAAGAAGCTCCTTTGGACTAAAAGGAGGAAGCTTTGTGAGGGAAAGAAAGTGATAAAAAAAAAAAGCCTCAACGGCAACAGAAGCTCCGGCGTCTGGACTCGGATCACTGTGCGATCCAAGCCCAGCAAATGCAGATAAATCTCCGATATTGAAAACGGTGAAGAAGGAAGGGAGGAAATGGACCTGGACCTGAAGTATACGCGGGAGAAGGAGGTGGAGAGATTTATCGCCAACAGCTAATTTATCGCCAGCCGCCGCGTTCTCGCCCCATTCGCATCCCCGAGGAGAAGGAGATAAATTCCGATCAAGCCGCTAATTATCGCGAGATATATCTAGGGTTTACTCGCGTCGCTTTACCCTGGCCGATCCCGTCCTTTTCTTCCCTTCCTTTTAAAAATTTTAATTTATTCTCTACAAAATAAAATAGCAATTTTTATTAATCTACTATATTTTTTAAAATAATAATATAATGCTCGTGTACATATTATTTTGTTTTGTTTTAAAATTCTCTGATTTTATTTCCTGGAAAAATAAAACTAAAAAAAATGTTCAGAATCAAAACAGAATTAAAGAGTTTAAATATTTTGAAAGGTATTTTGAATCTTGAAACTTTGAAAAAAACAACTAGAATTCCAATTGTCGCAACATGAAAATTTCTTGGCGAGTTGGATTCGACTTGCAAGACCTAGCGAGATCTTGGCGAGTTGGATCAGAAGATACCCACATTTTAATTCCTTGTCGTCCCACCATAAATACTTTTGGGCCCCAGAAGTAGAATTTTTCAGGCCAATTGGCTGCTTGTTATGTTCAAATAAATGGGCTGGCATCCTGGCCCAATTGGGACTAAGAGCAGCTTGTAGGCTCCTGATACAATGCTTCAACATCACTAATTGTTTAAACACCGCATGTATACGCTGTATGAATGTAAAATTCTAGTCGCTTATAAAAAAAATACTTTATCACTTACCGCTACATCATGTCCTGGGAGGCAACAAGGCTAAGTGATCATACCTTAAGATTTGATGGAGGTTTCTATAGGACATGCCCTCAACATACTTGCATAAACAAGATATGTGTGATTGCAATAGAGAATGCTACCAAGCTAAGGACCAAGGTGTTATCGATCCTACAATTCAAACATGATTAAGAATGTAATCCTAGTTCAATAAACAAAATGCGATGTTGATGTTGTGTAACTGTTTTTTTTTACTTTCAATGTTTGAGAAATGATAAGCTAATAAAGTCAACCAATTTAGGTTGGATTTGAATACTTTTCCTAATTACTTAGGAAGGTCGAAGCAATTTGGTTAATTATAAATTTCAATAAACTCATGTGTAAAATATTTTTACTCAAAATATTTTTATTTTCAAACCTACAACTATGAATATTAAATAGTATAATTTCATTATATATATATATATATATATATATATATATATATATTGTTTCATAGTATATTAACAAATTTAAGTTATTTAAATAATATCTTTATATTAAAATCATAATGGCACCTAAACTATCATATTTTATTTTACATTAATAAAAGTAGAAATTAATAAAATTGATATTTGAATAATAAAGATGTAACATAAGTACTTTCTAAGTATATCTTTGCCATACATTTTAAAATATAACACTAGAATTCTTCCAATAACACATTTTGCCGTAAAATATACTCTATAAATTAACTTTTAAAATGAAAAATGCAATGCTAACCCCTCTCATAGTGGTGCTCGATTCAAATTATCATATATAATGTTGTTATGTAATTACTAGATAATCATGTAATCATAATATAGAGAATAAAATATAATATAATATTATTTGATTTAATCTTAAGTAATGCTATAATTTAATTTGACATTTACTATATTACCCATTCGATTAGGATTTGAAAAATTCTATTTAGACTATCTTATTTAAATCAAGAGTTAGATTGAATCAATTAATTAATGTTTTAATTAAAAACATAAAGTTTTTAATTCTTCTTCATTATGCCGATTCTCCTTGCCGATGGATTGTCCCTGTGCTGACTCCAATTGTGTCCCTGCTCTCTCACCCATGCGATCGTCGGTGCCGCTGTGGTTTCACGCTAGGACGCTGTTAAGAGGTGATTGCCGGCACTATCTCCTCCGCAAGTCATCGGCGCTGCCTCCTCTGCAAGCCGTAGGCATCGATCGTATCCGCTATCGTTCACCACAAAAATAATGTGTCCTCCATGATTTCGCTGTAGGACGCTGTTTGGAGGAGAATAATGTGTCCTGGGCTTAGCGACCTCGCCGCCATGCAATGGCGGAGGTAACCCGGGTATCTACTCTGGCTAATCTCATACTATAGGCTACGTCGACGCGACAGTACTCCGAGCTACCTTCTTCTCTTAAATTTTCCTTTCTTTTGCCCGTAAATCCAAACTTTTTGTCTTCTCGATGCCATCGAGCCCCTGGGCTACAATCTGAGTAGCTTGTAACATGGCTCTGTCGTTGCCGCCTTAGCGTTATCTAAGAACCTCGGCTTCTCGTGGTTGGCCTGGTGGTCGTGCTCCGTGGGAATACGATTGGAGAATAATTTTGGAAAAAAATTGTGTTAACCTTGGAATCATAAAAAATCCCATGCTTTCGAGGTAATCTGATTCTGAATTATATTCCCCATTTGTTGACATGTAAGGGCGGAGCCAAATTGATGCCTACCGAGATGGTAGCCCAGGGGCTCAACGGCGATAGAAAAGGGATAAATTTCGATTTACTATGAGAGAAAAGAAAAAAAATAAAGATTAATCCAAGTTGTGGCTCACAGTTTGGGATCAATACGGATAAATCATCCAGGCTGACTCCGCCATTATAATTAATGACATGGCAAGTATACTCCATTATATAGGAATCACTAAATACTTAAACAACAGAGTTAAACAACATATCCTAAATAGATAATTAAAGTTATCAACCATAACCTCCAATCAAACGCATGGTTTAATTTCTCCAATCAATGCAGTCCTGGAATGTACTAAATATTGTCTCAGTGATTCTCCATAATCGTTTGTGTTTCTTTCTCCAAACGATCTAATTAATGAAAAAATCACAGAGTTAATATCGATCATAGATAAGGTCATTTATTGAGGCGCCTTAGATAACGGCTTACAGTACTTTCAAATCATTATCACTTCATTTATACTTCTGGGCAATCAAGGACAGCTAGCTTCTCTCCCATTAATAACTGAGTTACTGCATGATTGATCTCATGCACACCCTGTGGCAATAAATTCACACTGCATGATCTACATATATTTAATTATATACACATATAGGTTTAAAAAGTCTACTACGAAACCTGTCAAATTTAAGATAATCAAACTGATGATCAGTTCAGTTACGTTGCTGTCTCAGCTCTAAAGTCTTAGCAGAGGTCAATCGTCTGCAAATAATTAACTAAACCAAAAATATATATAACAACAGCGTTTCAATAACTCATCTAGGGTTCGCCAACACAAGTGGACGACCTAAACCCTTGAAACAAGGGTTCCCTGCCACACTTTATGAGGGAAATAGAAATTAAAGGCGTCCATCACTTGAGCATATATGCATGTTCTAGCTTTAAGCTCTTGTCTCGTGTTGAAGACAAGAATTGTGAGATACAGAGGGTGAGTGAGTCTACCTCACTAGAATTATTTATGAAAGCAAATTATATATAATATAATCTGCAAGTGGGATGAGAAGCCATGGATTCGGTGCTCCTGCTGTAGCTTTTGGGAACTCCCGCACCTGCAAATTTGAAGTTGAACTGATTAAAAACGATCTGAGAAGGGAAGATGGAGAGTTAGTGGGCAGCACGTACGTCTGCTAGTTCGCCTCTTCGAGCACATTAATGGTGGCAAGGTTGGCTGGACTTGGTTACCAGTCGCCATGGGCATGAGCAGACGAGGCATGCAGCTAGCGTTCGGTGGAGGAAACTTAACCTTTGCCCTAATTTAGGATTTTAAAGTAAAAATTATCTGAATCGTTAAAATGATATATTTTTTGAAATAAATAAAAGGATATCTTATTATATTTTTCGAATCGAAAATAATTTTATTTTAGTAGTATTATTATAGCAATTAGTAAAAATACTCTGCATATAATAATTTTATATTAAAAATTCTTTGACCTTTCCTAAGGGCTGACTCAGTTTTAAAATTTTTTAGATTTTTACCACATCATATTTTGATTTTTACCAAAGAATGCACTTAATTTTCAAAATATAAATCTCGCTATTTCAATCTAAATTAAAATAAAAAATTGATTTTTCTTATTTAAATAAAATCCAACTGAATCAAATCGAATAAAAAAATAATAATAACTTAATTATTTCCTAAAGAGTTTTATAAAAAAGTCAATGATGAATTAAAAAACTATTTTTTGAAGAAAAAAAATTATAGCCTTAAACTCATGATGATCTTCCAAATTTATTTATTTATTTTTATTTTGGAGCTTTAATAAAAAAAATTAAAAATATAAAAATGGTTAATAAAAACTAAAAATAATTATTTTTTCTTTTATCAATGTCCTTTTAATTTTAAATTTTTTTATTAAGGTTCCAAAATTAAAAAAAATAGATAAATTTAGAGGGCCACCATGTGAATGTAATGATGTAAATTTAGAATAAAATTGGGCTCTTTAGAATTATCAATGACATTTGATGAAAACTCATTTATGAACTTAAAAAATTCAAAATTTTAAAAAATTATATAAATAAATTAAGGAAGTTATTTAGAATAAACAAGATTAATTTGGCATAAATTCTAGATATTTAAGATTTTCAATAATTTTTTTTATTAAAGTCCTTATAAAATAACTAAGTTTTTTATTTTTATATTCTTTATTAATTTTATTTCAATTTTCCTTATTTTCTTGTAATTAGATATTAAATAATTAAAAAATTAAAAATAGTTTTAAAATATATTTAATTTTTTTATTAATAATCTTTTGTATTGTAATTTTTTTAATATTTTATTAAAACTCTAAAATTAAAAAAACATATGGATAAATTTAATAGATCATCAAGAGTTTAATGAGATAATTATTTTTTAAAAATAAATTTTTTAAGGTCATCTTTTGTATGAAACTCCTCGATGAAATAATTATTTTTTAAAATTTAGTTTGGTTTAGTCTATTTTGTTAGGACCTTGAGAGTTAGAAAGGGGGGGGAGTTGAATAACACCAATCGCTTTTCATCTTGATTGTGGATTTGTCGTTTGAATGCGCAGTGAAAATGTGAACTCAATCTTGCGTGCCACATGCATAACTCTGGGATTTATTTAATATCCGCCTCTTAAGCGACTAATCTAAGGCTTACTCCTAGTGATCTCCCTCCAATATGAACTTCTCCTTTTCGAATACCTTCCGGAGGCAAAAAAAACCTCTTACAAGTTGTTCTTACAACAAACACAAGCAAATACAAATATCAAACAAAATCAAAAGAAATTGAAACAAACACGTTTACACAAGTAAGCTTTGCTTTGGATGCTTATTATTACTTCGAATGTCTCTTGTTGATCTGAAAATGCAGCAATACTTCATCCTCAAACCGTCAAAAACTGACGATAAAAAGCTCTTTGAAACTCTTCTTTTAAAGCCTCTATGTCAAAATTGATTTCCGTCTATTAGTCGACTGATCTTACACATCAGTTAATTGATATGGTCTCTGACTCATTGAGCAACCTCTGAACCTTCTGAAATCTATCTAATTTTGTTGATTATTTGAACATCAATCAATTAATATAACTCCTCAGTCAACTAATTCATCAGTCGAATCAAGTAACTGAGTCTATATGCTTCTGTTTGATTTTTGATCAACATCAATTGATTGATGCAACTCATCAACAAATAATATCATCAGTTGAATCAAGTAATCGAATTCGATTTACTTCTGTTCGCTGTAAACTACCATAAGTCGACTGATACAATCCATCTATCAATCGAATTCAACTTGCTTCTGTTCGTTTTTGATTACCATTAGTCGACTGATATTGAGTAACAAAGAGCTCTGAATGATTTTCATTTCACATCAAATCAAAAGTTACGACCTTCGAAAGTTTGCTCTATCATTTTAGCATCACTATCAATCGATTAATACTCCTGTTTCAGCCTTATCAAAGTTGAATTCTCGTCTTGTCTAGTATCCAGTTGACCTTAACCTACCAGGACTTTTTTACCGACATCTAATCAACCTTACTTATCAAGAGACTTCTCGTTGCCTAGCATTTGATCAACCTTGACTTGTCGGGACTTCATCGTTGTCTAATATCCGATCAATCTTGATTTGCTCGGGACTTCAGGCCTCATGCCAACACCCTGTTGAACTTCTGATCATCAAATATCTCATCAACAGTGACCCACTTGGACTTTTCTTCTCATGCCAAGTGTTTGATCCTTCATGACCCACCTGGATTTCCTCTTGTATGTCCAAGTATCTGATTACCTGTAACCCACTTGGATTTTCTATCTCATGCTAAGTGTCCAGTCTTCCATGATCCACCTAGACTTCCTCTTGTATGTAAGTATCCAGTCAACTGTAATCCACTTGAACTTTCTATCTTGTGCCAAGTGTCCAATCATTCATGGCCCACCTGGACTTCCTCTTGTATGCTAAGTGTCCAGTCAATCATGACCCATTTACTTCTCCACCATTTAATATTTAGTTAACTTTGACCTACTTCACTTTTATGTTACCGTCAAGTATCCGTCAACTTTGATCTATTTGACATCTAACTAACATATTGATCAAATATTAAATCCAACTCGATAAAATCAAGCTTGGTCAACCTTAACTTGAGATCGATTATACCAACATATTTTGATTTGGTTTAAATAAGGAAAAATAATTTTTTTTACTTTAATTTAAGGTAAAATAGATGTAAGTGCGCCCTTTGATAAAAGGTTAAAAAATTCTTTATCAATTTAATTAAAATTATTTTAACTTGATCAAAATTATTTTTTAAAAAAATTAAAATCACAATTATTTAGTTGTCTGCTATAATAATATTGTAATATTGTCACAATATTATAGCAGTTAAATAGTGATTACTACAACTATGTAATAGTCAATTGATGATTGCTACAGTTACGTTGTTGTAGGAGTTAATTTAGCTATTTTAATATTTAAAGATGTCTTTAATATTATTGAAATAATTATGATAGATACTTTTTAAATTTAAAATTGTTTAAATAACTTGATAAAATATTTTTTTGATTTAAAAGTATTTTACGTATATTTTTGTCCAAGTTTAATTATAATTGCTCTTAGTTATTATAATAGCACTGAAATAAAGATATTAATTATGTTTAATTATAAGTTGCTCTTAATTATTAATTATAATAGCTGAAATAAAGGCATTAATTTTGAATATAAGAAATATGATAGATACTTTTTAAATTTATTATTATTTTTTAAAAATCCTTTTAATGATTCATATAATGTGCAAATCTAGAAACGTAAATGAGTTCTAACGGATGATCTAATGTCATAAGTTTTTCAAACTCCCAAAATATAATATACATTTTTAAACCTTTTGTTACCATGATCACACACATATCTCATTTAGTAGGGCTTCAATCAGTTTGGTTTGAAAAGAACATTTGGGGCTCTGGTACCCCATTGAATCATCCTTAATTGGCCACTCGGGACTTGCGAGGAAACTAGCTCTTTGATAATCCTCTTCTTCTTCTCTTTATTAAATCTTTAGATGGTGCAGCACAAAACACGGGCACAGACAAGACGCATGCAGTGTGCATGGTGTGTGGAATTGGACCAAAACCCACCCAGAATTGTCGAACTTGATGAACTTCTTCTTTCCCACACTGTCGGATGTGGCCGGTCCTTTGCACCTGCCATTTCTTTTCTTGTCTCTTCGATCGTTAATTAATTAGTTTAATATAATTAAGCGACTGGCTGAGATATATATAAAATTAGGTTGCACTTAATTAGGGTTTGGTGGCACTGGGTGGGTTGGTTGATGCATGCATGCAGTCCGTTGGCCGTGGGATTTTCATTACGTGCATTGTTTTTTACCATGCACGTCTTTCCACGAGTTGAAATCTCATGCTAGTAAACAAATAAAAACATACAACAACACAATATTAATTTTGATCTTTCTTTCTTTCTTTTTCTTTCTTTTGTATATCATGTGTTTAAGTCACAATGAGTACGCACGTACTTACAAAATTATATATATATATATATATATAGAAGCATTTTAACTTACAAAAGTAATAGCATTTAGTCATTCATTCTTCTCTTTAATTTCTTCTTTTTCAAAAATAAACCTAATATTTAAACTAATTTGATTGAATCGGCCATAACATTCAAAAAACACTCACCGGTTTGAAATAAAACTAATGGAAGAAAAACAAAAGACAAAAGAAGATCGATGCAGTTGTTAATTTTGTACAGGTCAGCAGGATAATCATAGATAATCAATCACGGTGAACAAAATATTCGAGTTAAAAGTAACTCACGGGGATCAGAACACAATGCATGCAGCTGTAAATAAATAAAAAAATATATAAATAAATAAATAAATAAAGCCTTGGGTTAAGTGAGTTGCAGGGTTATGTGTATGATTTGGCTTAATTAATATAATTATCTTGTGGTTTGTTTGTTCGGCTCCATGTCTAACTTAATTTTGTACAGGGAGTTGCTCTAAATCTAAATCTATTATAATTTGGCTTAGACCTCAGTTCAATATTGGCAGTTAGGTGAGTATACATGCTATTGAGTTAGAGTTCAAAGAGATCGATTGAAGCTTGTATGGCGGCAAACCGTAGGTGCGCACACTTCAATCAAGGTGGATTGTAAGTAGGTTGAGTCAGGTGAATGTATAGTGCATTCGAGGTGTAATCGAGAAGCTAGGTTGGGTTCACAACGTGAATAGCATCCTTTGTTAGGGTTTAGATTAGTCCACTATATTTGTCGTACCAAAAATGCCTTTACAACATTGTCATAGCAGTTACTTCATAGTTACTACAACTTATAAAATTAATTATTTTTTAATCTAATTTGATCAAAATACTATATATATATATATATATATATATATATATAATAGTTGGTACATCAGTGTTAGTAATCACTAAATGGTTGCTACAATTGTAGTAGTATCATAAACAATGTTATAGCAATTAGCTAATGAATTTCACACTTTTGTAGTAGTCAGTTAATGCTTGTACAATAATTTTACAATGATTTTAATTATTTTAAAATTATTTTGATTAAATTTAAATAATTTTGATTAAGTTTAATTTGTAAATAATTCTTTTAATATAACATGCTCTCTCTATATATAGATTTTTGACTCAGTTGATTCCATAGAGTATTTTTAGTAGAAAAAAAATATAATGAGATGGACTTTTATTTTTTTTAAAAATAAAGAATGCCCTTTAATAGTTGGATAATTAGGGGTGACCTATAAAACAAGTTAACAAATTGTATTCAATTAGCACACGAATGTGACTTAACTGAGGTGCACCGGCCGTAACCGTGTTGCACCTCAATCATGATGAGCCACAACGCCAAGGTCCACCTCATCTCTACTTCTCTTTGGCAACGGCTCTCCACTCTCGCCAATAAAAAATCATAAAAATCGTAAAGACTTTCTTTTTATGGAATCGTCGGGATTGATATTTAATTATAATTTATATTTAGAAAGTTACCTTAATTACCCATTTTAATTATATAAAAAAAAATGCTCCTCCAAATCACTACATTTTCATCGTGCTCGCTCTAAGAAATCGACAAGCCATTGCCAAAATGCTTGGTGCTATAAGCTATCCACCAAAGGTTAGTGCAAAATGCTCAAAGGGTTTTTATGGTTTTTGATTTTAAGATTTTTACTTTGTCATAAGGAGTTTTAGGGTTTTACTTTCTTGGATGCTTTATTAGATTTTTAGACATGTAATTGTGCCATTGTTTTGGAGTCCCCAAAGGACTATCTTGTAGATTTAGACAGGGTTAGATAAATATAAACCTACAAAATTCTAAAATTAAGTAACAATTTTGGGCTTAAGTACTCCTATCACTTTGAATTTATTTATTTATTTTTAAAAGTTATTTAAGGTTGGTATTCCTATTTTGTCAAAATTGTTATATGAGTTAATATTGTTCTTTTGTTACATGAATTAATGTAGTCATTTTATGTCATATCATTTTTCAAATCTTTTGGGTAATTTTTAGAACCATATAACAATTTTGATCAAAATTATTATATATATACTCAAACTATCTAAATTTCACAAATGATCTTTCATTGTGCTCCTTAGAACATATTGAATCATTTTATACTATTAGATTTTATATTTAATTAGGTGAATTCTTTGAGTCCTAGGATGACATGAAACATGTTATTATACATGAAGTATTTGGAAGAACACTAAAGTTTGTGTGCATGAAGCATGAAGAACAACTAATAATAGTGTAGATTGAGCAACCAAAAAGAGAAATAAATTTGACTATAACATGAAAAGATCAAATGACACTTGTATGATAATCCGATCTGAGATTACGGATGAGGGAACAACTAAGGATGAGACTGGTGTTGGGTCAGAGGGCTTCAAGGTGTGTCTCACTTGGTTAGGAATGAACAAGTTTGGGGAATCTATGCAACAGTGCAAGAAGGTTAGAATAGAGGCTAAGATGGACTTTAGCGTAGCCACTTCGACGTTCAAGTCGAATATCACTGATTGAAGAATCCAAAAGGAAAAAAGACAGGGGAGAAGTAAAGAAGTGGTTGAGTTTTTATTAGAGTGTATATTATTTTCTTAATGAGAGTGATGTCACCACATGTTCTTCGCGTTCTGTTGCTCATGTTATCTTATGTTCTTCACGCCCTCGGCTAACCACGTCCTCCCCACTCGGACATGTTGAGACTAGGGTTGGAGGTGCTTGAGGCATTCGAGTGTACCAGAGTTGAGGTTTTGAAGTTGGAAATCAAGCACTGAGTAGTAGAGATCCTGAAGTTGGGAGTTGGACATTGAGTATCAGAGATCTCGGAGTCGGGAGTTGAGCGCGGAGTATCAAATATTTCAGAGTCAAGAGTCAGATGCCAAGTGAGATGATAGTCACTGCGTCGAATCTGAGTTAAACATGAGTGTGACTTGACTTGAATGCGACTCAAAAGTTCTTAACTTGAGATCTCCCAAGTTGACCATCTCGATTTATCTTGACTTGAGTTCTATCTTGATCAAGTCCGACTCTATTTGACTTTGATTTACAACTCACCTTGACAAACTCTTTGTGACATGCCAAGGCAAACTATCTCCACCCCATCATACGAGATTCATGAGTGTAAGTGGTGTATTTGACTGAAGGAGTGGTCAGATTTTTTTTGGCGTACGAATTTACATTACAGGGGTATTTTTTGACCCAAAAGAATGGGTCAAATACTCTTAATAATTCGTTAAAGAAGGAACACACCTCCGATTTTAAAAGTAATTTTGTCAGGCGTCGATCCTATAGAACTGGGGACTTCACCACTCTCTCTCTCTCTCTCTCTCTCTCTCTCGCTTCGAAACCTCCTCCACTTCACGCTTCGAAAACTCTGCTCTGCTCGCTATCTCATCTCATCTATAACTACTCCGCGCTTCGGCTTCTTAATCAGGTATGCATGCTCTGTTCTCCACCGGTTGAATGATGAAATCAGCTGTTCATGTTAGTAGTGTTATGGATTTCGTGGAAATGTTCTTCATCGGAAAAAAAAACAGCTTTTTGATGTTTTTTTTGTGTGTTGCGTTTCTTATTGGAAGCTTTCTGAAGGGAAAGATGTGATTTTTTTGCCTTTTTAATGGCGGATGCAGGGGCGGAGGATGATAAGCAACTGAGAACAGAGTGGAGTTCGTGCGAAGAGGAAGCAGATCGGGCTGCCTGCCTTTCTGATGTCGATGAAGAGGGCGGAGGGAAATAGTGACTCCCACACGAACCTGCCGTCGCGGCGGAAGCGGCGTCAATCAGGTGGCTTACCGCCGCGGCGCGTGCTGCGCATCTTCTGCGTCGACCACGACGCGACTGACTCTTCCGGCGACGAGGGCGGGTGTTGCCGCCTC
Organism: Curcuma longa; assembly: GCF_044706935.1. Lineage (NCBI taxonomy): Eukaryota > Viridiplantae > Streptophyta > Magnoliopsida > Zingiberales > Zingiberaceae > Curcuma > Curcuma longa. Next base: position 1,739,144 of record NC_133876.1, on the reverse strand, counting down.
CGGCGTTTCGTCCAGGAAGTACGCATGGAAGATAGCGCGTGTGCGGCGGAGGGTGGGAAGCGCAAGACTGAGAAGGGAGGCGGAGGCGCCGCGGAGAAGAAGCGGACGGTTACAGCCGCGGCGTGCGGCGGCGGCGACGAAGGGGGCGAGCGGAGGTTCCGCGGCGTCCGGAAACGGCCGTGGGGCAAGTATGCGGCGGAGATCAGGGATCCGCGGAGACGGGTACGGCTGTGGCTAGGAACCTTCAACACCGCTGAGGAGGCGGCGAAGATGTACGACTCCGTCGCCATCAAACTACGAGGTCCGGATGCCACCATCAACTTCCCCACCCTCGCACCCCAGACGAACCTCTCGGAGACCAACCTCACCTCCACATCCAGCAGGTACGACTCCGGGGAGGAATCGCGCGACATCGCCTCCCCGACCTCGGTCCTACGCAGCTTCTCCTCCTCCTCCTCCTCCAAGCTAGAAGAGCAGCCCAAACCTCAGACGACGGGCCTCGCGACCAGCCCACCGCCGTTGGAGCTTTGCGGCTTCCTCCCCTTCAAAGAAGAGGACGGGATCTTCGACGACCTTCTTCCGTTCGACGCGCCGGAGCCGCTCGGCTTCCTCGACGAAGAGGCGGTCGCTCCCATCGGCTTCCTGGAGGAGGACTTGAGCGACGCCGTTCTCGGATCAGCGCTCGGTGACTTCGGCCCACTGTCGATCCGCGAAGAGGCGGCGGCGGCGGCGGAGGCCGACGACCTTTTCGCCGACATCGGCGACTTGTTCGCGATCGAATCCCTGTCTCCCATCTAACTCGAACCAATCCGCTTCGTTTCTATAGTTCGTCCTTCTACTTCGGTGCTTGTATTTGTTTTCGCCAGAGAATGTCTCCGTCCGCCTCCCAACGGCCGCGGCCGGCGAAGGGAGCGGATTCCCGGGAATTTTATTTTCCTTTTTTATGAATGAATTAATGTACAAAAAGTGGAGGTTGCAGTAATCGAACAGTCGAACACGTAGCGGCGGATGGCTGTGTATTTTTGGCATTCCAACGCCAAACACGTGGCCGTCCGTGACCGGCTTTCGTGGCGGTTTGTCGTCGAGTGCTTTTCACTCCAACAAGCTTGGGCCTAATGGGCCGTATCCAGTTGGGCCAAAGCACCTAGGTTTTAGCGGACTTGCCTGCTGCTGTTTTGTCAATAGCAGATTTTGCGTAGGTCCGATCTGGTCCGATCTTGATTCAGAATCAACACTTTGATGGTTTGGAATCATCAATTTATGATTCAATTATAGTTCGTTATAGTTCAATATTATTATATTTAAAAAATTAATATTATAAATGCATAATAAAATAAAATAAAAAAGGACCTGCACTTTCATATATCCCTTTAGAACATAAGGGAATCAAAGCCTATAAGTTATAATTAAAGAATTAAAATTTAAAGCGATCGAAATTTTAAAATTGAGGGAGAGAGATTTGAGAGGATCGTGTAAAAATAATGAAATAAACTCTTTATTTATAGAGTTTGAAGAATAATAGATATTAAATCATAATTGTTGATCAAAAAATGATCAAATAATTTAAATCGTTAAAAAAAATAAAAAATCTCTCTCTCCCAACAGTCGAAATTATTTTTACTCTTTCCTTCTAGCATAAATGAATTATTATAGAGTTGAAAAAAAAATTATTTGCTCTTAATTTTTTCTATTATTAAAAATAACAATATAATATGATATGGTAAGAAGATGAAATCATACGTGGCAAAGTCAAATTAATAGTTAAGCCTAGATGGAGGTCAAAAATCAAGACTCGTAAAAATAGATAGAGGTCAAAAGTCAAGACTTGGTAGTGGCCAAAGAGCCAACTTCGACCTCATTAATTCAGTTTGAGAACTTTGACTTCTCTATCCATGAACTCGGTTAGCTCAACTTTAAAGGACATAACTTTCATGACTACTTCACTGACTCGACCACCCAAACTTTAGAAGACATAACCTCCTCGACTCCCTCATCAACTCGGCCACTCTGACTCAAAAGAATACAACTTCTTCGATTCCCTCATCAACTCGGACATCCCGACTCCAGAGGACATAACCTTCTCAACTACTTCACCAACTCAACCACCCCAACGTTGAAGGATTCAGACTCTATGACTTCTCTAAAACCTAATCATTCTATAGGGTCCTGTTGATGGTTACTATGAATATTCCTAAATATACTGCAAGTGAACGTAGGAACAATTATATAAGTAATAGATATGGTCTTTTAGATGCTCTCCTACATACACATAATATGCAAGGAATGGAGAAACAAGTAATGACTGTCAGATCTGGTATCCCAAGATTGTGAACGTGAAAATATTTTTTTGGTGAATATATAAACATTGGAGAAAACACACAAGAGGTAAGACTATTCTATTTTCCTTCTTCCTCTATTGTCTTACTGTTTGCACTTTTCGCAAGCCCTGTGCTAATTTGATCATCAGAGTGACCCACCGAGTCCCTCGACACTCATTCTAATCTCTATCTGAGTGTGGCAAATCCTCTCGTGCCTTCTTCGTCTTCAATTGATCGATCCCCTTACCGTTAAAGTTTACAACACCACTTCTTCAACTATCATCTCCCACTGATTCACCAAATTGCAGTCTTAGACAAGAATATAACATAGTAAAAGAAAATTATTAATTAATTATTAAATAATTAAGTAACACGTAAAAATATAAATATTTATAGTTTAATTGGTTAGGATACTTAACTCTCATTTGGAAGATCGCTATGGAACTTTTTAAAATAAATTTTGATCATATAACAATTATAAAAGAAATTACTGAACTGACGGTTCATATAAAAATGTAAATATTTATAGCGTAGTTGGTTATGATACTAAACTCTCATTTGGGTGACTTGGATTTGAGTTTGAGTCTTGGCTATGAAATTTCTTTAAAATAAATTTTCATATAGCAATTATAAAAAAAATCACCGGGCCAACCATTTAAACCGCCGGTTCGGGAATTATTAGGATGTGAACCTTAACCGACCTAGCACCCTACCGAATTGTATTGAATCCAAGTGATTTGTATGCGAGCATAATTTGTGTATGTAATATAATAATAATAAATATATAATAATATTATTATATTATATAAAAAATGAATATAATAATTTTCTTTATTGAAATAAATCATGTAATAATTGATATATTGAATTCTATTAGTATATCAAGTGAAATTTTTTTAAATATCATTCTATTAATTTTATAAAATCCACCCCATTGTTTAATTAGAGTAGAATGCAATCATAACTAAGAAATAATAATTTTAATTAATTTAATTTGATTTTAATTTTTTTTTAATCAATCTTAAATGCATTAATTTAAAACATGATATATAAAATAAATATTAAAAAATACACAAATAACACGTTGACATATAAATTTAAGTTTTTCATTACAATATTATTACCATTATTAAATGATATTAAAAATATTTTAAAAATTAATCTATATTTATTTATAAAATTAAGCGTAATAATTAAGAGATATTGTGAGCATTATGTGATTCATTAAAAACTTTATAGAATAATAAATATCTTTAAATTTTTTAGAGTTATCGATCCAATGATATATCACACTCATATACAAATATGTTTGTCAATGATCACATCAAATATCATAACATAAAGCAACTTTATTATTTAATTTACTAAAATTTTCAATTAGATTTTTTCATTATCTTACTAATCTTTTAATTAATTTACATGATTTCAATTCAAACTTGTGCAATCGAGTCAACGAGTAATAAGCTCCCAATTACGAGTTTGGACTGGGTCTGATTTGGACCCGGCCTGAAGCTAGGTCTATCCTCAAGTTCCAAACAAGAACTTAGGAATTATATAGTGAAACCGATAGTGTTAGATTTCGAAAAGCTATGATGATGATCACAGAAAGCTTAAAATTTTTTCATCCTCTCCATCATTAAAAAAGAAATTTTATCTTATCCAATGTTAACCATTGTTGTTGATGTTGGTAGTGAGGACGTGGGCAGTTATCAAAACTGCACACTTCTCCCACTTACCTTATATATCATGCTCCATTATAAGAAGACGTCCAAGGCAAAAAGAAAGAGGGCCAAGGTTTTTTCTTTTTCTTGCACACGTGAGAGCATCCAAAGCGCAAAGCGTAACATCCTTCCAACGACAAACACAAGGATCATCCGTTAGACAAGATCACATTTGTAAGGCATTGATCACTCTAAGTGTTTAATTATATATGTTTATAGTATATATAGTATATAAATATTTGTTTATGCATATCGATCTTTTAATAATGGTATCAGAGCATGTAAATCCGAAAAAAAATGATATGCATTTTGATTTGTTTATTTAATATGCACGTTCGATTATGTACGCGCACATTGCGTATAGATCAAAGAAAAATAATATGCCGTTTGATTCATCTCCTCATAAATGGTCGTGGGGCCGATCGTGTGAAGCCATTAAGGTGGCGGATTCCATCTTATTGCAGAAGAGAAAAATAATATGCATGTTTGATTCAGATTCATGTTAGTAAATTATAATTTCTGTGTGCATGTTAATTTTCTGCACATAATAAGATCTAGAATTTTATCATGTACTGGTTAATCGTGAAACAAAATATGAACAGCATGGCAGTGTTGAGGGAAAATTGTGAACAATGGAGAGAACAAGTGTTCATTTGATAAGATGAACAATGAGATTGTTCATCTGAAAAAAAAGAAGTTAGTACAAGCAATAACTTATTGTTCATTGACAATATGGACAGTAGGTACTGGCCATCCCAAGAAAAATCGTAAACAGTACCATTATTGTTTATACGGAAAAAATGAACAGTAAAGTTATTATTCATGAAAAAATAAACAGTACGCTCCTGTATAAAAAAGGGTTTTATTTTTTTAATTAGTTGATAGCATTTTTTTGTTATTTCTTGCTTCAGCTTCGATTATGACTTTAAAAAAAATTGGATTTAGATAAAAGTCCAATTAAATTAGTTTTAACGATGGCATTGGACTAAATTTGCACTTGAGATTTGGTAATCCATTCGGACTTAGTCAATTGAGTACTGCTAAATATTTTGGCACTTGGGAGCACAACTGTCAAGTTGTTTGGCGAGGTTGTTGAGTCGTGCCGAGTGGTTCTGGCATGTGGGATGCCGAATGAGACTGGGGATGATAAATCTGACTCAAACTTGGACTTAGATCACAGAACTTAGGCATTGACTTAAGAGTTGGCAAATCCCACTCGGAATCAGCATGCATAACTCGAACTCAGGATGATGAGTAAATTCAACGAGTCAAGTACATAACTAACGTGTCGAGTGATTGTTCAGAAGAACAACACAGACTCGACTTAAAAAACTCAGATTCAGCTAACTTTCAAAGTTGGCATTGTCTGTAAATCAAACGACTCAGGTATGTCGAGTGGGTGTTAAAGAACCTCTTGGACTCGGTTAACAGTGCGACTCGAGTTTGTCGAGTACTGAGGTACGTTGGTGAGTCTTTCAAGATGTACCTACTTGGACTTGACTTTGCCTCGAGGAGTTTGTCATGATCGGACTCGAGTCGACGAAGCAAAATAACACTCAAAGTGCTCAGGTTGAGTAGGTTGCACACTCAAATCCACACAGATCGCTCGGGATCCGACTTCCGAAGTCAGCAGATGACTAGAACTCCTAAAATTGAGAAAAATTATTTTCTTGATTGTTTATGTGTTCTTAGTGTGTTAGTTATATACTTATTTTGAATTGGAATTAACTAGTTTTGTTACTGGTTAATCGGTTTTATATTGACTATATTAATTTCAATTTTAGATGACACAAATAATATGCACTATAACTTGTCGTAATATGTTAACAAAATAAGCCAAGGGAGGTTATCGAGAAGATAATATATAATCCTTCTTATAGAGTCAAAGGACACATTGGGAAACTTGATAAATTATTCTAAAGACTAGAGCAATAGAATTTTCCTGTCTTGGAGAATTACCGAATCTGAGCTCTGGTTCAATTACTACCGAAATAGTTTAATGAAACAACACGCCATATATATGGGCGCTGTGAAGGGCGCATCACATATATGGAGATGAAAAAGGACTACTTTATCATCTAGTCCATGTGGATAGCTAGTTATAGATCACCTTTCCGAGAGGATCCTAAAGAGATTAAGGTGGATCCAAATGTAGATTCAAAGAATCTAAAAGTCAGTCTGCCTGAGATTGCCTTAGTTGAGCCTAGAAAGATATGAATTATACTGATAACTACTGTGTTAGTGTATGTCTTAGTGGGAACAGTAGTGACCTATCTAATTTTTTAGAGTTGTTTATGATTTTATGTTGTTTTAACATAGTATGTGACTATGAAAAAATATGTTATGTGTTGACAAATTTGAAAATAGAATATTATGTGTTAACAACATATTCATTATGAATGATTTGTTCTTTCTTTTAGTTCATTTATTAATTAATTTATATGATGAGATGTGTGTAATATAATTGATCAATATTGATTAATTTGGATATACGAATGATGAGTGGAAACATAGTTATCACTTGATTTTGTATATCAACTCAGATTTACATTGAGTTAATCAAAAATTACATACACATGATTTACACTGAATAACTAAATAATGTATTAATTTATGATAGATTATAACACATAAAGCATGGAAGAAAAATGACTCTACTACTAACGGTATATTGATTAGTTTAATAGTAGATGATTTGATCTTTGAGTATGAGTTATTGCCATTAGCTCATACTGTCTTGGTTGTCCTTAGAAAAAATACAGTGGAGTAAGCTTCGTTAGCTGACAATTAAAATTGACAGCTATAAAAACTCTCAAATGCTTCCACTAAAGACTGCTAGTTATCAATTGACTGATGAACAACAGGTTCATGCAGTAATCATTCCCTTCCTGATTCTTAGGAGACAATGAAATATAATATAATTCACAGTGAAATTATTAAGACTTTTGATGATGTCTCACGCCATGTTGAATTGGAGACGGAGAGAATTGAATCCGCAAGGATTTCTAGATAAGCTTTTGTAGTTGAAGGTCTATTAGAACGTCTGGATCTAAGAATAAGAAAAAGTAGTTCAAGAAAGGAAAGGAAAAAAATCTTGTGCAGTTATTGTTGGGCTGAGTCCAAACAAGAAACAATTCAAAGGGAATAAACATGGGGAAAAAACCTAAAAGTAAATTGATTTATTTTAACTCTGGCAAGAAGAGTCACTTCGTTGAGAATGTATTGAGTCGAAAAAGGTATATCCATGTTTATCTTCCATTCATGAGCATAATATTGCTAGTACAATGTTATTAAGTGATTCTTATTCTTTATGGATTATAGATTCGGGAGCAACAAATCATGTAGCTCGTGAGCGAGCTACATTCATAGAGTACTATCAGATACTAACTGACAACAAATGAATATATATAGGAAACAATACAAAGATTGAAGTTAAAGGACACTTGCAACTCAACCTACGCTTTATGCTCCTGAGATTAAACAGAATTTAGTTTCTGTTAATTGTCTTTTTAAATTGGGTTATTATATTAACTTTTACTATCGGTATGTGAAACTTTGAATTAACACTGTGTTAATAGGATATGCTTTTTTAACGAATGGTTTCATGGTTCTTGATGTAGAATCAAATATTGGTTATGAAATTGATAGTTATTTTTCAAACATTGCTCTTACTAGTGATATTAAAATTAATGATAAAGTTTGACATGCTAGATTAGGACATATTGGACAAGAATATATGAATAGATTAGCTAAAGAGGGTGTACTCATGCTAAGATAAACTTGTCTGTATGTGAGCATTATGTTGGTGAAAAATTAATTAGGAAACCTTTTGGTAAGGCTATTAGAGTTGAATCATCATTGCAATTAATTCATTCAGATATTTGTGGTCCAATGAATGTGAATACTAGACATGGAGCTTCCTATTTCATTACATTTATTGATGAGTTCACATATTTTGATCATGTGTATTTAATTTCTTATAAATATGAAGCATTAGAATGTTTCAAACGTTATATGAACGAAGTTAAAAATCAACTGAATCATAAGGTTAAAAATTCTTATGCATTGACTGTAGTGGTGAATATCTATTTAATCATTTCAAGACAATGTGCAATGATAAAGAAATTATTAGATTGCTAACGATCCTTAGAACTCCACAGCAAAATGAGGTTGTTGAAAGAAAAAATTGAACTAGATATGGTCAGGTCTGGTAGTTCAAGCTAATTTATCAATTTTCTATTGGGGAAATGCATTATTAGCAGCAACCTATATACTTAATCAAGTACCTTCTAAATCTGTTTCCACTAGCTAGCTACTACTCTGACCTTAAGAGAAGCTGAGAAGAAGAGAAAATCAGACCAGACCAGAGCATCAGCAGGAAGACTGAAGGCTCCATTCATGTGCACAGCCACATGCAGCTCCCATGCAGCATCCACGTACAAACGAACTCCAAAGAAAAAAAAGAAAAGAAAACGTTAAGAAAAGAAAACGTTAATTATTGTTGGTGCAGTAGTTACCTGCTTTGCTTCAGGGAAAGGGAAAGAGAGAGATCAATTAATATAATACTGTCCTGTTCTGGCCAGGGAAACACAGGGAGGAAACCCTGGGCTTCACGTGGTCTTATCGAGCACGAGACATGGCCAGCTCACAAGCCAAATTAAAAGACTGGTCAAGGTCGTCCATCAGAGACATAGACAGACTCCATTTCCTTTCCTTAAAGCAACCTCCTCATCTATATGGGGACCAAACCCCTTCTGTCCAAAGAATGATTAATTTGCTATCTTCTATCATAGCATGCATTAATTTATTAGGAAAAAAATTACCTTAAATTAAAAATTATATTAATTTAGATTAAAATTTTAATTTATTAGAGATCTATCAATCTTAAATTTTTTAAATTTATTTTTATTTATTATATATATGTGTCAATTTTAAAAGGAGAGTATTGATTGCAATTGTAAAATCTCTTACAATGTAGGGTAAGATCGCGGATAATAAATTTAATGTGATTCAACTCCTCTTATAACCCCATATTGATGGAAATATGGTATTGTTTACTTTGAGGAGAGGGGGTGGTTGTATCGTCGCTTTCCATTCACTCCTTTATTTGTCCACTCAGTCTTACTGATATACCCTTACACCTTCTTTGGATTGCCTTCCCTTTTTTTTATATATATTCTTCTTTTCTTTCGAATTTGTAGCCTTCTTCTCAACATCATCAACTACGACGTATTTGTAAGAATTTTCTTCCAAAAAGGGGAAAGCAATCAAAGGATGCTGGAGACTGTAACATTGTTGTGCAGCCACCATTTATGGGAAGGTCGTGATAAAATAAGGCAGCAGCAAATTACAGGTCTGGTTTGTGTTTTGAGACTGATAAGAGAATATGATTTTTTCTCATAGGATTGCCCTAATGTGTCAATTATAAATATTTTTTTATTAAGTGTTATGGTTTGATTGCATTATCAAGCAAGGAACTTTGTAATATTAGTGTGCAATGGCTGAGAGCTTGTTAATCTACTCGAGTTGATCTCGAACTCTTTGGGCTGTCTTCCCCTCTTTTTTGAAATAGATCCTTTCTATGTCCTTTTAGCATTCTTCTCAACATCATGCTAACAAGGTATTTTTGATGAGGCCTAAAATTGTAGTAGTTGTTAGTGTTGGATAATCTTTGTTAGATATAGCTAGGAGAATTTTTTTGAATTAAAATTACATAAAAATTAATTTCAAATTTATCTGTCGAGATGGTTTGAGCGGATAATCTCAAACTATTAAATAAAAAAGGATGAACTACTTGAGATGACTATACTACTTGGAAGACTGAGCTATCTTGTATGACCTAGCTGACTTGTCTAGGTGCAGAGTCAACCAATGTGGTGATGTCGAGTGCTGAGTCACTAAGTGTCGATCGAGTACTGAGGTAGAGTATCGAGGGCGAGTCATCGGGTGTCGAGTGTAGAGTCATAGAGTGTCGATGTTGAGTGCCGAGTGTCGAGTCATCGAGTGCCGAGTATTCGAGAAGTAATCTCAAGTCCAAGTAAATTTCTAAGTGTTCAGACAAAAGAGAAGTTGAGGCATGCGTTCAATGCAAATTCCTTAAAATAGATTCGTCTCCTCTGCGGTACTTCGATCACGACAGATATTTATTTTCCAAGATACAATGATAGATTACGATTACCACCAAACATAGGTTGGTTGCAATGGAAACTAAGATTGTACTCGAAAGCTATCACAGATAATCTATCGAGCAAAATATGCACGAGTGAGAGACAAAAATGGGAGAACAAAGTGATGGAGTTTTCTTTATGCTTTTTGTTGTATGCTCACTTTTTTTATGGTACATAATGTATTAAAAATAAAAAATAATATAAGTTTTATGTATTAGATAAATATTTTATATAAATTATAAGGAAATGATGATGCTATTAATTGAGCTCGATAGAAAGCTCGATCGAGCTCAAATCAAATTCTATAAAAAAATTTTAAAACATATTTATACAAGCTTGATAAGAAATTTGAACCCTTAGTCCGATCCTAGGGTGTTACCAAGGCGAAATTGGCAGATGAAATGAGTGGTTTATTTAAAAATCCTAAGAACTGAATTCCCTAAGAATGACTAACAAAATAAGAACACAAGAGCTAGCAAAAAAAAACTCACTTGGATCTTTAAGAAAACAAGATCACCTTTAAACTTTCAAAACTTAAAAGGTCATCGCCACTTGAAAGATCTTTAAGGATGTGTTTGATTCAAGATCATCATTGATAATCTTGTTTATCTATTTAAGGTTATCAATGACCTTATTTGGTTTAGGTTATAATCAATTTTTAAGTATTACAATATTATCACCACATCAGTAAAATGTCAGGAAAGGAGTTATAAATTCGGGAATGCGATTACTATGGTAGAGCGAGATTTTTCTTTATTCTGGGGTTAAAGAGAATCAACCACAGTCTATCTTCAAGCACAAGCAGCAAACAACCAGGGTGGTGGTGTTGGCTCGGTGTCGCCGTCATTCCTTCGTGCATAAGACTTGGTAGAGGTCGGTCGTTGAGAGCGAACAGTCAGGGCGGTGTCAACTTGACGTCGTCATCGTTCCTTCACGTTGAAGGCTCATTGGGGGGGGGGGGTGATCGTTGAGTGTGAGTAGCTAGGGCGGTGCCGGCTCAACGTCGCCGCCGTTCCTTGGTGTAGAAGGCTTGCTGAGGGCGGGAGGTGGTTAGGCGGTAGCGGTGATAGTGCGAGCGCACTATCGCATGTGTGAGGGACAAGGACGCAATTTTCTTTTAAACTTAGATTTTTTATTAAACTTTGATTAATTGAATCAAACTCCTAACTATAGTTGAGATAAACTAAATAAGCTCCCTAGGGCATGATTGAGTCGGTTAGTGCGGGACAGACTTGCTGAAGTGGACAAGGGTCGAATATCGACGAAGCCGAGGCAATGCCTTCCTCCGTAGTGACCAACTGCAGCTTCTCAATTTACCTCCTCATAGATGGTCGTGGGGCCGACCGTATAGGATTGCTAGAGTGACGGATTTCACATTTTGCTGAACAGATAAACTAAATAAATATAGTTTAAAATCCACTAGAATTATTTCAAAAAAATATAAGATAATAAAAAATTCTAAAATATTTTTCAAATTTATTTATTTGTATACATGCATCACTATTAATTTTATATATATATATATATATATATATATATATAATTTTAAAATTTAAAATCTTAAAACTCGATTTACATTAAAATCTCTAACTAAATAAATTTCATTGGATTAATTAAATTGAACCAAATAATATTAAATTATGTTTTATTTCTCATAATCTTAATTACATAGCCAAAATTATATACGATAACTTGAATCAAACCTAACACACCCTAATGATTACGGTCGAGCTATTAGAGTGTTTCAAGGTAGTTGTAAGTAAAAATGAACAATAAATCTCATAGAGAATGGAACCCCTCAAAACTTATATATCCTAATCCAACGTTCATCCTCAAAACACATTATGAAGTTAATTATGAACGATAGCATCGTTGACAAATTACCAACTGTTTAGTGTTCAGTTGCTGGTTTAACCGATGCATTGTCCTCCTCCATCTTCAGGCTTCTCTCCGATCTCCCCTTCCTGAAATTAAGAGCCGAGAACCGACTGAGTCAATGGAAAAAGATCGATCGCTAAGAGAGATAGAGGATATATAAAGTCGTAAACCTGACATGGTCAGACTGTTGATTAGATTTAGATATCTTATTTGGTACAAACTATTTGATCGGAGACGGTTATAGTGTTGGTTCCATCAGCTAGCTTCCGAAGAATGCAAATTGATATGATTCTTCGAGGCTAGCTCATTCCAATGGAGATATCTTCCATCCTTTTAAACCCATGATCTTTTCTATGTGTTTTTAGATGTGAGACTATGTTTGCACCTTTGCAACCCAACAATCCCTCCCTCAAACAAAGGACCACAGGCCCCCCCTCAAACGGAAAGCCTCCGTTTAATGTCTGAATCCTCGACCCACCAGGACTTCCTACCCCTCGGTCCACCCTGCCGGTGTCTGGTCCTCTTGATTCAAACACGGGAGCCCCCACTTCCTTTTGTTTTTTAAGGTTCAACCCACATGGTTAGATCCGGATCATGGCTCATCCGGCGGTTAGTCCGGTGAAGAGCGGCCTCGCTCTGATACCAATTGTAGGGTCTAAAGAATGTCCACATCTCCACACCTCATTCCAATGGAGATATCTTCCATCCTTTTAAACCCATGAATAGCAGCAATTCGTTCCCAAGATACAACGACGAACGTCTCGGAATAGTAGCACTTCAAATTCCGAGATCAGCAAACCTTCTCGTAAGTTTTTTGGACTTCGAATGCACTAGATGAGATGAATGCACGAGCCGACAAAGCGCCCATTGCACACGTGCGCGCGTGGCGGGCTCACAGGTGTAAGCACCTGCCCCTTAGAAGAAAGTACATGAGCTTTTTGTGTTAACTACAACATCATTAATAAGGAAAAGAAGTTCATCGAAAATTTTCGATGTGGGACTATTCCCCATACATTTCCTTATATAACATTAATTAATAATTAATATTATTTTGGCCTGATTTTAAACAATTAATTTCTCATTCACCCTTAATCGATTTTGAGCATATTAATAGTCTAAATATATCTACGCGAAACATAGATTTCGATTTTGAAGTCAATTACGACTTTCATCAATTGATGACATTCCGATTTTTCTATAAAACCGTCTTGGTTCATTAAGGCTCTAATATCCAACATATAGACCATAGGGTACGACGTACGATTACAGTTGTCGTTAGGAGTTGAATCGAACTCAATTGACCTGATCCGACCCGACCGCTTTGGTCCAAATTTTTAAAGAGAGTGCATGATCACGTCTGACACCACATGTAACTCGATCCCCCATCTCCCACCGACACCTTCCTCATTGTTTTGTTTTGTTTTGACGATGGACCACGCCAAAGGTGGCAACTTCCCGTGTAGCTGTGCCTGTGAGTTTTATATCACCGGACCAGTTGACCACGTGCAGTTCTTCCAACTCTCTACTCCTCTCCTCCCTCCTCCAGTAATCAAATCAAAACCCTATATGAAACTAAACAAGCAAATTAAGTATTCAATTTATCTACCTGTGATGTGATTTTGATCTCTCTATTTTATTCTTTTATTCCAAAAATTTCATAGTGGAAAGTATCATCCTGTAGTAGCCGCTAAGATGACAATTTCATCCTTTTATTCTCAAAAATTGATCAAGCGCAGATGATTCCTATAAGAGTATTATTGGCAATAGGCTTAGGGTTGAAAGTTAGGGTCAAGAATGATTCCTCAATAGAGATGGAAATACACCGCTAGTTATTTCAACCCCTACCTAGTAGGTGCTACTGTTGCTAAGAGAGATCAGCCCCCTTGATTTACCCTCTTTCAGGTAATGAGAAGGTCAGCCTGGAGGGGCTATCAAGGTGATGATTTCATCTTTTGTGACCAAAAATTGAATCTAAAATATACCTCAACCTCCTACAGGCACTACTTAGGGTAGAATCTTAGGGAGATAGAAATAACCTGCTAGTTGCTTCAACCTCTGTAGGTGCCATGGCAAAGTGATGATTTACCCTCTTTTAGGTAGTGGGAGGTTATCCTAGAGGGGTCAAACGAATCTGAATAAAAAATATACCTCAACCTCCTATAGGCGCTATTGTTGCTAAGAGCGAAACCCTCCATGATTTACCCTCTTCTAGATAGTGGAGGGGCACCTTGGAGGGGTCGACAAAGTGATAGTTTCATCTTTTGCTTCCAAAATTGAATCTAAAATGCGAATGGTAGAGATGCATCAACGAGCAAGAGTTCAAGTTGTGACTACGACAAATAATCCTCTCATTTAGGGGGCCACTCAATATCTGATTTATCTCCCTTCATCTAACCGTGGGATCGATGATGATGAGGGCTTGAGGACGTGAATAATTACCCTAAGGTGTAACCTAATTGGTACTCGAATGGTAGAGTTACATCAATGAGCAAGAAGTCGAGTTACGACTACGACAAATAATCCTTCCATTTAAGGAGTCGCTTGGTACCCCCCCCCCCCCCCCCTTCCTTCATCTAATCATGGGATCAACGTTGAGGGACGCTTGGCGTGAGCATTATCACATTTTACATCAAATTGAATCTAAAATAATTAAAATTTTAAAATAATTGATTATTTAAAATTTTTATAATTTAAATTTATTTGATTGGTTATCAAATTAATTTATTTATTTAATAAATTTATTTATAATTTAGATTTCTTTTGTTGGTTACAAATTTTATAAAAAATTTTATAAAATTTTTTTTGATGAATAAAATTATATTCATGAATATTATTTATGAATAATTTAAAATTTTTATTCATAAATAAATTTAATAAATTATTTTTATGTATTTATTTAATTGATCTGATATATGCCAAATTAATATAAATGAGTTCTTGATAAATTGAATACTTAATTTGCTTATTTAGTTCATTTAGGGGTCTACCGGCTTGCAACTCCAGTTTGATCGGACTGAGTTCATTTTTTTTTTTTTGATAATTTAAATATTTAATTTTTTGAATCAATTAATTTTGGAGTGAATGATATGTCGCTTGGCAACTAATATTACTATTATGGATCGGTATAACCAGATCCATAAGGTAAATATTTAGTCTGACTCGATGGAACGTTAGATAGGAAACATGATCCCAAAGCCGATTGGCTTGGTCCTGCACCTTCGTTCGGCAATCTGGACTCAGTACTCATCCAAATCGGACAGACACCCTCGAATTGGGAAGCAATCCCGGTCGGGATCAAATACCTATTCGACATTCGGTTCAGCTCAAGATTGTACTACCTCGGGATCTCACGCCCGACCTCCAAGCTACTCCTCCAAGCCTATTTTGACAAGGCCATGCTCCACCATATTTCGTCTCGCCCTAGTCGACTTCGTCTCGAGCTCCCTCTGTTGACCATACTCCACTCCATCTTACCCTCTTCTCTCTTTGGCTATGCAAGTCTTAGCGGCGCCTCAGAAGCCTACAACATCTTCCTTCTCTATTCGTAGGTATCAAGTATCACCCTGACCGTCAACTTCCCAGCCAGATGATCAATTGATTATCCGAGAGGCGATCTCAACCGGAATAATTACATAATTATTTTTAAAATTAATCTACAGTTAAATCAAGAATCGAGTCTGATTTGATATTGAATTTGGAAAAGAAAAAAATCATTAAAAAAAATCAAAAAAATGTCGAGTTGCTTCTCTTTATATATAGAGAAAGCAATGGCACAAAGAAGAATCATTCATTCTCTTTCTCTTCTCTTCTGTCACTGACTGATTGACTGCACTTGTTCCGCCATGGCATGCATTAACATGCAGCTCAGCGCCGACCGGCAGGCCCTGTGCGGCGTGCCGGCCGCGGCGGCGCCGCCGCCGATGAGCCCCCGCGTCTCCTTCTCCAGCGACTTCGCCGTCGAGCCGCCGCGGGCCGCTGTGCGGTCCCCACCACCGGACCCGAACTTCGAGTTCGCGGTCGGCGGCGGCAACTCCACCATCGACGCCGACCAGCTCTTCTTCAAAGGCCGGCTGCTGCCGCTCGAGGACAGCGGGCACGGACACGGTCAGCGGCAGCGGGCGGTCACCACGCTGAGGGAGGAGCTCCTGTCGCAGGCCGGCGGCGGCTGCGACTGGCCGGAGAGGCCCTTGAGGGGCTCCGCCATCAAGTGGAAGGAGCTCCTGGGGCTCAAGAAGCCTCACTGCAGCTTCGCACCCGTTCCGGCGACGGCGAAGAAGCAGAGCGACAAGAGTGAAGAAGCCCATTTCAATTTCAAGCCCACCCAGGTCCTCTTCTTGCCACACCTTCAATTTTTGTGCATCAATTTATTCCAAGAAAAACTAAAGAAACACATTGAATTCTGAATTTAACAGGCTTCATGAGAGCATGCTCTTGTTCTTGACGATATGCTCCATAATCAGTCAAGCTGGTGAAGAAGAAGAAGAAGAAGAAGATCTGAATGCAAACTCCTTTTATTTTTTGCTTTCTTTCTTTCTTTCTTTCTTTTTGCGAGTGGAGAGGAATCGAAGCTGACTCATTGAAGAGCTCGCTCGCAGTGTTTGGCTGGTTCCTATTGACTATCTCATCCATCTGTCAACTGTGCCAAGTAATTAATTGTACTTTAATTTCAACCAGGAGGACTGTGTCCTTTTCATTTCCATTTCTTCGAAATTTCTGTATAAATGTAATTCGCCTCTTGGAAATAATTCAGATCTGTGAAGATCGATGAGCTTCTCTTTTGAACACCATACTGCAGTCTTGTTTGCCCTCTCTTGGATAGATAGAAACACTCTTGCCTTTTGTCCTTTCCAGTCATGAGCTAGAGTTCAACATTATTTTGGCTTGTGGTACTTATCCGCAATGCAACTGTTCATAAGAATAGAAAGCCTATTCAGATTGTAAAATTTATAATCCGGATGTTTAAATTTCATCCTATTTGAAGGCACATGGCCTTCGTCTACGGAGTAAATCTAAAATACAACTTATGCATATTCAAAAGGCGACTTTTAAGATATTTGTCCCATTTGGGATTCATATCAGATCCTCTTATAGGAGTGAATTATAAACCTTTGATCCACCTGAGGAGCTAGCTAGCTCTGTTGATTGAGTTAGCCATTAATAGCTAACAAATGTATCGAGTAGAACACCAAAACACTACTACTTTTCTTCGAAAAATATATCGAGTAGAAAATGCACGAGTCGGTATACTAATCGTCGTGAATTAAATAGAAACATCTATCATACTTGAACATGTGATTCAATAATGACTCTGTATGCCCTAATGTGAGCAACTCAATAATGTTGTTGTTATGATGCAGCTCTCAGAACAGGAAGCCCTTGTCTTTTGTAACCCTACAGTGGTTGCTCTTCATGCTCTTGACAATGAGTTATAATCTGCCATGGATTCAGGTGTGCCCATTAAGATCCTGAGTTTCCACATTCCAATCCATTTTTTAGGGCAGGCATGGAAGAGACCAGAACCAGGTGTAGTATTTAATAATTCATACTGTAAATGTTTGTTCATGGCTGGTTCCATTATAATTCCATTAGGCCAACAGTGGATTTCCATGATTAATAGCAGTCTAATGAGTGATTGCAATAATTTGTCTTGAATTAGGAAGATGTGTCAGTTCTTAAGATGTTGATTCAAAGTTCAAACAGTGCAAGGTCAGAGTTCCTGTTTTAGGTACATCTGTATTTTCATCAGAAAGAACAACAAGAACAAACAAACAACAGGTGAGTTGCCACTGTTCCATTGTGAAGGTACAATGTCATTGCAATTTTCTATGATAATGCCATCGAAAATAATATCATAGATTTTAATGTTCGTGATGTCGTGTGACAAGTGTGTTGTTGAAAATTCTATCACTTTTTTTCTTCTCTTCTTTGTTGCTAGGTGGTCGCTTATTGATGCGGGAAAGGCCATAACTTTTGACTCGAGTATCAGAACGAGACAACCAACAGCTTTCCCTAATGCAAATGTTAGCTCGAGGGCTGGCCACAAGCATGTGTCGTCGGCAAGGGCAACAACCACCTTAAAGCATACATCAATGCCATGGTTAGTAGTTGGATTCACATAAATGGCATACATTACCCTCCATTAACAGGGACCCTGGTTGCTCTTGCTATCTCTGATTTGCTAAGATAATGGAATAAAATGAACACAAATCATTGATCATCCCTAAATTGTTCAAAGATCGGTAGTCTAGGTTCGATAGTATTTACCATAGTTTGTG
Organism: Curcuma longa; assembly: GCF_044706935.1. Taxonomy (NCBI): domain Eukaryota; kingdom Viridiplantae; phylum Streptophyta; class Magnoliopsida; order Zingiberales; family Zingiberaceae; genus Curcuma; species Curcuma longa. Next base: position 1,720,785 of record NC_133876.1, on the reverse strand, counting down.
TTCATCGATGTTTTTGTCTATATAGAAGATTTGTAGATGATGTGTGTGGCAATTTATGGACTCAGTGTAGCACAAATGAGATCCTTGTGTGCGAGACAAAGTATTTTAACCTACGATAAGAAAAATTGTTCAACTGATACAATAGGTATTCGAGACTTTACAAGGTGTATCTACACGAAAACAGATTGTTATGGGTCAGTATGACCTAGTCCAGAAGTCAAGATCCGGTCCAAGTAGATGACACGTCAGACAGAAGGAAGGTTGAGTTGGCCTCGCGCCCTGACTCAGCAGCCTCGACTCAGCGTCCAGAGTAGATCGGGGTCTAGCACCCTACTCGGTTTCTAGCTCAGGTCTGGACTCAACGTCCAACCTCTGGAGGAGCTCGACTCCTATTCGGCCTCCTACTTCGAGCTACAACTCTAAACTACTCTTCCAAATCCACCCCGCCAAATCTCTCCCCGACCACATCACTTCTTGGCCTTACTCGGCTTCGGCTCGTGTTCCCTTTGCCGACTCGGCCACTCCAGCTCAGTATTTCGCTCAACCCAGACGCACGGGCTCAACTCAGAGGGCAGCTCAGGTCGGGGTCAAACATCCGACTCAGCAAGTAGGATCAGCTCGAGATCGCACATCTAATCTCTCTCAAGGTTTGGTTTCAGATTCTATACCCGACTCCGACCTCGGACTCGGGCTCCCTCTGTCGACCATGCTCCACTCCCTCAACACCCTACTTAGCACTCAACCGACCCCCGCTCTGATCTTTCCCCCAGTCAGCTAGGCAGGTCGTCGCTAGGACATGGACAATTATGGGATAGGGTGGTTAACCTACTCCCCCATTAATACGACATGATGGTGTAGTATGATGTCGTATTAAGATGAATGACACGACTTTTCACTACTGCGGCGGTGAGAGGATGTTCTCCTTGCTTAGATGGGACTTCTCCTCTGACAGGATCTCCACTCATAAATATTCTACTTAATTAAGACAAGACGGGTTTCTCTTAAGTCTCCCACCGACCTCTTTATATTTCCCTTCTATCTGGTGGGAACAGGTTTGCATACGCACGCCTCCTCACAGACTCACTTTCATTTCTTCTCCGGTGAACAATCTGACTTGAGCGTTGGAACGGTTGAGATAGGGCATCCCTAGGCCTCCCTTCTCTCTTGCTGTGCAGATCTGCGGTGTCGTAGGATCCTCCAGCATCTTCTTCCTCTGTTCGTGGGTACCAAGTGCTACCTTGATCGTCAACTCCCCAACCAGGTGGCCGACTGCTCGTCCGAGAGGCGATCTCAATAGGAACACAGACGATACGCGTTCGAGCATCAATTAATCAACTGCATGTGAGTTGCTCGAACGAGGTCCACAAGGAGAATGACTGAATGAGCAGGTGAGCCCCTTCATATTAATCAGATGTACTAAGTTTGATTTAATGTATGACTGATACATAGAGTCATGATGAGAGGTTCCTTAAGATCAAAAACCATAAACTGAGTCACATCTCATAATCTTACTTTTACTTTCAGTGTTGTGGTTGATTTGCCCATAAATGAGAATTAAACAGGAAGATCAAGTAGAATGATTCATTTTTCAGTTAAAATATTCAGAATCTAAGCAATACAGTATTGCAAAGAGCTAAGGCCTTCTTAGATACATCATGATTTCCTTATTGCAAATACCTGCAGATGACAAGGTCCATGATGGTCTTCAGAGAACCTTCTTAACTTCAAAAAACCCTGCTCGTTCTTCGTTTGCTGCTGCAACATCTTCAGGGGATGCAACAGCCACTGCAACACCATTGTTCTTCACTGCTTCAATGGCATCCGCGAATTCCTTGAAGTGTGCTAGACTGCATAGCAGAAAGAAACCTCAAGTCGATCACACGTCCCCAAATACCATCCAATTGAATTGCAAATAATTGGATGGAACAACAAATTTACCTGGTTGATAAAATTTCTTCGCGCCTTCTTTCACGTTCCTCATCTGTCACACCCAATAAGTAGCGCAATAGACTGAAGAAATGAAATGTCAGTTACTGTCATTACAAAGAAGTAGGTGATGATACAGAAATAGAAGTGGCATAAGGCAAACCTGCTATATCCTTTTGCATCAGGAAGCTGATATGAATCCACATCGCCAATGGTACCGATAATGGCCTTAGTGAGTGTGTCATCATCTAGTTCGAGATCACGAAGGAAGTTGGCAGTTCCATCATATACATGTAGAGTTTTTAGTAGATTTGGATCTCGATAGGACAAGTATGAGAATACACCTATTATGGAAATGGAAATCTCAACATTAGTCGAAAAACAAAACTCAAGTTCTCTAACAAGTTCAAATCAGTTAGAAAGAAAGCACGAAAAGTTGGCACTACCTGAATGAGTATCAAAATCACAGAAGCCTCCATATGCACCACCACTGACACGAACACGATCCCATAACCATGTGGTACCAATGTACTTGGAGATAACGTAGGCACTTCCATGGAGACGATACCCTGTTTCATATATATTGCCGGCCTTCCCAACATAATTTACCTGCATAGCATATTTTGAGGACAAGGAGCTCAAACAAGTTCGTTGAAAGTATTTGGATGATAGGCATTTCACCTGGGTAGGAATCACAATGGCTTCATTTGCAGGAGAAAGTAGAGATTGCCAAGAGGCAGTCTCATGTGGTTGAGTATTTGGCAATAAACCAATAAACTTATCCAGATATTTCATGCAGTTTGTTAGATTCTTTCCGTCGGCAGTGACATTGATCAAGCAACCCTCCCTGCTGAGCAAGGATCTACGAATCTCATCGAGCGAACGAGCAATTCCTTCCCAATCTTCATCGACTTTCTTCTCAAGATTTTGTATAAACTCAAAATAACTGGACAAATCCAAATTTCAATTTTGTAAAACATTTAAGTTTCAGTGTATATATTGTAGTAGATTTTTATAGATAATTAAAAATTAAATGATCAAAATGTTTTAAGGAACCAATAGAATAGACCTGATACCACCCATCTGTTCAGAAATCCATCCTGCAACATTTAGCTTAGCGTCCATTCTTGCAGCTGCAATTCCATGGCCTCTACCACGTAATCGGCTCTGTAACCAGTGACATAAAGAAAGATTTAATATCAAGCAGACTTCTTTAAATTTGGATCATCAAGTGAACTGCTCTGCCAGTGTTCCAGAATCAGTGAACCAGTTGCAGCAGTTCACAGGTTTTCTTTGCAAAAATTTCAGTCTTAACATGTATATAATTACAAAAAGGGTGGTTACCTCCATTTTTGCTTTGCTTTGAGAAACAAATTGCTTAAAGCGTTGTTGATCAGTGAACTGAACATCCTGAAGAACACAATATATCTGCAGGCCGATAATTCTCGCACTTCAATTTTTGTAAAAGTGCTGAATATATATATTCTAGAAGACAAAATAATTTTGTATAGGCCAGCAGTAGAGGCGATGGAAATGGCAATACCAGATTAAATAGATCTTCAACCCTATTTGCCATTGCTTTTCCACGGACAACAAGACGGGTGCATGGATCTGCACTTCCCCGTACAGAAGATGTAAAAGGATAAACCGAAATTCCACCAGTCTTTCTTCCAATTAGTTGATTTAGTTGCACAAAATCCATATCTTTGGTGCCCATTTCTAGCAAAGACTGACTGAAAAAGGAGATCTTGAATTAAAGAAATTTTGAAGAAACAAGTAAAGACAGAGATCATCATACAGAATTTTGATTGAATAGTTTCACTCACCAGAATAACGGGACAAGTTGAAGAAGTTCTTTTTTCAGGAAACTCAGGTCAAACACAATTTCTGAATAGAGAACATCATTTGTGAAAAGGTCATGCTGCAAAATCTTCACCCCATTGATTTCTCCTATCTACAATGAATTTGAAATATACTTTATTAAAGTTACTAACAATTGATGTTCACTCATAATGAACAAGTGAATGATAATTTTTACATCATGCCAAGCATGAATTTTAAATTCTTTTGCATGATTGGAAATGTAATGAAAGGTTTAAAGAATTACTTCAGTTGGAACATGGATAGGTTTCTTGGGAATATCATGCAAGGACAAACTTGGAACACATCTTAAAGCTTCTGGTGGATCTGGAGTCTCTTGTTTTAATCGGAGCTCTTGTGTAGCACATTCAAGCTCAGCAAGATCTTCTTCTGTCATGCTGGCTTTAACTTTCTTAAGGATTTCTTTCTCATCTGCTTCATCACGAGAAGCTTTATCTGGATCAGGCTGCCAATGAAAATTCCTTAAAATCGACATCAGAAAGAAGAACCAAGTACAAGATTATACAATACCTGCATCTCAACCGTGACACGATGAGGATTGTTCAAGATGAATTTCTCTAAGAGTGGGGAAAAGACAGCTTTTGATCCTTGTTCTGCTATACGTGCTTTTAAAGATTGCAGTGGCTTCTCATATCTTAGAGGTTCAAAGGGATCCAAATCATATATCCACTTACCCTAAAGGATGAAATTAAATACTCTCAAGGTAAGTGTTGAAATGAAACAAAATCAACATGGTAATTTAGTTTCTTTCAATAAAAGTAGTATAGGAACAGAAATTCATACAATGGAGCGAAGCATCAAAGATAAGCCTCTTGGGAATGAACCTGTGTTGTTCTCTCTCAGTGAGAACTCAATTGTGTTCATGGATGCCTCTACAGCTTCAGGTGTGAAACCTTCCTTCGCCAAATTCTTAAATGTTTGTATGATCAATTCCTCAACCTTATGGACATCATCCTCGGCGACACCTTTCAGTCCAATGCTGAACTTGGGCTGAAGAAGTTCATCTTCAATTCCACCGCCAACGATAGCATCTCCCAAGCCACTTTCTAACAAAATCCTTCTTAGTGGAGAAGCTGGTGTTCCCAATAAAAGGTGATCCAAAAAACCGAGTGTAAGCTCCGTCTCCAAATCTAAGGGATTTTCAGAGAGGAGCCAGTTAAGGCAGACCATGTGTTTCTTTTTTAGATCACCACTATCACCAGATGGATATTTCTCAACAATCCTCACTGGCTCCTTGAACAGATTTTGTGATAAAATTTTTGATTCATTAGGAGCAGAACTCGAGTCAAATTGGTCCAGATACTCTGCATTTAGATAAAAACTTAGATTAACTTTCAATGTCTTAGAATCATTTCACCTTTCACTGGAAACCTCCAACTACAAACAAGTCAGAAAAACCTGAAAACTAGCAAGTTCTGAATCATGGAAGAAATATCCTCATGAGATTCTCTTGTAACAAGATTTTTTTTTAAAAACTTAACAGAATATAAAGTAACTAGGAAAGTCCTCATGAATGCAAATTGTTTCTAAGATCTTCAGGACCATTTAAAAGAGCATATTGAGAAAATAAACAGCAACAATATAATCAATTTGGAAACTAATTCATACCACTTAATATCCGTAGTCTTTCGCTTGGATCATCATTTCCATAAAACCATATCCTAGCATTGCTCGGGTGGTAATATTTACGGTGGAAATCCTGAAATAGAAATGGTAGAATAGAATATTTTGCTAATAATCATTTAAAAGAGATTAACAATTCAGTAGCAAAGTAAATTAATTATATTAATTAAGAATGAAGAATTTTAACAGTTTTCACTTGAGATAAATGATTGTGCAATTATGCAGTAATCTAAATATAGATTACATGAAAACAAATGCTCATATGAACATAAACAATAGGACATATCACAAAAAAAATGCAACATAGATAGATACTTTGTTCATTTCAAAAAGAATTAGTGATTCCAACATAACTGTAACAAGGACAAAGCACCAAAATATCTTTAAAATAGTAACTAATGATCTCTCTCGACCCCTTAAATTATCCAGTCTAACAGATTCAACTCTTCGAACTATAAAAGCTATTAATTGCCTTTGGCCTTATTAATGCCATCTCGTCTTATTATCTCATTTTGTTATTTATTGGAATACATCATGTTATACTTAAGTTCAGTGATATAAACAAACTGATCTTTAGTTTCTGGAAATCTCTACAGGGGGAAAAAATGCATCCATGATATGATATCCCTATCATTAACAAGTAGGAACACCAACTAATATCTCTCTAATAGAGGTAGATTCTATTATGATTAGTGAACCATTAAAATATCCAGAAAGATTAAACCAATTCTGGCCTGAGGTACGTTAATACAAGAAATTAAGCAATAATCTTTTGTGACATGAAGTTAGGTCCAGCAATTGCTTGTTTTACATAGTAACAAAACTACAACTACGACGAGGATTACAAGCATTAATCCTTGCACGCAGAAACAAGTCTACCTCAAAACAGATGAATAATAGGACTGAATGTTTCTTAGAAGAGTACAAGAGATTATTCTCTCTAGTTAAAATTAGATCCAGTTACACTTCAAGTGATTCCAGTATTTCTCAATAACTTTAGTCCTTCAATGACCCATATCATTGACCTTTTTTAAAGCATTAAATGAACCATTTTCCATTAATTAATGTTTATAACTCTCACTTAGATGAATCGAACAGATTTATCCCCAAAATCAATTACTGAAATAAAGGTAAAAATTACAAGTCTAGCTTCTATAGCAAAATGGTTGTACCAGGTGATGCACTGAGAAATAGCAGTTCTTGTAACCAGTTAAAAGAAATAATATATATATATATATATATGATGAAAATCATCAAACACTAGCAACCATCTGTAGTATAATCAGCCAGTAGAGGTCATAATTATAATGGTCAGATAAAAACACTTAAACATGGTAGCAGAAACAAAGTAGTCAGCCACTTCCAATATGGCTGAATATTTTGAAGTGCACTAAGATACAAACCTTGAATTCTTCAAATGTAAGTTTTGGAATGACCTTCGGATCGCCTCCACTATCAACACCATAAGCATTTTCAGGAAAAAGGGCCTAAACAATTTTCAAAAAAAAAAGTCTATTAGACACCCTCAATTTCACTGATTAATGATTTTCAAGTGAGATCAGACAAAAAGGCATATTTACAAAACAACATTAAGAAGAGAAGACAAAAAAGTAGCAAGAAATTACATCAAACAAAAGACAAATTTGAAGCTATGGAGGAAATGACTACTGTAGTCACATTGACGTTGTCTCAATTAAGATTTGTTGATACAATAAGCAAACAACAATTTCAAATATTGATAACACAATAAGCAAACAACAGTTTGTGCATTTTCTCTTATCTTTGCTAGTTTATGCTTTACCCATTACTTAATTAGTAATTAACTCATAAAGATTAGCGCCTATAAATTAATAAGCACAGATTAAATCAATTGACTTTTTGTTTGGTAGTTTTTCTCCACTAGTTCACTTGGTTACAGTGACATGATATAAAATCTGAACAAACTTACTACCCAGACGTTGTTTCTACTGCTTCTTGTTATAACCATTTTCTATCCAATATAATGAGGTCCATGAACACTGTTAGTTCCAGTCTCCCAAGTTGGATGAAAAGGAAAAAAATTCCTTACGCCATAGCCAGTATTAAAGCTATATGTTAAAATCCTGAATGAAGATGGATCTAAACTATACAGTATGGTGCAGGTTATCTAGCATACAACTAAGATGGATACTAAATGCAGTATGGCCTTGAAGCTCAATCAAGGAAAAAGCTTATATAGCCACTTAATCGGTATACACAGGTGGTGGTTGTATAGTGTGCGGTTTATAGAACAATAAAAACTCAAGAAGATTTATCCACATACTATTTGTGTAATAATGCAGAATTCATAGATCTAGTTGAGAAAGAAATTTTTTGTGTGGAAGCCAATGTGACACCAGCTTGTGGTGTTTCGAGTATTGGTTATAGTTTCACACCAGAGTATTGGTCCCTAGCTGGACATGTTGATGTGCATCAAACTATCCCGAGATGAGTTCTAATAGATTTTTGCATGCTAGGAATGTGCAAGAGTATCAAGTTCGAGGAAATATGGATGGTCTATATTGACAATAGCTACAAGAATGTAAAAAGATAATAGGAGAGATTTGAGAGAAATTGGGAGTGGAATTTCTTATTATGAAAAGGTTGTTAAAGAACGAATAAACTTACCTGCTGAGTTACTCTGCCTAATATGTTATCAGGCTGGGAGTAAACTCCTTTCATCTCATTGAAAACAACACCTGAAATACCATTTTGAATGCCAAATCAATAGAAGTTCGTCAGTAACAAAAAGAGTGTTTAATTGAGAAAGATTTAATAGAAATAAGATGAAGCAAAAAATAACCTTTATAGGAGATATCTTCTTCAGAATGGTTAAGCTCATAATGCCAACCTTCCTGTTGAAATATTTGAACGTCCTCAATGCATTTAGGAAAGAAAACAGCATCCAAGTACACATCAACCAAATTGTAGAAGTCCTGATAAGTAGTTCGCCATAGGAATGTCATACCCTTGTTAACTTATAAATTAATGTACAGGAGATGGTTTATACTTACCTTTGTATTTGTTGAAGCTACTGGATAGCATGTCCGATCTGGATAGGTGAATGCATTTAGAAAAGTTTTCAAACTACCTTTGAGCAATTCGACAAAGGGTTCTTTAAGAGGATACTTTCTGGACCCACACAGAACACTATGTTCAAGTATGTGAGGTATGCCAGTTGAATCATTACTGTTAAAAGCAAAAGCACAATGTATATGTCATTTCACTGAACCTTACAATTTCATTCAATCATTTCAACATAGAATGCCAAAATGTCCTGAAAGTAGGTAAGTAGGATATTTGCAAAACATAAAGCATCTTCCAGAATTACATGAAAACGCAATTAAAAAAGATGGATATAGTGTTACTTACGGAGGAGTTCGGAAAACAATGCCAAAAACTTTATTCTCATCATCGTTTGATAAAGACATAATTTCAGCACCTGTCTTCTTGTGCCTATACAGTACAGTTGTAGACTTGCATTCATCTATTGTCTGCTCAGATATTATTTCAAATCCAAACTTATCCGCAACATCATTTCTTCTATCTGTTTCTACAAGCAAGTAAATTAATACGCATAAGATAGCAAATTCAGTTCAACTTACAAAAGATATTGCAAGCAAGTTTAAAGAATATAATGTCCCTAATTAGTATATATATAAAATTCCAAAAGATATTGCAAAAAGCAATGTGAGCTGAATTAGACATTGAACGTGTGAAGGATAAAGCTTAACATTCTCATTCACATACTAAGAAATTGACATAAAAACTGGACAGTGATTGCAAATATATCAGCATTAATAGTGTATCTAATGAATATACCAAAAGTCATGGTTTTAAAAAGTGGCCTAGGTGGTTTCAGCAACCCTCCGCTTTGCCTACACTATAAGCGGTTTCTTGTAGGCGGGTGTTTTAAAAATCAAGGTACACGATCGGTTTGGTTAGATTAGGAAGGCTAAATCAATGATTGGAAAAAAAACCCAATTTAGTGGGTGAATGGAAAAGTCCCAATTATGAATTTGCTATGTTTTTTTTTTCTAGTGTGGCTTTATCATTAGAAAATTTATATTTTATTGTGATTTCTATTCTATTAGTTGCAATATGAAATAGAGTGTATATTTTGTTGTTGTGTTGCTATGTGAAATATACTATATTTGTTATTGTTATTAGTGATTTTTAGTATGTGTTCTTGCACAATGTGATAAATGACTAAGAATTTATAATTATAAACTCAATTGTATAATATTATTTTAATAATAGTTTAGTGTTGACCACCTAGACTCCTGCCAAGGCACTAGACGATTGGCCTACCGCCTCCCTCCTAATACCGCTTTTCAATACCTTGCTAAAATCACTCAATACATTATCTGGATTTTGAGTACAACTCATTTCAATAATTCAATTACACTTTCTTCTGATATTATTAAACAACTACTTTTTAGTAACCAAAAGAGGGTCTTACTAGTTCTTCAAGAAATATGAAAGCATAACAACATCCAATTCAAAGAAAAATTTGTTGGAAAAATATGAATGGAAATGAATGGGGTATTAGTTCCATATTGAAAGTTGAGTGACATTAAGGTTGGAATAGAGTGCAGGAGGGGGTGTCAATCCAAGAGCTGGATTGCACTAACCCAATTGGTTCTTGTGTGAACGCTACTACACGCACCGGACTGCGGTCAGGAGCATAGTATGCCAGCGTGAATCAACCAGTGTTTACCATAATTCTCTTTTGAATACTCGAATCCACATGTCACACATCTTTGCTTTGCCTGCATGCCACGTTCTTTGCTTTGCATGCATGCCACATGCCTCAAGAGGTTGGGCACTCCTTTATAAGGAGGATTGATCCTCAACAGGAAGAGCAGGAAAGAGCAAGAAAAGAAGAGAAAAAATGAAAGAAAAAGAGAAATCCTTCTGACTTATCCCCTTATTTCTTCTTGAGTAATGATAGATAGCATGAAAAATTGTAGCATGAATGTAGCATGACACACTCAATGCAAGTGGGTCCCATTGACATGCAATGGGACCCACATCCATGCATTGAGTGTGTCATGCTACATTCATGCTACAATTTTCATGCTACCTATCATTACTCTTTCTTCTTCTTCTTCTTTCCACCATGCAATTCTTCACTCGGTAGAAATCCATCATAATGTTCAGGTACACATTCAGTTCACCACAACAACCTATACTAGGTTGTGTTCGTGGTTTCGTCGTTTTATCCTAGGAAATAGACATCCAAGCGTGACCTCTTAGTACCATCGGAGAAGACGAATCTATTTTAAGAAGACTGTTTTACTGCAAGACTCGACTTCTTACTTCCTACTCGAGCGACGCAACTCACGCAATCCACTCGGACTCGACAAGGCGGTGGTCCTCGGGTTTATTCCCGAGCACTCGGTGTCCGGCCCGAGCACACGACCTCTCTTCCCAACACTCGACTTCCTTTCCCGAGAACTCGGCAACTTGACATCTTTTTCTCGACTTGGCAATTGGCGGTACAAGGTATCTCACTTGTAAAGTCCACTTAGAGCTCAGACGAATTCGACGATCGACCTACTCAATCAGGCCGATAGCTTGAGATAATCAGCTTAAGCCATCTTGATAGATAAGTATTAATATTCCCGGTCTCTCTAGCAATTCAATTGTGGATAATGGATCCAAAACAATTAAATATGACATCTAGCATAAATAAACAGAAACTTAAAATCCGTAGAGAAAAGAGTAAAGCTTTGAGAATGTAGGTCAAGTAGATAGCATATCTGAGCCCTTCATACAACTAGATTTCCACAGACAAGTGAAAATGCGCCTAAATGCACTATATAATTCATATGTTCAAAATTCTGACTTAACTTGGCTCATCAAACCTTATCAGCCTAAAGAAACTGAAATTAAATAAATCAAATGGAACCGAACAACCGACTAGTGAAGCGTAGCCAAGATCAAAATTTTAAGGAAACACAAGATGCAGCATTGATGAACCCGTCTTGTGATCGAGAAAAATAATAAAAGTGACCCCATACCTCAAACTAAAATAAAAAACAATTCTTTAGAATTAAAAGGAGCAGGAGGAGGAGGAGGACCGGCTCCGTTCATCCATACCTCTCGAGACGGGGGAGGGAGAAGTGGAGACTGCGCGGATGGACGTGAGAGAAAAGCCTCGGCCAAGGCGAAGAGGCCGCGCGGGCCGCGGCCGCGAAAGTGGAGAGCCGGCAGAGGGCAGGGTGCGGAGATTGGAGGAGAAGAGGCGAGGCGGCGAGAAGAGCAGGCGCTTGCTGGCAGTGGTGGAGCACGACGAGGAGCGGAGCGGCGCGACTCTCTCCATGGCCCTCGCGCGTTCTTGGAGAGAAGGAAGGCAAGTGAGAGAGAGAGAGAGGAGTTTGAAGATAAAATGGAGCTAGATGGGTAGTTTTTACGTGCAAGGAAAGGAGTGTTTGATATTTTGAAGTGTGGCCTCCAAACAAATTGGAATTCTCTCCACACTTATTTTGCTTTACATAATTTTATGGATAAAATAAATAAATAAATAAATAATAAGAAACTCAAAACTCCCCATAAAATTAAAACTCCCCTACTAGATAGATAAATCTCAGTCAATCTCGTGGACTCAATTCCGATCCTACGGAAAAAAAAACTCCTCTACGAGGATTCTATCTGATAGTGTGCTATCAAACAAGGGAAATTTATCACATATGAATTATCAAAAGGTACGTTGATTTGGATGACCTTCTTATTTTACCTCTCCTATCAATCATATATTTCAATTCCTACCTTTAAATCATCCGAGTCACATTCAAAATATTAAATATAAAAATTATTTTTATAATTTAAATACATGCAATCTCAACATTTATCTCTTTCTCTACTGGTGTAAAGTAAATTTTTCTCTTTTTTTCTCTCATTTTCGATTTATACAACTTGAATTTATTTATTTTAATTTAACTACTAAAATCAAAATTTTTGATATTAAATTTACCTTCTCCAAATGCTACTTTTTTATGTGATTGTAAATTCGCATAAATTCAAATAGTATAGATCCATTAGTAAATTTCAATCAAAACTTCACTAATCGACTTAAAGAGCTTCAATTGTAACCAATCCTGTGAGTTTTTGAAGTGCTTAAGAATCCAAATGTGTTATTATTTATTATTTTTGAATTTCTCTAATAGTGTTAAGGAGAAAAAAGTATTAAGTTAGAATGCTTGGGCCTAATCTCTTGGAGACCAAACCACTTTGGACTTTATCTTGAGAGCATATCAAGACCAAGTTGGGCCTGGTCTCCCCATACCAGGCCCAACTTAGTCTTGGTCTACTCTCAGATGAGGCTCAATGTGGTCTTGATCTTCAGGAAATCATGCACAAACGTTTTAGCTAGAAATTAATATAATACTAGAGTGCCTCTAGGAAGTCGAAATAAATAATAGATAGTACCTTTGAACTTCTTGTGACCTTAGAAATTCATAGGGCTTGAAATGAGTATAATCTGAGCTTTCTTAAGTCGATCAATAGATTTTGACTGAAATTCATTGATGTACATAAACTATTTAGATTTCTACAAACTTGTACTCATCCGGTAGGGTTGAATGAGAGGAAGATAGATATAGTGTCAAACCTTGATTCTAATCAAGGAATACTGTAGGCCCTGTGTGGGAAGATCATACCCAATTTGGTCCTGATTTGCTCTCATATCAGGGCCAACGTGATCCTGGTCCTAGATTTATTTTGATAATTCAGATATCCAAATTTAAGATCCAATTAATTATGAAGGTGATCGGTTCGATTCCATGAATATTTCCTATTAGCCATTAGGATAAATCTGAAAATGGTAAATGACAGTCTACACATGACCCAACGGGGTCTTAATGGGTTGAATGCGAGAAGCGAAATTTTTACACTCTTTGGATTTCAAATTTTAGATATATAAGAAGTCTCAAGATGTGTTTATCACTACACTATAATATGATGGCAGACAAGCATGTTATTCTTATTTTTAGTTGGCATCTAGTATCTAAATTATACGATTAATCTTAGAGATGATCGATATGATTCTATAAAAAAAATTTATCGATCACTAAAATAAATTAAATAGTATCCATAACGGATGATCATTCAATCTAACATTTGTAGGTGAATCACGTATTAAAAAAAATTCATCTGCTTGAGCATGTTGCTTCCATGCATGCATCGATGACGGTGCGGCTTTAAGAGTATCAAGATCATGCCAATTTTGTAGAATCATTTTGCTTCCAACAAGGCAAAACTCATTTTTCCTGCACTTCCAATCCAAAGCTAGCTAGATGACGGCTGTTTAAATAATTTGATTTCTCTTGTACCACAATTTGATCAATTATGTAATACAATAATGCAATTATTATCATAATCTGATTTTATTATAAATTGGCTTATAGCAAAGTATCACAGTTTGATTACAATAAGAGGCACAATTTAATTAGGTCAAAGATCTTCCATCAAAAGTATTTTTCTTTAATGCTAAAACATCACTTAGCATTTTTTTCATCCGAAAATCCTGTTATTACAATGCTACTGTAGTAGTTACAGTCATACCTACTATATATATTATAAAATAAAGTTATTTCAACTTAATTAAAATTAAAATTATTTAAATTTATCAAAATTACTTTAATTTAGTAAAAATTATTTTAAAATTATTTTAATAGATATGTCATAGTTGCTATAATAGTTTTAAAGTGATTTTAATTAAAATTAAATACTTTTAATTAAATTGATAAAGAATATTTTAATATAAAAGTATAGATAATAATTTTGATCAAAAAATGTTAAGTTGATTTATTAATAAATATGAATATTGATATATAAAATTATTTTTAAGATAAATATATATATATATATATATATATATATTATATAATTTTAATATTAAAAAAATGCTCTTTCTCACGAAAATAATGATAAGAAATGTCCTATTTTAAAACTTTTTTGACTCATCTAATTATATCCAGAGCTACAAATAAGTTATTGCAGGTGTCATATTTTTTTTTATAATATAGGTTTCTTCAAACTAATTAATTTTTGAGGTGATCAATCTATTCCACATAAATTTGTTATCGATCATGAAAATAAATTCAAAAAATATTCAAGTTGAGGATATCGATAGCCGACCTCCATCTAAGTGTTAGAATCATGTCAAATGGTACTCCAATCCACTTAGGTAATCATATTTCGACTATTGCATTTCAAATTTTTTTTATCAAATAGAGAATATACATACTACAGTTCAACAAATTATGGTGAATCCACACCGCCGACACCGCTGCTCCCGGCTCCTCCCTTCCTCGCGGATGCTAACTTTCACCGTTGCTGGTTTTTGTAATTTAAACGGAATTGGTGTGTTCGGTTCCGCAAGGTAGGAGGAAAGATTGGAGGGGCAATGTCATGAGATGCGCTAAAAGTTTGTTTGGGCTTCAATCTGTTGTACAATATTTAATTATGTTAATAGAGGAATGTCATTGTTAAAGATTGATAACGAGAGATCTAATTTAATACTGAATATTAGGTGTCATAATTTAATTGAATCGCCACATTTGAAATAGTAGGTGAATGTCACAATTTAGTTCTAATTTGTCATATGTTTTATTATAATAAATGCAATAGTTCATGCTATAATTTGATTTATATGAATAAAAATGCATATGCCTCATGCTATTGTCATTAACCTTTCTTGAATTGCTTCAATGGTATAGTCAACGAAATGAAGAAGTTTCCAAGGTTATTAATCAAAATGCTCCTGGAAACAATCAAATCATTTCTCCATCAATTCAAAAAGATCTTACACACGCTTGTGCCTCTGAGATTATATATTATTATATGTATTTCAATGATGAGAGTATTGTGAACAAAAGAGGACAAGTGATTGTAAATTTAATTTAACATTGATGCCTTCATTATATTTTATGATGGAGCTTCAATAATATTTTATTTTTCCATATGATTGGCAAATTTAATTAGTTGTGGAATTAATTTACCATCATGTAAATAAAATGATACATTAAACTTGTGTCTTAGGGTAGTGAATCTATTGATGCAAGCAATGGCGGAGCCAGCCCGAGTGATCTACCTAGGCTGATCCGAACTCTGGCCTACGCCGACAATATCTATATTATATTATGGGCTA
This sequence comes from Curcuma longa, assembly GCF_044706935.1. NCBI lineage: Eukaryota > Viridiplantae > Streptophyta > Magnoliopsida > Zingiberales > Zingiberaceae > Curcuma > Curcuma longa. The sequence continues at coordinate 1,705,181 of NC_133876.1, read as the reverse complement.
TCTCTTAAATTTTTTTCTCTCATCCCTAGATTCAAAATTTTTTTCTTTTTTGTCGCCGTCGATAGGAGGGGTAAACGAACCAAGCTGCTCGCGAGCTATTCGAATCTCGATTCAAAAAAAAAAAATCGTTTGAATTTGTTCGATAAAATTAACGAGCCAAGCTCGAGCTTGATTTCGAGCTCGAAAATATTATCGAGCCGAACTCGAGCTTAACAGTATTTGGTTCGTGAGCTCGCGAACATGTTCGATTAAAGGCTCACGGATGTGTTCGTTAAGAGACTCACGAACAAATAATCTAGCACAAATAAATTTTGACATGTAGAAATAAATTAGGAACAGATACAATGAAATAAATTTTGTATTGCACAAAATGTAATATCAGCATATCTTGTGTAGATATGTGGAGAACTATCAAATAAATTTAGTACTATATTGGAAAGATGAATTCAATATTTCTTGTGGGAATTTAAGTATTTAACAACCCCTGATCCGATTCTATGTGGAGAACTACCACACTATAGATGTAAGCTCATAGGTTTTTTGACACATGCTGTTGTTCTACATCATTGTCAATGTAGCTAATATTATTTATTGAAAACATACGTGGGAGCATATTCAGTCCATATTGTAAAACAACTTATAAAATCCATAATCAGCATTGTATTTGTATGCCAATTCAATCAATTGGGAAATCTCCCTAAAGTCCCTTATGTTTGGTTTTGCCTGAAAAGACTTTTTCCCCATAAATTACCCACCTAGACCCCCTTTTCTAAAATATCATCAGTCCATCCCTTTTATGGAACCAAGCTTTTATGCGCCCAAAAGAAAAGGGAAAGGAAAAACATGATGCATCTTATGATTATTTAGGGCCTCTGATTCAATTTCTAGAATTAAAGTATAGATAATGATGTGTAAATTTCAGTAGGGATGACAAACAATCACAAGGTACACTAAGGATACCAAATCTTGCTTGAGCACCAAAAGATGATATTTAATTTTAGGATGCACTACCTTTTTGTTTTTCCTTTTTTTGATAGTCAATCAAGTTTTTGCTAAAAAATAATTCTGAACCAGGGTTAGGAGGACGACATTGAGGGTATCTTAGAATAAGGGCCCAGCCGTCCAGCAAGATAATTTATGCAAAATGGTTATTCTCGGCGCAAAAATGAAAAAATAATCTTTTTTAGGGCCGTAATCATCTAATTGACACCTTTTAAACAAAACATGGAAATTAAAGTAGACGAGGGAGGAAGAGAAGAGCGCAATCAGTCCTCACCAGTCGGAAACAGGGTCAGCCCTACTCTTCCGGGTCGCTTCTTTGCAGCAGGTCGTTTCTTTGCGCTTCGGCAGGGAAGTCGGCAGGGGATTCTCAGACTTCGCTAGGGTTGGAGCCTTAGAGGAAGACGGGGATGGGGGAAGACGGAGCGACGGGAAAAAAAAAGCAATGTCGCGAGGGTTTTGTTAAAAGAAAAAAAAAGCAATAGCCCGGGTAAAAGTTAATTAATAATTAACCTCCTCCAAAATTATTACCCGGGCTTAAAAAATTAATTATTAATTTAAAAATAAATTTTACCCGGGCTATTTATTGATTCATATTATTATTTTTTTAAAACTTAATTAAAAATTAACTTTTCTTGAAAAATGTTACCCGGGCTACAGCCCGGGTAACATTGAACCTGCCTCCGCCCTTGAATGCAAGTATTTAGAATAACAATTCACATATTCGGTTGGAACATTATGATGTGGACTCAAAGTGGATCTATGACAATAAACATCTATCGGCCTACGTGATCAAGATCTTATTGTGATAGATAGTATACCACACTAGTGCATCGCCGATTTCAACATCTACAATATTGTAGATGCTCTCAAAGGATTTGTAGACCCAATGTTGCTGCCTCTAGATCACATGTCGTCTCGTATGAAATTTCTTTATAGTGACAACCTAGCTCGTTGGCTCATTGCTATAGTCGGGGAGGACAAAGGTCCTTTGTATATCAAATTGAGACTCGGGTATTAGAGATCCTCTCAGGACTCAAAAGAGGACAAGTTCGAGGAAGATGGAGGCAATGCTAGAGTAATGGAGAAAAGAGTACTAGCTAATGATCACTAAGATGTACTAGACAAATTAAGTAAATTTAATCGCATCGATCTAAATGAAAGTGTTATAAAATATCATCTGACATAAAGTTTAATTTCTTTGATGGAATCATTAAGGAGAGCTAACCCTAATTTTTAAATATCATTAAAGTGAGCTAACCCTAAGTCAGTACCAAATTACCCTAGTCTTTATAGAATTAATTGAATGCTTGATTCTATATAACCAAAACAACTAAAACCCTAACTTTTTCTATAAAAAACTATATGTATGTCAGATCAGTAATGATGTCTTAGCAAAGATAGTAAGTATTCTAAATCATATATACTAATTAAATCTTAATCTTGATCTAGAACAATATGACTAAACAATGTGGAGAAAAGGGCTTCAAGCTCCCAACATCTACATGTGTTAAAGCATGTAAGGGCTAAAATTAAAAAAAAGACATCTTTAATTATTAAAATCCTTAAAAAGTTTTTTTAAAAAAAAGTTAAAATAATACTCTATTATATATACTTCTCATCTTAAAAATACTACTATTGTAGCAGTTAGGTCCTGTAACAAGTATGCTAAAAATCTATACATAGAATATTTTTATATAAAAATATCTTTATCAATTTAATCAAGAAATTTTCAACATGCTCCAAAGGATTGTAATACTATTGTTATAACATTATAACAACTAATTAATAGCCACTATACGCCTATAATAATATTATAATAATTTTAATTATGTTTGAAGTGATTTTGATTAAATTTAAATAAATTTAAGTAAAATTTTTATATATATATAAAAGTATTATTGTAGCAGTTATATCATAGCTACATGTTGAAATAATAATAATTTTTTTTAAAAATATATAATGGATGCCCTTTTAACTTTAAAGAAATGCTCTCTTAACCATTTTGATAATTACCCATTGATTTGGAAGAGCAAAGTAAAAGAGAAGATTTTTTTGGTAGGTATTGAATTTTTCGAATCGATTAATCATGGAGGTGACCGATCCGATCCCACTAGAATTTTTGAATCCTCCACCCCACACAAACCCAGGCTATCAAAGGCACTGCACTGCGCATGCATGCTGGTTGATCACGTGGGAGGCAAGGAATTTGATATCTTCCATTGTCACTGCCATTGCCATTGCCATTGCCATGCATCATTGCAAGGCCAAGCGAAAGTGTTCTAACCTTTTTCACTACTGTTCCATTACTGCACACCACTGCAGTTGCACAGTAGTGATGAATCCATGGAAGGAGAAGAGCTCACTGGACCTCACACAGTAGGTACTCTCCCCATGTTAATTATCACATATATAATTCTATGGTTAAGTACGTAAATGTTCCTTAATTAATTTCCCCCCTTAAATATCATTATATATCATTCATTTGAAACAATTGAATGGCCTCTTCAGGTCAAAGGGATTGATGAACAAAAGAGTTAGGGTTTAACTAAACTAAGACTACACTATTTTCTTGTGATCACCAGAGATTAAACGTGAGACAGTGAAAAATCGATTATGTAAAACAACTATGAATTGCACATATATATTCTCTTCTTTTTTAAAAAAAAAATAATAATAACAACAACAAAGTGTCTTTCTCAGTAGTCCAAATCATATCTACGATTTTCTTTAATTTTCTTATGTCATGAAAGAGCCTTTCACCACATTTAGTCCAAGTGTCTTAATCTACTAGTTAATCCTCAATAATATATCTCTAAGCTAGTTGTTGAAGGGTCTCATTTCTGAAAATCTAGAAAGAAAATCCTTTCAAGTAATTAAGAGGTTGGGTGAACTGAAGAGTCAAAGACAATTACACTATATCAGTATAATAATAAATTTTATTAGAAATATATGTACATTGCTTTATTTGATTTAGACACAAGCTAACTTACTCCCTTCTTGTCCATTTTTTTTAAAAAAATATTTGGTGTCTTTACTTTGCCTTTTAGTTGTAGGTTGTAGAAGTTTTGAAGAACCAAAGTTCACCGCTGTTGCGAAGGAGAGAATTACTCTATAGTCATTTTTGTGGACTAATTTGGATCCTTAACTACTTACGTAAATTAGGTCTATTTAGTGTAATTAAGATGTATAAGCCATTAGAGCTCTTAGGAGAGGGCATTAGGTAATGCTTATAAACATCATTATAAATTTCACTACTTAACCTTATTCATTTTCTAAATCATATGACATCGTCAAGAGAGAAAAATCGAGTCTAGTTGAATTAGAACAAAAGAAGCACATCAATTTGGTGGTCCATATCCATTGCAAGGGACCACTTGGAATGTAACTAGGCCATGTGTAAAATATTTCAATTCTTTAATCTTCCACCTAAGCTTAGTGTAGTCGATAGTACGAAGAACTCCCACCTTTAGCACTACGAAATAATCCTAAAGCTCAATAGTCACAAATGCTTATGCTTCTAATATCTAATAATATAATTTTAGCTTGTCCATTGGGAATTAAAACATTGATCTATTTGTGCTTTGTTGTACATGGAAAAGCCATGTGTTAATGTTCTTGGACATGTATATGAAGTTACATGCTAGGTTAGCTTTCTTCCTTTTTGCTCCATGTGTGCATGTTACCCTTGCTCCTTTCACAACCAAACAAAGGAGTAGTTACATTTGTCAAACCTTAGTTTTATAGCTTTCTTTTGGCAAATCTAGGTTAATTTATAAGTGTCCAATATGTAGATCTCCTCCACACAATGACACACTGCTCATAGGGCCCCTTGTTTATGCAATGAAAGTAACAAGAACCGACAAGTTTCTTCCTTATTGCTCATTTGACCGGAGTCATCGTTGTGGGTGGTGAGCAATTGAACTAAATTTTTTGGTAACTCAATCTAAAATTGATGAACCAAGTTAGTGTTGTCTTAGCTAGCTAGAGAGACATTGAGAATGGACTCAATGGGAGAATAAGTTTTAGAAACTAAGAGATTAATTTGAGAGAAATACACAAACTAATGCACCCATGGTGTAGGTGTAGTTCCTAAGTATACTTCCTTAGCACTCAATAAGAGTGTGCCCTAAATAGTATAAAAGAAGACTAGAAAGACTTTATCATGCAAGGGTGACGTATGAGGAGTCAAAATTTAATAGGTCATAACTTTTGATTCGGGTATTAGAACAAGGCATAGTCGATTGCTAATCGAAACTCTTTCAAGACATTTATTCGATACGAGATAAAAGTCATACCAACTCACTTTCGGATCTAGGTTCTGAATATTTCTTTATTATTTATAATAATTTTCTATTTTTAGAGTTTTAGGATATTTTTGATTTTTTTTTCAAGTTAGGATTTAATTCACAGTTTATTTATATGTATGTTTAGCTATTTGACTAACTTTTGATTATTGAATAATTTTTTTTTAGCAAAAATTCTAGAGACGATGCCATCGTGGCTTCTCCTTATTTTCTCAACTTCTCATACTTGATTTCTCTACAATTCTCCTTTGATCTTCCGCCTCCAAAATAATTATCATTCTGTTTTGTGTCACCTTAGGGCACTAATCCTTAAGACTTGTCTCCTTTGACAAGAGTGTGGTGACATACACATGGAGGAATGAAAAAAAGGTCACATAGTACTAATTAAAAGGAATGAAAAAAAATTAAAAGGGATTTATTTTTTTATTATCATCAAAAGATGTCTATTATTTTTAAAATATATCATAAATTCAAAAATATTCTTATTCCAGATTTATTATAGTAATTATAAATATAGCAGTGTTTACTGCAGTAAAAGGTGAAATCTATCACTGTAGTAGTCTTATACAGTCGGCTCCACAATCATCTATTAGTAGGTAAATCAAAAAATTACAATTGACCATTACGGGAGAGAATATTGCCTCGACTTCATCGAGATTCGACCTTTGTCCACTGCAGTAAATCTGTCCTGCAGTAACTAATTCTCAACAATGTTCCGGAGACTATAGCAGCTACTACTCTTTTGCAAAAGGTGGAATCCGCCACCTTATATAGCAGCTACTACTATAACATATAACATGTGTTGTTGCAATTAATTTTGATCAAATTGTTTAAAAATAATTTTAATCAAGAATAATTTTAAACAAATTAATAAAAAAATATTTTGATATAACTTTATGTTGTAGCAAGTATGCATGACTCTGCTTTCGATGCTTCCAGGGCTACGATGTAGCGATCAGGCTCTCCCATAATTAATCATGTATGTAAGATACGAGTTTTAATTGGGCGCATTATAGAGAATTTTTTCTCTGACGGGATGATAGATCTAAGAACATTAACAGTTTAGATAGGCCGTTGTGGGCATTTCTTAATTTATTCTAATGACTAATAAAAATTTTTTTATGATATTGAGTCGATCATATCTCTAAGATTAATTTATAAAAATTAAATTTCTGAATTATAAAAAATTAAATAAATTCATCGCCATCCTTCCATATGATTTGGGATGATCATGAAGTGCTCCCGAGTAGGGATGGCAACGGGTTCGGGGATTGGCGGGGAAGTCTTCTTCATCCCCGTCCCCGAAACCCAAACTCATATACCATCCCCGTCCTCATCTCCGTCGGGTATCATAATTTAAATATCATCCCCGTCCCTGTCGGATTTCGGGTATCCAGCGGGTTTCGGAGATCCCCACAGATTTCGGAGGTGGTTTTCTCCGCGGGTATTTCCATGGGTATCCCCATACCCATCCCCATCCCCGTCATGACATATTTAAAAAGTATTTTTTAAAATTTATTACTTTTTTATTAATTAAAAAAAAATTATTTGTTTTAGAAATAATGAAACTATAGTATTCAAACAAGTAATTATCAATATGACTTATTTTTTCATTTGATATAAGGATATAATCAAATTAATGAATCTCAATGAATGAAATTATCAAAGTCGGGTTCGGGGATGGGGACGGGGAATTTTTGGAATACCATCCCCGACCCATCCCCGCTTTCCGAGATTCGGGGATTCCCCATCCCCATCCCCGCTTTCTCGGATTCGGGGATTCCCCGGTCAAAATGGGATCGGGGAACGGATTCCCCATCGGGTCCGGGTCTAATTGCCATCCCTACTCCCGAGGCATAGCTGAGTTGGTTACGACGCAACAGAGTTGCAAAAGAGGATAAGGGTTCGAATCCTGGCGAAGCCAGGCAATACCCTCCTGCGTCGTGACCAACTACAGTTTCTCGATTTACCTCTTCACAAATGATCATGGGGCCGCTAAGGTGGCGAATTTCATCTTGCAGAAGAAGGGATGATCATGAAGTAAGACTATAACTTCTTGATTTACCTTTTGAAGTGTGAATTCCACCTTAGAAGATGAAGAAGGGATGATTGTGAAGGCGTCTTACAACCAGATTGAATTAGTTTGAATTAGTTATGATGAAATAAATTTATTATAATAAATTAGAATCGAATTTTAATGAAATGGAGGTGACATGAATTTCTTTTTTTTTTACTGCAGGGATGGACCGCGAAGCGGCGAAGGAACACCTAGCCGTAGCCGAGCGTTGTCACTTGTGTGCCACGCACAGTAGATTGATCATGCGATTGTTGTTTAGACGTATCATTAGATGTATAGTTTGGTAAATTGTGGTAAATTTATCTTAGAAGTGTTTTTGTTTGTTTATCAGTGATCCATGGTTGATCGTCGCTGTCCTCTGCCTCGCTGTTAGCTGAAGAACCCACCACCTTGCCCCCACAAGAGCTAGAGAGCGAGCCATCTCCCGCGTCCTCACGAAGCCCACCACCGTCTTCTTTAGAGCTCAAAAGAAGACGCCTCTTACCTTTCAGTCCCCGCCTCTCCATCTCCCTTCCAGTCACACTGCCTTTTGATGGAATCCAAAGTTGCCCGCTTGCTCACTGTGTCTTCTACCTTTCCCTCGCCTGGGTTCGGCATTGCCGCCCTCTTACGCAAATGATCTCAATTTCCTGGTCAGCACAGTGTTTATTGCTCCGCCTTTGGCCCCTTCTGGAAATGCCTCCATTTCCTGTGCTTTATCGCGTCTTTTCTTTTCGCAGTGAGCGGGAAGGAGGGAGAGAGAGGAGGTAGAGGAGGAGGAGTCGGGTGCGATGAATTCCAAGGCGCGGGTGCCATCGCAGGCCGTAAAAGCTTCCCCGAGGCCGAGGCGCGATAAAGTAAGCCCCTTTGAAGCAAATCCGAGACAGTCCGCTGTTTTATTGGGTCGCCTTGCTCTTTGCCTCGGAAAGTTGGCTGCTTTATTTCGAACAGGAGCTCCCTCTGGTTCTCTCTAGATTTGTGAATCTTCTTTTCCTGAAACCAAAGATGAAACTTCGTTTTTTTTATGCCGATGCATACGGATTTGATGTGGATTGTGTTTTCGAGGCTCGCTGTTGGTAAATTCTATATATTTTTTTGAAAGCCATTGTTTCGTTCTCAATGAGAGGTTGTGCTATAGTTTATTCTACAAATTTGAGGAGAAATGGCGGTTCTCGATCAGAATTTGGAATGGGTTCGCAGATTTCTTTGGTAAAGACGAAAAAGAGAAGGCTCGTGCTTTAAATGGATGCATATGTTCTATACTTTCTTGTTGAATTATTTGCTAATTCTTGCGAATTTTGCTCTGAGAAGGGATTCAGCAAGGAGAAGACTACTATGCAAGTCGAATGGATCGACCGTCGTAGAGAATGGACATGGTAAATTCCAATCTAGACGACAGCGGAAGATCGCTCTGCAGCAAGATGTATCACTTCTTTTCTAAGTACTTGTTAGATAGTTTATGCCATTCTTTACATTGAATCTGTCTGTGATTTAGTTTCCTTAAATTGATCTTGTTTCTAGGTTGATAAACTCAAGAAGAAGCTAAGGAATGAAGAGAATATTCACAGAGCTCTGGAGAGGGCTTTCACCAGGCCTCTCGGTGCTCTTCCTCGCCTCCCTCCTTATCTGCCTTCCCATGTAATTATCCTTCACCTCAAACTCTCATGAATGGCTCATTATGATAATTTTCGATATCAACTGTATTTAGGCTATAGAATTTTTTGATTTTTTTAGCTTATAAATGCAAAGAAGATTTGATTCTGGCTTAAAATTCTTTGCTTTTGTCCTAAGACACTGGAACTTTTGGCTGAAGTGGCCGTCTTGGAGGAAGAGGTGGTTCGGCTTGAAGAACAAGTAATCAATTTTCGGCAAGGCCTCTATCAGGAAGCCATATACATCTCATCTTGCAAGAAAAGCAAGGAATTGGGATCTGATGTTTGCTCCCTTTCTCAAAACTCGAAAACCTCAGGGCAACCAACTTCTTACTCAGATTCAACATGTTCAGAAGATCTGATCTTCACAAAACAGACAGATGCTTCAAATTTAGACCAAGATGTGTCTGTGCCCTCCTCCGGTAATCGGCTCATCAGCAGTGAAATTCCACCAAAGCAGTTGAATTCATCTTTGGCCATTGCTGAAAACAAGAATGGAAAAGAGAATCAGATGAGCACAAACTTTAGTAGGAATTATAAGCAATCTCCTGTTAAGAGAGTGTCACGAGGAAGAATGGGTATGAATGGAAACAAGCAAGGTGATGCGAAGGTGATTGTCAAATACTTCTTTTTTCAAAGTTTATTCATCGCCTTATGTTTCTAGTTTAGCTTATGTTCATGTAATTTAAGTCCTTTGTTGCTTCAGCCAAGGTTCAATTCAGTGGAGAGTGAAAGAATTGAAAAGAACTCACTGAACTCTTCAAATGAAGCAAAAATGAATGAGTATAGTGATCCAAATGAAGTAAAATTCCCCGAAGCAAGTGGGCCGAATAAACTATCTGAAGACATCTTGAAGTGCCTGATAAACATTTTATCACGGGGTAGCTCTCCCGGGAATAAGAAAGAGCTACTAGAGACAATTTCAGTATCAGGTTCTTGGAGTAATTTTGAAGAAACAGACTGTCTAGACCCATATGGTTTATCTGAAGAATTTGGGAAAAGGGACATTGGCCCCTATAAGTATTTCCGAGCAGTTGAAGCAAGCTCAAATTTTTCTAACCTCCTTACGGGTTGTTCATTTCTTAGCTGGAGACTAAAGTGAGCTTTCTGTTTGTAAATTTATTTGTCATTATTTTCCTGTCTGGGACTACTCGGTAATTGTTTCCATCCTTAAAATGCAGACGTTTGCTGAGGGAGCTTGCATCAGTGGATTTATCAGGTCTCACACATCATCAGAAGATTGCATTTTGGATTAACATTTACAATGCATGCATGATGAATGTAAGATGTCAAAAGAGTCTAGTTTATATTTGAAGCAATTTAAATCATCACGCCTCATATTTTTGTTACTGCTTGTTTCATTTTTCTTACAATGTAATTTGAGCAGTCATGAACTCACAAACTCCTGCATGACTTGGATCTATCAAAAAGAGAACTAAGCAACCCCAAATTTTGATCTTTCTTGTGATCTAATTATGAAATTTTTTTTCATTCAGCTCTTGTTTTTCATGTAATTCCAGGCATTTCTGGAGCAAGGCATTCCGGCTAGTCCCGAAATGATTGTTGCTCTGATGTTAAAGGTATAATGTTGCCCACTTTTCATGTACCTTTTTCATTATCAAAAGCGATAAGCAATTGAACTACAAGCGCTTTTCTGCAATGAATGATTCTAACATCTTCATCTTGTCTCCAGGCTATGATTAATGTGGGTGGTCACTTGGTCAGTGCAATGACAATCGAACATTTCATATTGAGGCTGCCTTATCAGTCAAAACATGTAGGCAGTTTTGTTGTTAATTCTGTTGGATTACGATATTCTGTTTACTGAAAGTTACTCTTCAAATGCTTGAAGGTTTCATCCAAAGGATCTAAAAGTGATGGCATGGCAATGCATGGCATCTTTGGCTTGGAATGGCCTGAACCCTTGGTTACATTCGCACTTTCGTGTGGAAGTTGGTCATCTCCTGCCGTAAGTTTACACAAACATATAGTAGATTTGCCTTGGAACATACTGCCTTGAGAATTTTCGGAAAACAGACTTCAGTTAAATTATTGAACCCTTTTCAGGTAAGAGTGTATACAGGAGCTCAAATAGAGAAAGAGTTGGAAAAGGCCAAAAGGGATTATTTACAAGCAGCCATTGGTATATCCACACCAAACAAACTTGCAATTCCTAAGCTTCTTGACTGGTATCTACGCGATTTCGCAAAAGATGTTGAGTCATTAATGGATTGGATCTGCCTGCAATTGCCAAATGAATTGAGGACCGAAGCAGTAAGGTGCCTCGAAGTGGCCAGAAGAAGTACTTTTCCTCAGCCAATTCAAGTTCTTCCATACGAGTTCAAATTCAGATACATCTTTGCCCCATAAATATTCGTCTCCTCACACAACACCGCCGGACCACAAAGCCAAGGTTTGTCCATATAGTTACAATAAGAATAGTGAGTCAAATGCATGACCATATTGGCTATGCAGCTGATGTAGAATTGGTACAATTAACTATGTTCATAAGAAATCAGGAGAGTCAAAAAATCTCAGTTTGTACCCTTTATTTCAAATGCAAAGAAAGTGGCATGTTTTCAGAAACATGTAGAGATCTCTTTTGATTTCTTCGACTATTTTAGATGAATTATTGTTCTTTTAGGTTAACTGTATCGAGACAGGTCTTGTGAGAGTTCCCTGACAAGTTCATGCCCTCTGCGATAAGTTGCTGGCCTTCCAAGCCATGCAGTATCCTTATCTGTTGACTTCCATTAAATGACCTGCTCAATAATGGCTTTTAGACTCCACTGCAGCTCTTGATACCTTTGAACAGTAGAACAATGCTCCAAGACAACCTTGGTCACCAGAACTCCAGTCTCCAATCATGCTAAAAATAGAGCTTGCTCTAAATCAACCTTGTTTCGACCAATACACCGTGGATGATCCAAACACTGGTTTAAGACTTTGCCGACGTGCATACTCCTATGATGATGCTGCGACAAGAGAAGAAAAGGCTTGCAAGGCAATCAAAAGAGAGTTAGAATGACATCGAAAAGGGTTTCAGACAAGCCATTCCGACGCTCAAGTTAGGATTCGGCGCGAAGAAAGAGTTTAAAGGGCTTGGGGAAGTTAGGATTTTATGTGTGCGTATTCTGTTTTGGAAAGATTCCGTGTATATATTTGTTCCTATTGCTGCGGAAGAATTGATTCTGTTTTTCTGATTTAAGCGGAACGACCATGTCTTCAAATAAATATTACGTGCCGAAGGTTGACCCTGGATGTAGGAAGTATGTCAAGACCGAGTCATGAGGTCGGCGCTTAACGAAGGAGATGTGCTAAGACCGAGTCATGAGGTCAGCACACAATGCGAGAGGCGTGCTGTGACCGAGTCATGAGGTCGGCACCTGATGCAGGAGGCATGCCGAGATCGAAGTAGGAGGTCGGCATATGCTTAAGGAAGCATACTGAGACCAGAGAGGGAGGTCGGCACATGCTTAAGGAAGCATATCGAGACCGAAGAGGGAGGTTGGCACATGCTGAAGGAAACATACCGAGGCCGAAGAAGGAGGTCGGCACATGTTTAAAGAAGCATATCGAAACTAAAGAGGGAGATCGACACATGCTTAAGGAAGCATACCGAGACCAAAAAGAGAGGTCGACATATGCTTAAGGAAGCATACTGAGACCAGAGTATGAGATCGGCACATGCTTAAGGAAGCATACCGAGATCAAAGTATGAGGTCGGGGATTCATTCGGGGTTCTTTAGTAATTAATCAATACTTATATTTACTTCGTTTTTCTCCTATCTCCCTTTATCCAACGTCCACGTCATCGATAAATAACCTCGCCGGATCAAACCTCTTTACCTTGCTCGAAGCATACAGTTGCATTCATCCTGAAGGATCTTCTTGCAGATCTTTGTAGCACTCTGCAAACTAAACCATGTCTTGTATCTTCTGATCTGGTTATGACTCTTGCCTTGTCACCTCTTTGAAAAGCTGCTAAAACTCTGAACTAGTCTTGCCAGCTTGAAAAGTGCCTCAACTTTAAAAAAGTTGGGCAAAATTAATGCTTCGATTGTCAGGACTCTGTTTTAGTATTGACACAGCAGAAATTTGCCTGTAGTTTATGTGATTCAGACTTTTTCAGGTGGATGAAGCTTTGCAGCGATTCCAGTTCAAGCTCTATTTTTTTATTTTTTATTTTCAATAAAAAGATTCTTCATTTTATTGACTGATGTTGAGTGTCGGCAACTCAATAATTGGAGTGTTTATCATACTGATGTTGAATTCAGATAGATTTTTATAGGGTAAGCAATACCATTGTTAAAGTTTTAGATCTTGGTTCGACATATTTAGATGAGAGTTATTGTCAAGTACTACGTTTTAGAATTGAATATTAATAGATTATGAAACGAGCAAGTTGTTGAGAAAAATATATTAAAGTAGATGTAAAAATATGATAAAAAATAAAAATATTAAAAAGGAAATCGAGGTTGCATATGTTGTATCACATTTTATAAATATACTCTTTCTCCCAAATGAGATTTATATATAAATCTATTCAAATCTTTATATGTTTTTTTAAATTATTTAAATCCTTAAAAACATTTTAAATTTATCATATTCCCTCTTTTAAATATAAATTATCACTTTATCAAAATTATTTAAATTTAATTAAAATCATTCTAATATTGTCGACTATATGTGTAATAGTATTGATCATAACTAGTATAATATTCGAAGCCCACTGAAAATATTTTTAAAATGAAAAAAAAAGAAGGAAGGGCACTTTTGATATAAAAACCTCTTTTTAATTTTGTTCAACTTTTATATTGAATGGAAATAAAAGCCACGACAAAAAATTAAAAGGACATCTGAACATTTTTTTTAAAAAAAATTGAATGAGTGTCCTATCTGTGATTTTATTTCAAAAATACTCTTTGATCCAGTTATAATATATAAAAATTACCTAGTAATTATAATATATTTAGAATAAGTTTAAATTTAGAATTTAAGATTTACACCGTGTAGAAATTATCGAATAGCGACTATAACATATAGAAGCTATTCAATTGCTGCAATGTGTTTAGGATTTAAGATCGTAGCAGCTATATAATAACATCTAGTTTTAAAGTGATTTTGATGAAGTTTAAATAATTTTAGCCAAATTGATAAATACTATTTTGATAAAATATTATTCAGATACTTTAAACCTTACACTCACTCTAAATTAATGGGTAGCTTCTACACGTTACAACAGCTATTAGATGGCTTCTACATAATATAAACTTTAAACTCACTCTAAATACATTGTAGTAGCTACTGAGTAGTTTTTATAAATTGTCATAACTACTCAATAGTTTTTACACATTATAACAGTTATTGGGTAATTTTTATATAGTGTAAATCTTAAATCTAAACTCACCCTAACTATATTATAGAAGATATTCGATAGCTTCTACAAATTATAATAGCTACTCAATTGCTTCTACACATTGTAACAGTTATTGGGTAATTTTAACACTATGTAAATATTAAATTCTAAATCTTAAACTCTCTAAAAATATTGTAATAACTGTTGGAAAATTTCTATGCATTGTAATAGTTACTCCGTAACTTTTATATATTGTATTAGTTATCAATATCAAAGGGTATTTTCAAAATAAAATATTAAAAAAATATCTATTTGACTTTAATGGATGATTTTTTAAACATGGATGGTCAATTTGATTTTGATTTTTTGCCGATAAAGAAAAACATATTGAAAATCAATATATATCCGAGAATAAACATAAATTTGATTCATTTAGAAATTGTACGGCATTAATTGCGCGAACTTCCTGGTTTTGTATCGATCGTCTCCCACTCGCATCCCCTGGCGCTGCTTCGGCTGCGGCCAAGTGTGAACGAGCAGGTTCATCGAGCGAGGGCGGTGGGTAGGCGAAGAAGGAGTGAGTGGCTATGGGGCCTTCCGCCGGCGGCCGCACGATCTCCCAAGAAGCCTTCGAAGCGCTGGTGGCGGAGAACATGGAGGATCTCGGAATGGACCCTGAGGAGGCCCTCGAGGACGCCCTCCAGACCCTGACTCTTCAGGGCGTCGATCTCTCCGGTTTGTCCTCCTCCTCGCTGTCCTTTAAGACTGGATCTTGTATGATACTAGTAGATCTCTGCCTTGAGTGAACAAATACTGATGAGAGTCAGATGTCATCGGATGGAGCTCTTACAAATTGGTATTTTCTAAGTTAATTTAGTGGGATCTAGGGAAATCGAACAATGTAGATTTGTATCTAACTCGATGAAGACAGGATGTGACACCATCTGAAGAGAATGTCATTGCCGAGATCTTCCGTAGAACATCGAGTCTTCCCTGCCGAAGTTCTCCAATAATACATAATGCTTAGGGCACTTAATTTGACAAAAAAAAAATTCTGGGTTTCTTATGTGTTTTTTCTGTTACCATCGCAGTTAAACTGTGATTTCCAACTAGTTTAAAAATTTTTGGACTAGGTATCCCATGTTTGGGTTTTAATTTAACTTAGCTTAGACTATTGCCTACAGTGTATCTGATTTATGCTTAATTCTGTATATTTATTTCCAGGAATTATCAAATGCATTCCTGGAGTAAGTAGCACAAGGGATAATCCTCTCATCCAGATTTTAGACAAGCTAAAAGATGTGGCTTCTTCTATGTCAAATACATCAAAGGATAATGCAGAGGTGGAAGAAATAGTTGAACTCCTTGGCAAATTTTATGGTTTATGCTCAGTGGAGGGAACAGACAATGCAACAATTGCATCAAGGAATGGAGGGGTGGAGCTCCTCACCAGAATATGTTCCTCTTTTGATGTACAATTTGAGACAACTCTTGTGTTGGCTATGAAAGCATTGAGTTCCATTCTTCATGGTATGCTCTGCTTGTTTTCTAAGTCAAGGCAAATGTTTATGAGCTATGACTCCTTATTTCCATGTGCAAACGATTCCTGATTCTAAATAAGTCATCAGGTATAGTTCATACCTAAGTAGGAAGAAATAACTTTCAAGAGAAGCCATAACTCCAAACGAGTTGGACCTTGCATGTTATCATGGCATTTGCACTGTTTTTAAGTTTTCTTAGAAAAGATAGTCTGTTTGTTCCCATCCTTAGATTTAATGGCCAGTGAATTTGGAATACAGTATAAGAACTTTCTATGTATGTTGATTCAACTATGTTTCTTCTATACTAACAGGCATACTGCATACTTAATGTCTGCAATACGAAACCATGTAATAAATTCATTGTCTTTTCAAACTTTGACATGCTACTTGTCCTACAGACGCACAAAGTAGAGAAACTTTTCGGCAAAATGGAGGACCAAAAGTTGTTGCTGATATCTTGAGTGGAAACAGGAAAAATCCTGTCATCTTGGATAGTGGCTTTTCTGTTGTTGTGGCAGCCTCAACAAATGATGAAATTCTAAAAGAATCATTCATGGAATTGAAAATAGATGAGCTTATTCTGCAAATACTTAAAGAACAACCTAAAAGCACTCTAGACGGTTTATATGATGCTATACGTGTCCTTTTGACTCCAGATGACACTCGTGTTTTGGCATCTCAAGTAAGCCTTTTACTTCGTTGATTATTGCAGATCAAATGATCTATTTTGTTATACCAACTTTTCATTGCAATGACAAGTATGATGGTCTTCTTAAGATTCTCCTCTAATCAGTATTTACCAACTTTTTTGCGTTCTTAAACATTCTCTGATATGAAAATGCATGGATTAATATAGTTGAGCATTAAGTTATTCAGTTTCAGAACCATTAGACTGGATGTTACTTAGCTGACACAACCTCAATAAAGGAAAATCTTAAATTTTTGTTTATTCTTACCCATCCACATTAAATATGAACAATTCACACTTTTTCCCCTTCCGTTTGCAATAATCACAGCCTAATCGATGCTCACAATTGTTTATTATGGTTTTTCTTCTCTGTCTACTATAGTCTATATGTCTAGCATTGTGCATTTACAAAGATGTGATTTATGATTGGTTGTTGCACCAAAACCACATCCTAAGTTGAAATTGAAAGTTCAGTTTTTAAGTTGGTATTTTAAAATTTTAAAATCCACACACTAGATGGGTGGCCATTTGCCTATTTGTAAGCTGCACATCAACAAACATGAGTGCATGTTGTGGTCCTGTATCTAAACGGCCTAAAGAAGTTGAACTATGCCCATTTGTTGCACTCCTTATGTTGGTTTTGCCCCTTGCACATGGGCAACAAGATTTCCCAGTGAAGGGCATTTATGAGTGAAGGGCATTTATGGGCATAGTGATTGTCGTCATCTATGTTACATGCACTCAGATATGAGTATTCAATATGGGAATGATTCTGAGTCTCTAATACAACTTCTTGAGGTCATTTAGACGTGGGAGGAACCACGACATGCACTCATGTTTGTTGGTTACAAGTAGGTAAATGGAGGCGCTAATAGATATAGGCAAGTCTAACCTATTCCTGGCAGTTGGGGCTAAATATAGAGTCGAGTGAAAAGGTTTGGTTCATAAGTTGAGTGAACAGAGGTACCCATGGTCGACATGCTCATGGGCATGGAGATTAAAATAGGACTATGGTGTAGACCCTTGTTGTACATTGCTACTTTCTCTTTAGGCTCATTATGCTTCAAGCGTAATTCAACAGCACCTCCGCATTGGACATGCAATGCACAAGATTCTGCACACCACATTGCTAGTTCCAACCATGTCCATGGATGTAGTTTGTTGATGATCCAAAAAAGTGATTCCTGCCCACTCATGCTTGGAATTTGTAGCATGAGTTCCGAGAAGTTGCGGATGTAGGAGTGCAAGTCTACCTTGTGCTCCATTCTTACCATCTTGGCAAGAGCTTCGTCCTATGCATACTCTCAGTAAAATTGAGCCTACAATTCCTTCTCAAACTTTGCCCATGTGTGGATAGGTTCTCTGTTGTGGTCGTTTGTCTGTTGACACCACCACAAGGTGGTGTCACTGAGATACACAAACACAACCTTCACGCACATTGGATCATGACTGAAAATTGTTGTCAATTGACCATAGCGCTAATTCTCAATGTCATTGGATGCTCACTTTCCCTTATACTCTTTTGGCTTTAACACATCTAACTTGCTTCACTCGACGCTCCATTGCTGACCCTAGCCACACAGGACTGTTATCGCCCTGCAATTGTTCTCGCGACGTGTCATTCTTTGCGCCTAAAGCAGTGATCACGATCTCCATGCCACGAAGTCACCCCCTTATCTCGTGAATGACTTATTGAAAGTTGTCTCTATATCCTCATGCAATGCCTCGCAACAAGACTCACTTGCAGTTGCATTTCCTACCACAACATCCTCTGTGTCTCCTTGAACCTCAGATGAAACCGTCTCCATACAATATAGCCAGTTGCCAAGGGAAGCGAACCTACCATGTTCCAAGTCCAACCTGGAATAGCAAGAGCACTGCTCACTTTTGTTTGATCAGACATGGCTTTGGTGCCACTTGTCATGGGGCTGGAATTGCTTGGCAAAATTATACAAAGTTCAGTGTCCATGCAACTTTGTGATAGGCTCAAGTCAACCTATTTTTCCCTCACACCTGCATAGGACCACCATCAAGATTGCACCAACCACTAGCAATTGGCCACAACCACCAGCAACTGCAACTAGCAACTGCCCAACTGCCTGTTGGTCTGCATGTGTGCGCCTATGCTCCTGCATGCTGGTGCGACTGTGCTCCTTGGCTTGATGCTCATGCCGATGCATCTAGGCGGATTGGCTCGCCTGCACCCATTGCTTCATCTGCGTGGGCTTCCTCATGTGTGCGCGCTGCCTCCTCTGTGCGTGCCGGTCCATTTGCATGTGCATGCTACTGTCAAGTCAAAGGGCTCACAACTGTTGGTCTGTGACACTAGCGTTGGCTAATTCCATTCCTTCAACTAGACATGATGAAATACTTTCAAATGGTGGCAGATCAATGTAAATTGTCTCCTCTAAAGCATGACAACATAGAAGTGTATAAGCTCTAGCAACTGCAGCAGCTTGTAGTAAAGCAATAAATTCAATCCTAATGCCTTATATCTGGAATATCTATATACCTTTCATATCTTAGAAAAATTCTGTCATAATATGCAGAAGAACCAAAAAAGCACTGAATTCAATTGTCTTTTATTCTTTAAAAGTAGCTTTCATGTTGTTCTAGGTAATAAAATTGTTTGGCAAAAGTCCATTTATGCTGATGCCAACCCCATGAAAGCTGATGGCTGAATGTTCTAATTCTCAACAGAAGAGAAAACTTGTTATATTTTTGCTGGACGCCTCAAAATTTAAGATTGTGTCGGTTGATGCTATGCTTGCTTAACTGTTTGAAACAACGTGGTGAATATCATTCTGAAATACAAGGTCTGAAGGCTGTTGTACTTTAGAGGCATTATCTGTTTGATGACTTCTTGATATTCTGATGTTTAACCAGGTATATGGATATGCTCGAAGATTTGCAAAACTTGGTATTGCAGATGCTCTTGTCAAAGCACTTTGCGATGGCTTAAGTTCACCTATCCTAGCTTCAGCATGTATTGCATTGAAGGCCGTTGCTGTAAATGTGAGTTCAATGATTCAGTAGATCATTTTTGAATGATTAGCCTTCCTGTCCTGTGTGTGATTCTCTGTTCCTTCACAAAAGTATCCTTGCATGCATGAAGTATGAACATTAGAAATCTGATTTGTTTTTTTTAATTTATGTATTCATGCAAACACTATCATCAATTGATAATGTATTCTTTTGCCAACACACTGATGGCAGTTGAATCTTGACTTCTGACCCTATTTTCCAATAATAATTTTTCTTATGATTTTCCTCCTTACATCACAGGATGAGATATGCAAATCTATATCTGAAAGTGGTGGTATCGATGCAATTCTCCAGTGTTTGGATCAAAGCACTGAACAGAACAACAAAACTATAGCTAGAGTTTGCTGTTCTTTGCTGTCCAAGGTTTGCTGCATTTTGGTGCTTAGGATTACAGTTTTAAGGATATATTTGACCAGCATTGGAATTAATCCTCACGTCTTTTACTTTGTCTGAAGCTAGCAGGTAGTGATACAAACAAGACTTTAATTGTTGAGAAGGGCGGTCTGAACTGTCTAATGAAGCTGTCATCCAGGTTTTCTGAAGATCCATTAGTTTTACAAGAGGTATTCAACTAAATTGGTGACTATTTACTGTTTTTGTGTAGAATCGTCATAGATATTGTTTCCCATTAACATCTTATTCTGCAGATTATGTCTATTATCACTGTTCTTTCTCTGAGATCACCCGAAAATGCTGCCAGTGCAGTTGAAGCTGGCGCAGCAGACTTTGTCCTTCACGCAATGCAGAAGTTTCCAACTTCATATCAGCTGCAAAGACAAGCTTGCTTTATGATTCGAAATCTTGTAGTTAGGAATCCAGAAAACAGGTATATATCCTCTGTAACCCCTAAAGAAAAGATAATCTCTATTATAGTTTACTCAGAAATTATAAAAATGAAATAAAAAAAAAGTTTCTATCAACATCAACTAGCAGTTCTGAACTCTCCTGCATCTATTATTACATATTATTATCTGTTTCATCACATTATTCGTATTTTGTTCATCTCGCTTAAGTTGTTTATGAAATGCTTTTCTAACCTATCTAAACCACAACAGTGTATATACCTTTCTCTAAGTACAATCGCTGATCATTAATATTGCAAAATGTTTGCTAACATTGGGCATCCATCCTGATACATCCATCCATGCTAATGATCTTTGCTTAACAATACACTTTCAATATAAAAGCCTTTCTCTGTGCTCATTATTTGGCTTCTGCAGGATCATTCTTCTCGGTAATGGAATTGAGAAACTCATAAGGAAGGCTAAGGTAAGCCATGAGAGCTGCAAGGATGCTGCGACTGCTGCATTGAGGGATCTTGGTCTGGATGATTACAACACATAGCTTATTACCTTTTTCCCTTCCAAATTGAGCCAGTTTGTGCTACAGCATATGCTTGCTTATACCGGTTCTATCGTAATCGATGGTTTGTGCCATGTTTGATTTCAAGCTTACATGATACTGGTTCTCTTGATAAAGACTACTCCTATTGATGCAATCACAAAGCATTCTGCACATCCAGGCTGCCTGGGAGTTGAGAGGTTATATATGCCTTATTGTCATGCATTTTTCTGAATGATTCAGCGACGGTCCTACATCATAAGTTCGATCATCTCCTAGTTGGATGCCAAGCACACAGTATGCATAGATAAATTCATGCAATACAAACAGATTGATAGATCTACACACAACTCATCCACCAAGAGCTAATGTGGTGGTGAGACACACCATGAAGACAGACAAGAGTTCCAGAGTCTAAAGAACATGAGCATGAGTCATACATCACTGCAATCCTTATTCCTAACACACTGCATTGTTTGTACAACTTCTAAATGCTCCCTACTCCAAAGCAGAGAGATCCTGCTCTTCCATCAACAGCGGCTCGTAATATTCCGTCCGACTAGCAGTAAGGCAGCCTATACATGCCACAACAACACAGCAAGTAAATCTTTTTGCCCAAGACTACTTCCTACAAAACAAGTGATCATACGAATCGAGTGTTGTGTTTGGTTAAGTTATATCTACCCAAGCTTGAGAGATGTGTCTGAACTATCATCACATTCTGGGGGGCCTCCCGAGTGCGACGAAGCATTAGTCACAGATTCAGAGGTCTGGCCATCTTCATTAACCACATTCTCTCTATCTCCCATCGCCTGCTCCTTTCCCGTGTTTGCCATGTCCGAAACCTGCAATTCGTTCGCATATACGCAACTCATCTTGCAAATTCAACCACTTCAAGGGAAGGGAAGAACAGATTGTGATCAAACAACTCATCTTACATTTTGGCTAAGCCTCAAGTTTTCTTCTGCCAGTCGCAGCGCCTGCAAATGAAACTTAAGTTAGGTTCCCCTTCATCGAGCTCGATACAACAAATGAATGAAGATCACTGTGAATCTTTCATAAATACACCAGTGAACAAGAAACAGATCATAAATTCATAAAAGGATTCGATAATAACAATCATTTGCAGTGATATTGATCTGTCTTCAAGTAGCAAGAATCCATGATAATGTCTCTTAACCTTCTCCTGAAGACTATTAATTTGCTCCATGAAGTGTGCATCCTGAAAAATTAACATTAAAGAAATATAGATAAACTTATATAATTGGCTTACAACTTGACTAATTAAGAATCTATTAAGCAAACTAAGTACTCTACCTTTTTTTCTAACACTCGACTTAATCCAGCTTCCAGTTTTTTCTCCAACTGCTGTAGCTCTTCGATACTTAGACTTTCAAGTGCCTCCCCTCTCATCTGCCTACCCTCATGAATATTTATTAATTAACATAATTAAGGAAGAACAGTTCATCCTAAATAAACAAGAAGAATAATAAAAAAAACTCTTGCATAATATAAAGTGAGAACCTTAGTTGGAGGCTTGCTTCTGTAACTTGTTTATTCAGATTTGCATACTTATTGTCCAACTAAGCAAAGAGGCAAAAACAATGTTAATTGGATTTGAGTTTCGAGTAAGTAGTTATGGAATTGAAATCGCATTCCAAGTTTATGTTCAATGACATAACTCAAATTAATGAAAGTTCAAAGGAAGTCCAATTGCCAAAAATATGGGAACAATGCTGATGGATAGTTTTTTCCTTTAAATCATGAAATTTTGATTCTTAAACTTGTGAGACAATAGCTTGTTTACGTTTAAGTCGAGGGAGAGTTGGTCTTGCTTCTCGAGGTTCTTCGAGTGTGTGCTATGTTTCTCAAGGATCTGCTTCATGCTGCAAAACCAATGAGGAAATAAAATTGTTGGATTCAAAGTCTGAAACTTATTCGTATCGACTATCAAAACTGAAAATTTTGCCATGTATTGCCAGAACAAAATCATAACAAGAAAGGAATAAGAGAAGAGAAAACACTAGCACTAATCTCACAATGATGTTACTCCTACCGATCAAAGAGTTCAAGCAGACAATCAGTATTTATGATTATTGGTTCTCAAAGAAGTAGCCGATAGGGTTTGTGTCTAATTTCTTTTGCCAATTTCTGGTGACCGGGTCGGCTAAAAGTGGGTTAGATTTGAGCTCCATACTATCTGTTGAATAATATATTTGTTTGAGTCATCACAACTGATCGACACTGTAACACTTGGGGTCTCTCTACCTACAACTGAAAGTGAGTTATACTGAGCTCCTTCTTCAGCAAAAAATGGAATCCGCTACCCTAGCGGCCCCATGAGTTACATCGAGCTCCATACTAAATAGATAAAAGCACAATAATGTCTATCAACGTATGAATGAAATGTATTTTTTTGAAAGAAAAGAAAGAAGAGAGAACAATATATGCAAAATAATAATTGTATTCTAATGGCTTCATCAAGTATCTAAAACTCATAAATTTCAAGATACATTGAATAATCCAAAGTAATGAAAATATTAATTAAGATGTGGTATCAAAGCTTCGTTATGAAATATATGAGTTTTCATTTCTGAATTTATTATCATGCATTATAAATTATTAAATCAATTAATGGCATCTAATATAATTTATATTGATATATATATATATTTATATATATCATTGGTTTATTGTTGTTTATAAATTTAGTTGATAATTATAACATATATGCATGACTTTGTGATTTTATTTTAATTAAGATAATTTGTGATAAACAAAATGACCAAACTAGAATAATTAAAAAAAAGCAATTTTTATGATTAGTGAATATAATCAAAGAAATTATAATTCTTGAACTAAATATATTTTATTTATCCAACTATTTTAATTTCTTAATAACAAGGCATTTAATTTTGATAATATATTGTAATATTTGTCCAAAGGTGTATTACAATATATTCTAATATTTTATTTAAATTTATATGAGTCTCATTTGCAGTAATTTCTCTTCATTCATAAATTTCTTCTATTACCATATTTAATGATTTGAATATTTTGAATGGAGTGATCAAGTCAATTTTCATTTAAGTGTGTTCAATCACTACCGAAGGAAAAATCCACTGTTATTAATGATTCAAGTAGAGAGGAAGAGAAGTCCAAATGTAAAGTATGGGAATGCTATACTAGATTAAGCCTTATGTTTATGTAGATTACTATTTCAAACAACATAGGACTACTATTCCACAAGCAGAAAATATAAAAGTATATTTAATGTTTATGGAATAACGTTTTCGTTCTACCAATAAATAACTCGCTAGTACATTAATGACACAACTCACCATCATAAAGTTTGATGGGTCACAGAGTATACAAGAATGTACCATTGAGATGACTTAATATTACAGCAAGATTAAATACTTTAGGAATAATTGTGGATGACTCCTTAGTTTAATTAATTATAAACTCATTGCCTTTTGAATATGATGTTTTTCAAATTAACTATAACACTATTAAGAAAAAATAAAATGTTAATGAGTAAGATTATTCAGGAGGAAAATAAGCTTAAGAATTTGAAAAGTCATTCTATCAATCTTACTATTCAAAGAGCTGGTAAAACATTGAAAACAAAAGTCAAAAGTTTTAAGAAAAAGAAAAGACTTGTTAATGCTCCTCAAGCTGATAAGAAGGAATGCAATAATGATAAGTGTTGTTTCTATAAGAACGAAGGACACTATCAAAAGGATTGCCCTAAATGCAAGGCTTGGTTTGAAAAAAAAGATATATTAAATATTTATATTTGTTTTGAATCAAACTTAATTGATGTTCAGTACTTGGTAGTTTGATTCTGGTGCTAATACTCACATATCCAATATGATGCAAGGATTCTTTACAATTCAAAACCACAAACAGAATTGAAAATTTCTTGTATATGGAAATTGTATAAAGGCTCCAGTTGAAGATATAGGGACCTATCATTTGGTTATCATTTATACCTATTATAGACTCTTTATGTACTTTCAATTTTTACAAACCTTATTTCTTTTTCAAAACTCATTAAAACTTGATAAATTTGTTGAATCCATATTGTGTATCAAAATATTAAATTAAGTGTAATATGCTTAACAAAAGTTTGACTTGTGTAATAAACGTTTGGGTCACATATTCAAAGAAAGATTAGTAAAGAATGAGATTCTACATAATGTAAATTTTACTGATCTTAGTTTGTGTGGATTGTATTAAGGGAAAACAAACTAGACATAATAAAAAAGGAGCTACAAGATCACATTTAGCTTATTAAAATTATACACATTTTAGGCAGAGAAAAGTATTTTATGACCTTTATCGATGATTTTTCACCTTATGAATATGTCTATTTGCTTAAAAAAATATCAAACAGTAAATGCTTTTGAAGTATACATTAATAAGGTTGAAAGATAATTAGACAAGAGCGTGAAAACTGCAAGATCTTTTGAACACTATGATATGATGAAATTGGAATCCAAATCCATTTGCAAAACTTTTTAAAAGACATGACATGTGCACAATATATTATGTCATACACACCTCAACAAAATCGTGTGGCAAAGGTGTAAACTCACATTAATGAATATAGTTGAAGAGTATGATGAGTAATTCATCATTACCCAAATCATTGTAGATGTATACATTAAAAATAGCATTATATAGGGTTCTTTGTAAAGTAGTTCCAAAAACTCCTTTTGAGTTATGGACAAATAACAAACCTAGTTTAATGTTATCTGACAGAAGTAAGAGTTTTTAATCCATATGAAAGAAAGATTTTCAAACATTGATTATTATTGGTTACCTAGAGAAATCTAAAGGGTATATATTTTATTGTCCTAACCATTATTAAAGAATAATAGAAACTAGTAATCAAAATTCTTTGAAAATGGTGATGAAGTTAGTGGGAGTGAGGTACAAAGAATTGCGGACATAAAGGAAGTTATTGTAAATATTCCTTTATCTATGGGTGTTCCTCTGCCCAGTGTTGTTCTAGTTGTTGAATAACAATGTTGAACGACATTTAGATAATGAAATAGACCTTGAAGAAACTAACTCACAAGGATGATGAGTTACAAGAAATGTCAATGAGAATATCTTAAAGAATAAGAAAATCAACTATTTGAAGCAATTATGAAACTTATTTGCATGAATTAGATTTTTGAACATTTTCACAAGCCATAAAAAGTTGAGTCAGAAATTCAATGAAAGAAGAGTTGCAATCCATATATGAAAATGAGAATTGGGATATCATTGAATTGCTAGAAGGTTCCCAATGAGTTGCATGCAAATGAGTTTTTAAAACTAAGTGTGACTGAAATGGAAATATTCATTACGTACTATTATGGCACTGATGACTTATTATAATTTAGAGTTACACTAGTTGGAAGTGAAAACAACCTTTCTAAATGGAAATCTTAAAGAAGTGAATATATATAGACCAACTTGAAGGTTTTTCAATTAAAGGAAAAGATCAAATAGTGATACAACGGATAACTATTGATTCCGTTGATTTGAATACAAATACCATAAATAATGATGTAGCGGATAACTATTGAATCCATTGATTTGAACATGAATATTGAAAACAATGATGTAATTCGAACACGACTACCAGAAACAATGTAGTGGATAATTATTGAATCTATTGATTCAAACATGAATATCGAAAATAATAATGTAGTAAAAAACTATTGAATCCGTTAATTCACGCGCGAATACTGGAAGCAATCTTTTAAAACTTGTTGATTTGATAGAATACCAGAAGATAGACAACTAAACTCTATATTTGGAAAGACACATGTCCATAACCCCACAGGTCTCAGGATCGAAACCTAGCTATGATACCACCTAATGCAGTAGAAGCATGATGGGCCTATAACCCACAGGTCCCAGGATCAAAACCTGACTGTGATATCAATGAAGCAACAAATAACTATTGATTTCGTTGATTCAAACACGAATACCAGAAACAATGATGCAACAAATAACTATTGAATCTGTTGATTCGAACATGAATATCGAAAATAATGATGCAGCGGATAACTATTAAATCCGTTGATTCACACATGAATATTGGAAGCAATCTTCTAAAACTTGTTAATGCGATAGAATACTAGGAGATAGACAACCAAACTCAACGTTTGAGAAGAAATGACATGGTCATAAATATTATTGATCAAAAACTAAAAACTTAAAATCAACTAAACAATGATTTAAATAAACTCAAGACCCTAACATTGTAAAGATAAAAATACCTCAAAATCCTAACTCGACAAAAATAATAAAAAAGACTAAAATTGCTCTTTTGTTCCCATATCATATAACGTGTAAAGTTAAGAAATCGATATATGGACTTAAAAGACAGTGATATATTAAGTTTTATAATACCATCACATCTTTTAATTGGAAGAAAATGTTGTTGATTGTTGCATATACCAAATGATCAGTGAAGCAAAATTATATTTTTAGTCTTATATGTTGATGATATCTTGTTTGCTACTAATGATTTAGGCATGTTGCATGAGATGAGATTTTCTCTCAAAGAATTTTGAAATAAAAGATATGGACGAGACATCCTATATGATTGGAATTAAAATATTTCGTGATAGATCACAAGGATTGATGGGATTGTCTCAAAAAGCTTCTATTGTATGAAGTCTAATGTACGTGCAAACTAGTACAATACTGGATATTAATTTTGTAATTGGAATGCTCAACAGGTATCAAAGTAATCCTAAAATTGATCATTGAAAAACTGCTAAGAAAGTTTTAAGATATCTTCAAAGCATCAAAAATTACATGGTCATGTATAGAAAAACTAACCACTTGAAAGTGGTTGGTTACTCATATTTAGATTTCGCAAGATGCATTGATAGTAAAAAGTCAACTTTTGGTTATTTATTTTTTCTTAGAGGAGCAATTTAATGAAAAAGTACTAAACAATATGTCATTGCTTTATCCACAATGGAAGCAGAGTTTGTGACATATTTGAAGTCATAATTCATGCATTATGGCTTCAAAACTAAATTTCAAGACTTGGAGCTATTGATACTATTGTCAAACCGCTAAAAATTTATTGTGATAATTCCGTAGCAATATTCTTCTCAAAAAATGATAAATACTCAAGAGGTGTCAAACATATGAAATGAAAGTATTTTATCGTTAAAGAAGAAGTTCAGAAACAAAGAGTATCTATTATTTATATTAGAACAAATCTTATGATTGCATATCTATTAACTAAAGATTTATAACTAGAAATATTTAAGGAACAAATACATAGAATGGATCTTGGTTGTCCTTTGAAATGAAGCAAAATATATATTAAAGTTGACACTCTGAGCTCACTTATGTGTTTCTAACATTCAGTTATGATGTGCATATTACTGTGTTATGTGTTATAATATGAATTGCTTAGAAACATGCCCGTTGACCATTATGAAATTATGTGTCATTTATAGGCCTAGTATAGTAGGAAGCTAGTGTTTATATTATATAGAAGAAAGTATGTTATATGATTAATGTATGACCGTTATAACCCATATTTAATATTCTATTATACTAAGGTAATTATAATATCTTAAGATGATAGAGTTTTAGAAGATGTTAAAAAAAATCAAAAACATACACTTGCTAGTCGAAAATTACCTAATAGATTAGACAAGATGTTAACATTCTCCCATTTTTATTTTAAATCATCTATCAAAAACTTGTTTCTTTTTCGTACCATGTAACAATAAAACAGTTAAGTCAATTCATCTAGTCGACATTCAGTCTTTGCATATACATGTCATCCACTAGGCGAATCAATGATATGGTACCTTAATGATACAATATAATGCAACTCATGTATATTGTAATGAGTTGTCAACCCTCGAGGATTGATATGATGTCTAAGTATGCACTACTCTAGAATCAATTCCAAGGTGATTGAAAAAGATCAAAAAGAGTTGGTTAAGTGGTGCCGGAATTACATTCGGTGTTACCAACATACAATTGAATCAACATTTTTGTTTCACAAGCACAAAGACCGTGATGGCGAATTTCATCTTACAAAGGCCATTTTGTAAATGAGTATGAATTTCATACTCACAACACTATTTTATAATTAAAATGATAGTGTACCTCTTCACTCTTCACACTAGACATATATAGTAAATCGATGTTAGAACAATCACAAATAGATATGATCACAAGTTAGGTTTTAGTCGTTTACATTTTCCCTAATCATATTGGCAACCAACTCATAATGGCCACTCTTTAAACACATTCTATTAATTAAGTTTATGGTTTTATGTCATTCAAATAGTGATCAACACACAATTAATGACGATCAAGTACTTTAGCAAACGAATACATGAAAACTTATTATGACTTGTCACATGCATATTCTTAAACTCATCTACGAAAGTACTGAAGCTAAATGATGTTTTAGGTATGATCATTTCTTCAAAACCTTCTCCTTTCTTTTGCTCAAATAGATATTTGATTAAGAGTCAAAATGTGACTTCTGGTCCATTCCAGATTACTTTCTCTTTGTCTTATTTCTGGTACAGCGGTTTTGACATTCTCCTACCTTCTCTAGAGGGCCAACGCAACTTGAACAACATCATTAGAGACTTCCTTTAGAACAAAAGACTCAAATGATCTAGCCTTTGAAATGTTTTCCAGATGTAATCGCTAATGATGATTCGATGCATTCTTCAAAGAGGACAATGAAACACAAATTGCTAAAATAGACAACGCTAAGCTAACCCTACAATTGATTGTTCAAGCAAAATTTAAATGAAGATATCTCTTACGTTCACTACTAGAATAAGTGGCTCTTATGACATTTTCTTAATGACATTTATTTTATAATGTAATTATAAACACTTTTTAACAACACTTATTAAAAATTATTAACCCTAAAAATAAAATATCATATTAGACTATCTATATATGATGACAAATTTTATAAATGTCATAATCAATTATTCACTTTCTAAACTTATATTATCTCTAAACCTAATCAATCAATTTTCTCTCAATACTTTTTCTCTAACTCTCCAATTAACCTAATATAAGACACTTATAATTTGATAATGAGATTAGGTGACATTTAAATTTGTCCTTATTACAATAATAATAAGGCATACATAAATGTCCTTGAAACATGATTCTTTTACATTTTAGACAACGGTCATTATATTCCTAAATTGAGAAACTTCTGAAGTTGACATTGATATTTTATAATAACATTACAAAATGTCATGAATACCGGAGGGCCTAAGATTATATCATTTTACAAGGTATTTATCGATATATAATGTCACTAAAACTTTAGTGTTGCTAAAAGTATACTATAAGGGCATTTATGTGTGCCCTTAAAGAGTATTATTCTTGTAGTGTGGCTTGGTTGAAGAGAATCTTGGATATCCTACAATATATGCACCATGAAAATCTAAAAGAAAAGTGTAGAGGTATATATCCATTAAAGAGACACAAGCAACTTGTACCTACATAACCAAGCTGAATTACAGAAGACAAACAAGCCGATAAACAAGTTTATATAAGTAGGTTTATAAAGATCGATGAGCTTGATGCGAAATACATGTAACCCAATGATATTTAAGATTTCCTTTCAATGCTAGAATAAAATGTACAATCGAATTATACATATTGCAAACTAATTAAACTACTGTAAATTTAAGTATTAAAACCAGATAATAAATACATAATTACTTTGTGCACTAGGCAAAGCAAACACTATACCTTGAGGCTTCCCGGTTTTCGGTATGTGTTAGATATATAAGAGAGGGCCTAGAGAAATTATGAACAAAACCCTAACGCATATCCTTATCCCTTCAAACCTTCTTCAACTTCTAACAATTCAACTATTTATACATGGTATTTTAGGCCCTAATGTTCTACTGCATGGTATTTATCAACTAGATCTTTTCCATATAAAGTAGTGGAAATCTGAAGCAGATCTAAGCGATGTCGTCGATAATTAATCAAGTACCAACCTGGAGCTGCAGAACTCGAAGAGCTTGCCGGTGGAGGAGAAGACGATGAGCGCCACGTCGGCGTCGCAGAGCACCGACAGCTCCGCCGCCTTCTTGAACAGCCCCCGCCGCCGCTTGGAGAACGTCACCTGCCGCGCCGCCGTGTTGTCGATCTTCCGTATCTGTATCTTCTCCCTCACCATGATCTCTCTTTTTTCTCTTTCTCTCTCTCTGCAAAATCCAACACCGCCGTCTCAAAATCCAACACCAAATCTATGTGTATGCCCTTTTTTAGCAAAAAAGCGCCAACTCCCCCAGCTGAGCACACAAAACCGGCGCGTGCTGCGTTTGAGGCGAGAAATCGAATAGATAACTGAACAACCAGCTGACAATATTCTTTTTTTTTTCTAAAAAAAATATTAATTACCAGATCGAGAATCCACCCGAGCTGAAGCAGAAGAGCTGACTTCGTGTTGCTCTAATTCATCTACTTGTCAAGAACACAACACAGAGATAGAGAGAGAGAGAGAGAAAAGAGAAAAGAAAGATGCTTTCCTAGGAGGAGAAGGGAGGATTAGTGGAAGTCTTTTTATGGTAACAGTTGCAGCATCTCCTTCTCGGTCTGATGTCCGACATGGGTGAAGCCGTAAAGATGGGGGTGGTGGGGCCCTGCTGGGAGAGGGGGATGGATTGGGTGTGGGAGAGGGTGGATGAGGCGAGTAACGTTGTTTGTGCAGCGTATAATAATGTGCACAGAAGACTGTGGGGATGGGAAGGGAGGACAGAGAGGGCGTGTGAGGCAGGCTTTAGGCTGTACCCGTACGGACGGTGGACCCCGCTGTGGGTACGGCGTGTGCGAGGGGGGGCCCCCCTTTAAGCCATCGGAAGATCTACGGCTTGAATAATTGTCAGGCCGGATTAAAAAAATATTTAATTTTATATTTAAAATTATTAAATTTGAATCGAATTCAAATGTGCTCTATATTTTTTTAGTTAAATTTAAATTAATAATATTTAATTTAATTGGGATGAATCCTCGTAAGCTTTTATTTAATATTTTATTATATTTAATAATATTTAATTATTAATATTTAATCCAAAGTCTTAATTAAAAATACATAAAAAAATTATAAATTTATAAAATAAAAAAAAATCTCTATTAATATAAAATATTTTAATTAAATTTCAAAAATAAATTAATATAACAATATCATATTATTATAAAAATATATTGATTTCATCTATAAAATATAAAAGAAATTCATTCCAACTTTTTGACACCACATGTCGATAATGGTATCTGTGAGAAGATAAATCGAGAAGTTATAATTTAATAGAAATATATTGGCTCCATCAATATTAATAATTGATCTCAGAGTCATGATCTATATAGATGTTGGGCGTCTGAAAACCTTCAAAAAAAATAAAACCGTAAGCAAATGAGCTTCTACTTGAGCTTTCGCTTCCAAATAAAGGTACATGACCAACTTTCCAACTTCTTGAAGTATTTCCCATACGGTGATTTTTTTTTCTTAATTTTACTTTTAGTAATTTGTATGTTAGAAGCAACATATTATCTAATTAAATCCTGAATTATAAATATTCTATATTAAAAATATATTTAAAAAAAGAAATGAACGATATCTTTATTATCTTTATTGGTATAAGATTTTAATTAAAATTTAAAAATAAAATTATTAGAATTTAAATTCAAAATAGGCAATATCCTCAGTGAGCTTTTGTTGATGAACCATTTAAGTTTCTTGCAACATCATAAATAAAAAAAAATAAATATTCTCATGGGTCTTAGTCTAAATTTTAAATGTGTCACATTTTTTAAAAAATATTAAAATAATTAGAATGTCAAAACAAAATTAATTGCTACAGACATAATAAACAATAAATAAATTGCACACTAAGGAACATATAAAATTTAATATGATTTAAAGACTTCTATAATATGACATGTGTTGTTGTTGGGTGACATTATCCTAAAATGAAGCTTGTCACTAAAAATATAGATCGAGCGAGAGTGGCTTAGTAGATATTGAAGATGTTTTCTAGATCTATTGAATACAAACACACACTTTCTAAATTAAAAAATATTTAATTTATATTTAAAATTATTAAATTTGAGTCCGAATTCAAATGTGCTCCATAATTTTATTCAGTTAACTTCAAATTAATAATATTTAATTTTATTGTTGATGAATCCTCGTGAGTTTTTATTTAATATTTTAATATTTTTTATTATATAATATATTTTTATTTTATTATATCTAATAGGAATTCAAATTTCATTTTAAATTTATATTTTTAAACTTCAAATTGAATTTACACATGGATATATAATTAATTTTCATGTTAAAATTGGAATATCAATATTTTTATAGTATATATGATTAGCTTTTGTTTGTTTTAGATTCGATCATAGTTTGAAATGATCGATTTAACAATTTCTGACAAATCGATCCTTAATTTTAAATATTATTCAAATTAATAATATTTAATTTAATTGGTCAGGAATCCTCATAAACTTTTATTTAATATTTTATTATATTTAATAATATTTAATTATTAATATTTGAATAAATAAAATTTTTAATTAAAAATATGAATTTATAAAACAGAAAATATCTCTAATTATAAATAAACGAGCTTTCGCTTGAGCTTTAAAGATAAAGGTATATGACCAGCTTCATTCCCACTTCTTGAAGTATTTTCCATGATTTTTTTTCTTAATTTTATTTTTAGTAATTTCTATGTTAGAAATATCTCATATTAAAAATAAAATTATTAGAATTTAAATTCAAAATGGACAATATCGTCAGTGAGATTTTGTTGATGAACCATTTAAGTTTCTTGCAACATCATAAATAAAAAAAATAAATATTCTCATGGGTCTTAGTCAAAATTTTAAATGTGTCACATTTTTTTAAAAAATATTAAAATAATTAGAATGTCAAAACAAAATTAATTGCTACAGACATAATAAACAATAAATAAATTGCACACTAAGGAACATATAAAATTTAATATGATTTAAAGACTTCTATAATATGACATGTGTTGTTGTTGGTGACATTATCCTAAAATGAAGCTTGTCACTAAAAAAATAGATCGAGCGAGAGTGGATTAGTAGATATTGAAGATGTTTTCTAGATCTATTGAATACAAACACACACTTTCTAAATTAAAAAAATATTTAATTTATATTTAAAATTATTAAATTCGAGTCGAATTCAAATGTGCTCCATAATTTTAATCAGTTAACTTCAAATTAATAATATTTAATTTTATTGTTGATGAATCCTCGTGAGTTTTTATTTAATATTTTAATATTTTTTATTATATAATATATTTTTGTTTTATTATATCTAATAGGAATTCAAATTTCAGTTTAAATTTATATTTTTAAACTTCAAATTGAATTTACACATGGATATATAATTAATTTTCATGTTCAAATTGGAATATCAATATTTTTATAGTATATATGATTAGCTTTTGTTTGTTTTAGATTCGATCATAGTTTGAAATCATCGATTTAACCATTTCTGACAAATCGATCCTTAATCTTACTGTCTAAGACAATTATAGTTCATAATTTGGAATCACCGATTTACCACGATTCAAGATTATTATTATTTTAAAAAATATTTTAAATTTCTAAATTTATAAAAATTTATATAAAGAAAAGTTTGCCGTTATTTAAATTGTCTACGTATCAGCGACGATTTTAAAGGAGTATTTCAAACCTTAGAAGTATCGTCATTAGTACTTCCTTATGTTTCGAGTGTTATAACTTATTTGAGTTTATCATCGATAAATTGAATATCATGATTCTCATTTAAATTGACTATTTTCTTGTCCCTCCGAAATCAAGATGATGAATTTCTTCCTTCCATTATAATTAGAGAATTAAAGTCGAAAGCGATTGAGATTTCAAAATTGAAATATGAAAGTAAAGAAGATAGAGTGGAAATGATGAAATGAACTATTTATTTATAGAATTTGGAGAATAACATACATTAAATCATAACTATTGTTCAAAAATGATCAAATAAACTCTACTGTTAAAAAAAATAAAAAAATCTCCTCTTCTCAATGATCAAAATTGCTTTTACTTCTTCTCTCTAATTTTTAAATCACACTCGTATAAACGTGTTACAGAGTTAAAAGAAATTATTTACTCTTTTATTCATATTCTAACTATTAAGAATAGTAATATAGCAAAAGAAAACTATTTATTAGTTATTAAATAATTAACTAACTAATAAGGAAATCAATGGTTGTAATTTAGTTGATTAGAATACTCAACTCTCATTTGGGAGACTTGAGTTCGATTTTTGACAATAGAATTTTTTTAAAATAAATTTTCATCTATAAAAGGAAAAAAATCATCTCGAATTTTAGTTATATTTTAATTGGATAATCGAATTAGGATTTTGAAAGGCCTATTTAAATTTAGGTTTTAATAATTTAACCCAAGTTTTAATTAATGTCGCTACCTTCTCTCCCCTCACCCATGTGCTCATGGTGCTGTTCAGCTGCACGTCTGATCGGACGGTTTTAAATGAATCATGATGGATAGTCCAACTTCACAAGTTTTTTATACTCTTCAGGTGTAATGTGTTAGTACCAATAGAATTAAAATATCTTCACAATGGTATAATATTATCCACTTTAGGCCTAAACTTTCATGATTTTATTCTTGGGCTCTCTCTAAAAGGCCTCATACCAATTGAGATACTTTCCATCCTTTTAACTCCATGATCTTTTTCATGTACTTTAGATGTAGGACTTTTCACCTGGTGCTTGGTCCTCTTGATTTAGACACGGGAGCACCTACTTCCTTTGTTTAAGGTTCAAACTACATGGTTAGATCTGGATCATGGCTCATCCGGCGGTTAGTCCGGTGAATAGCGAGACCGCTCTGATACCACTTGTTAGTACCGATGGAATCAAAATATCTCCATAATGGTATAATATTGTCCACTTTGGGCCTAAACCCTCATGACTTTGTTCTTAGGCTATCCTCAAAAGGTCTCATATCAATGGAGATACTTTCTATTCTTTTAACCTCATGATCTTTTCCATGTACTTTAGATGTGGGATTATGTTTGCATCCTTACAACCCAACATAAAATATTTTGGATGAGATTTGAATCTTAGGTTGCCTGACAAATCTGTCCTACTTTTTATCATTGCACTATATCCTCGGGGGTTGTTGTCTGATATACTTTGCTCCTTGTTGAAACCGTATATTATGTCAGTTTAGATCTCTTTGATTTCTACAAGATCCAAAGAAATCAATTAGATCTTAGGATTGAATCGAACATATTGTATCTTGTGGTTGGTAGTACAACCATTTAAGTTTCTTGCAACATCATAAATAATTAAAAAAAAAATACTGTCAATGGGTGTTAGTTTAAATTTAAATGTGTCACATTTTTTTAAATATTAAAGTAATTGGAATGACAAAACAAAACAAATTGCGCAGACATAATAAACAATAAATAAATTGCACATTGAGGAAAACACATATTAACACAAAATTTAATATGGTTTCAAGACTTGCATGTGTTTAGTGGGGTTAATTTAGATTGGACATAGGGATGGCAATTAGACCCGGACCTGATATTGGGGAATCCGTTCCCCGATCCCATTTTGACCGGGGAATCCCCGAATTCGAGAAAGCGGGGATGGGGATGGGGAATCCCCGAATCTCGGAAAGCGGGGATGGGTCGGGGATGGTATTCCAAAAATTTCCCGTCCCCATCCCCGAACCCGACTTTGATAATTTTATTCATTGAGATTCATTAATTTGATTATATCCTTATATCAAATGAAAAAAATAAGTCATATTGATAATTACTTGTTTGAATACTATAGTTTCATTATTTCTAAAATAAATAATATTTTCTTTTTTTAATTAATAAAAAAGTAATAAATTTTAAAAAATACTTTTTAAATATGTCATGACGGGGATAGGGATGGGTATGGGTATGGGGACACCCATGGAAATACCCGCGAGGAAAACCACCTCCGAAATCTGTGGGGATCTCCGAAACCCACTGGATACCCGAAACCCGACGGAGACGGGGATGATATTTAAATTATGATACCTGACGGAGATGGGGACGGGGATGGTATATGAGTTTGGGTTTCGGGGACGGGGATGGAGAAGACTTCCCCGCCAATCCTCGAACTCGTTGCCATCCCTAATTGGACACGTAGGGTTGATATATCCGTTAAATAATTTAAGTGTGTTGAATTAAAATTTTATTAATTTATTTAAAAATAGATTTAATTGAATTAACTTGTTTGTGTTATTGATCTAGATGAGCCAGCCTGTGGTGGGCTCGGATTGGCCCATGAGTTGAGAAGAAATTTTTTTTTTCTAAAGCTCAAAAATGAAATAGAAAACTCAATGAGCTCATGAGACGCATCTAATTCACAATCTAAATTTAAAATTTTTAATCTTTTTTATATTTTATTTTATTTTTTGATGGGTTCATGAACTAATCCATCCACAATTCATTTTAAGTTGGATTAGACTGGATTGAAAATTTCTCAATCTATTCGGCCAAATAATGAATTTTTATGGATCAATCCGTCCTACCATGGACCTGTGCATTTGATAGTACTACATGTGTTGCAGTTAAGTGACATTGTTCTAAAATTAAAAACGTCATTAAAAAAATAGGTTGCTTTAGTACATATTGAAGATGTAGTTCTCTAGATCTATCGAATACAAACACATTGTTTGATCGATCTTAGAGAATGAAACCTATTACAAAAAAGAATGAATGTTAAACAAACTCAAAATCTCCTTAGAAATACAAAATTAAACACTAGGAGAGCATATATGAAACAATTCACTTATAAGGTTATTAGGACCTGTGTGAGATAGAAAGGGTGAATAACTTCGATTACTTCATTTCGATTTCGTACTCGTCTACAATAGATTAACACGTAGTGGAAACAAAATACATAATAAAAGAAAACACAAGCACAAGGCAATTTGATTTACTTGATTCACTGCCACTTAAAGCGATTATGTTTAAGACGCAGTCCTAATGACTACCACTACAATCCTTCTCCTTCTCGGATACACTCCAGAGGCGATGAAACCTCTTACAAATCTATAGTTATAAAATAACATAATAAGAATACAAGATACAAATAAAAATAAAA
Organism: Curcuma longa; assembly: GCF_044706935.1. NCBI lineage: Eukaryota > Viridiplantae > Streptophyta > Magnoliopsida > Zingiberales > Zingiberaceae > Curcuma > Curcuma longa. The sequence continues at coordinate 1,666,983 of NC_133876.1, read as the reverse complement.
ATAAAAATACTTTACAATTGAAAATTTTTATTTTGGAGGCTTGCTTGTCTCTCTGGATTGCCTTTTGATGGTAAAAAATGCAGCAACACTTCGCCTTCAACCTCCTCAAGAATCAGACTCTTCAAATCATCTTGAAACTCTTTTTTTAAAAGTTATTGCTTGGGTTGATTTTCACCTAGCAGTCGATTGCTAGTCTAGTAGTCGACTGATCACGAACAATATAACTGAATGATCGATTTAGCAACGTTATATTCGCTGCTACATTGTTAGTAGTCGATTGCTAAGTTCCAATAATCAACTGTGATGTGCCTTGTAATTCCTGCTCTAGTGAATACTGTAGACTTGCCCGATTTGGGTACTTGTTAGATGACCCACGACCTGACCTCAAGACTCTATGACTTGGGAACTTCACGGTTTGGGAAAGGTGGCAGCTTGGGAACAACTCCTTTGGGCACATCCCCCAAAAGAGCAAGTCCTCACGACTTTGGAAGTTTGTGGATTCTAAAGTTCATGGATTTAGAAGTGCATGGCTTCAGAAGTTCGTGGACTCAGATGCGCATGGCCTTGAAAGTTCATAGACTGGGAAGTGCATGGCCTCGGAAGTTCGTGGGTTCAGAAGCATCTAGCTTGGGTACCTTCTAGAGTAAACCTCAGGAGTTCTCTCTTCTCATAGGCAACTAACTATGTAGGAGCATCCTTGCCATGGGAACGTCTGTTAAAACTGATGGAATCAAAATATCTCCACAATGATATTATATTGTCCACTTTGGGCCTAAACCCTCATGACTTTGTTCTTGGGCTATCCCCAAAATGTCTCATATCAATGAAGATACTTTTCATCCTTTTAACCTCATGATCTTTTCCATGTACTTTAGATGTGAGACTATGTTTGCATCCTTGTAACTCAACAATCCTCCCCTCAAACAAAGGACCACAGACCCCCCTCAACGTTATTTTTGATGTCTGAATCCTCGACCTACCAGGACTTTTTGCCCCTCGGTCCACCCGACCTAATAGGACTTCCCACCTAGCCGCAGCTAGGACTTTTTGCCCCTCGATCCACCCGACCTACTAGGACTTCCCACCTAGTCGCAACTAGGACTTTTTGCCCCTCGGTCCACCCGACCTACTAGGACTTCTCACCTGGTGTCTGGTCCTCTTGATTCAGACACGGGAGCACCCACTTCTTTTGTTTAAGGTTCAAACCACATGGTTAGATCTGGATCATGGCTCATCCGGCGGTTAGTCCGGTGAAGAGCGGTCTCGCTCTGATACCACTTGTTAAAACCGATGGAATTAAAATATCTCCACAATGGTATGATATTGTCCACTTTGGGCCTAAACCCTCATGACTTTGTTCTTGGACTCTTTCCAAAAGGCCTCATACCAATGGAGAAACTTTCCATCCTTTTAATCCCATGATCTTTTCCATGTACTTTAGATGTGGGATTATGTTTGCACCCTTGCAACTCAACAGCATCCTCAGCGCACTGTCCAAGCTGCGAGAATACTCCATGCTCTTGAATATCTTCCTTGGACTTTGACTCCTCCATCATCCAGGCCACAAGAATGTCTTCACCCATGGATATCTTCCTTGGATTCCGATCTCTTAGTCATCCGGGCCACAATAATGTCAGCCATTGATTCTCACCAAATGACATCAGTAAATTGGACGTACATGCTATTACGTGTGGTGATATCTTCCCTTGACTTCGATTTGTCATCCAAGCCGTGAGAATGTTCCCATGCACCCATGGATATCTTCCTTGGATTCCAATCCCTCAGTCATTCGAGCCGTGAGAATGTCAACCGTGGATTCTCATCAAATGACATCTACAGAGACGTGCATGCTATTATGTGGGTTGAGATGAAGTTAGTCATATACCCTCACCTAATAACATGAGCGGGTTGAGCATGCCAAACAACAAACATGGGAAGAGGATGTCAACTTTGTACTTGGGACCCTTACCTATGTCAGACCTTATCTTTGACTGGAGCAGATTGGATGTTGTTACAACCGATGGAATCAAAATATCTCCACAATGGTATTATATTGTCCACTTTGGGCCTAAACCCTCATGGTTTTGTTCTTGGGCTCTACCCAAAAGGCCTCATACCAATAGAGATAATTTCCTTCCTTTTAACCCCATGATCTTTTCCATGTACTTTAGATGTGAGACTATGTTTGCACCCTTGCAACCCAACAATCCCCCCCTCAAACAAAGGACCATAGGCCCCCCTCAACGTCGTTTTTGATGTCTGAATTAATCCTTGACCCACCAGGACTTTTTGCCCCTCGGTCCACCCGACCTACTAGGACTTCCCACCTAGCCGCAGCTAGGACTTTTTGTCCCTCGGTCCACCCGACCTACTAGGACTTCCCACCTAGTCGCAACTAGGACTTTTTGCCCCTCGGTCCACCCGACCTACTAGGACTTCTCACCTGGTGTCTGGTCCTCTTGATTCAGACACGGGAGCACCCACTTCCTTTGTTTTAATGTTCAAACCACATGGTTAGATCTGGATCATGGCTCATCCGACGGTTAGTCCGGTGAAGAGCGGTCTTGCTCTGATACCACTTGTTAGAACCGATGAAATCAAAATATCTCCACAATGGTATGATATTGTCCACTTTGGGCCTAAACCCTCATGATTTTGTTCTTGGGCTCTACCCAAAAGGCCTCATACCAATGGAGATACTTTCCATCCTTTTAACCTCATGATCTTTTCTATGTACTTTAGATGTGAGACTATGTTTGCACCCTTGCAACCCAACAGATGTGACTATGGCCTTACCTCTGCCCACATTGGAGGTTGACCTCCGCCCTCTCAAGAGACTATAGCAGGAGCATGAGTTGATCCTCCTAGAAAGGTGTTGCACCCTTATATAAGGAGTTGAAGGTTGATAAAGAGGGTTCTCTCAGCCATTTTTAGCAAAACCACTCACTGTGAGCAAAGACAGTAGATTAACCTAGTCAATTACTATGCTTCTTCTCCATTCTACTTTGGCTCGAGCCCTTCCCAACGAAAGGTCTCTTTTCTTTCAGCTTGCTAAAGCCCTCCTCCTATGGGAGGCACTATCTTTTTCCCAATCTAAGCCCTTCTTTTGAAGAAGATAATTTTTTCTCTTCAGCACTGTGCTAACTTAAGCATTGGAGGGGCAAAGTTGGCAATGCCAACCCTGCTCACTAGTGTTAATAGTGTAGATTGAATAGATAGCTTGAGCATGGCAAGTCACAGGAGGAGTTCATTCGGATATAGCATGTCATAGGAGGAGTCCCTCAGAGATAGCAGGTCACAAGAGAAATCCCTCAGAGATAGCAAGTCACAAGAAGAATCATTATGATATAGTAGGTCAAAGAAGGTTGAAGGCTCTATAGAGTTGAACCCAAATCTATAGATTGGAGGCTCACTAGAGACCAGCTTGACTACTAAAGATCGGAGGCTCTACCAGCATAGACTTGAACTAAGTGGTGCGGTTGATCAGGAGGACTGGGATCAGGGAGATTCAGACTGCATCATAAATGACACAGTCTATGGGAATGTGAGCGAAAGATATTAAGGAATTCAAAGAGTGAGGGTTTCAGAGTGAAGGTGTCGGCTAGTTCTAATGGCCTCTCCATCCATACGCTTAAACGATTGTCTGCGCCACCGCAGTGCCAAAATTGTCTGTAGCACTATACAAAGCACACCCAAGTCAGTATGAAGTACACTTGCAGCAATTGTGACAACATGGGCATAGCAGCTTGGTAGCAGCCTTGGTAGAGACCCAACTTCATCCACATTAATGGAGAGATCAAATCTCTCTTCATGCAAAGTAAGGGCCTAAATAGGAGTTTATTGACATCGGGGTCTTTCCTTCGCATACTGCTGGAGGCAAACTTGAATCAAAGAGAAAGTCAATTAGTTTGACGCACCCAAGGAAACTCGCATCGGTCAAACAGCTTGCAATCGGTAATATTCTCTCAGCCACTCGATTATGCCAAAATTTTCTTCCTCGGTGGTGTTAGAGACACTTTATTGCTTGGCAATGTTGCCATGCACCACTCTCCTAGCTTTCCAATCAAGATTGAGTTACTTTACTTAATGGAGTCGGAGACACTTTACTGCTCGACCATGTTGCCACACAACCACCCTCCTAGCTTCCCAACTAGGATCAAGTTACTTTACTTGGTAGTGTCGGAGATACTTTGTTGCTCGACCACGCATCCACTCTCCTAATTTCTCAGCTAGGATTCAGTTACTTTAATTGGTAGTGTCGGAAACACTTTGTTGCTCGACCATGCTCCCACTCTCCTAACTTCCTAGCTAGGATCGAGTTATTTTATTTGGTGGTGTCAAAGATACTTTGTTGCTCGACCATGCTGCCATGCAACCACTCTCCTAACTTCCTAGCTAGGATCAAGTTATTTTACTTGATGGTGTCAGAGATACTTTGCTGCACGGTCATGCTACCACACAGTCATTTCCTAGCTTCCCAACTAGGATCAAGTTACTTTACTTGATGGTATTGGAGACACTTTGCTACTCGACAATGTGGCCACTCAGTCATTCTCTTTTGGTTCACTGCAACCATGACCGAGCTATCTCATTTGGTAGTGTCGGAGATACTTTATTGCTCAGCCATGTGGCAACTCAACCATTCTCTTCTAGTCGTTTGACCAAGACCGAACTATCATATTTGATGGTATTGGAGACACTTTATTGCTCGAAGATGAGGCCATACAACGATCCTCTCCTAGCTCAGTGGAATCAGAGCCTTTCTCCCCGGGACCATTGGAATTGGGGGTGTAAGCAGGCTTAAAAAAAAGTTAATTTATATTTTAAATTATTAAATTTAGCGGAATTCAAATATGCTCCATAATTTTTTCAACTAAATTCAAACTAATAATATTTAATTTAATTGTTGATGAATCCTCGTGACCTTTTATTCAAATATTAGTTTTTATTTAATATTTAATTGTTGATGAATTGAACGTATTGTATTTTGTGTTTGGTCGTAGAACCATTTAAGTTTCTTGCATTAGCATAAATGTCAATTTGAGTTAAGTCAGTTGGGTTGATTCATCCTGTCAAAAAATTTAAGTAGATTGAGTTGATATTTTATCAACTTATTTTAAAATAGGTTCAGATGAATTGACCCACCTAAACTTGTGACTCGCGTGGATCAGCCCGTGGTAAGATTGGGTTGGCCTGAAGATTGAGAATTTTTTTTCTAAATTTAAAATAAAAATAAAAATTTAATGGGTTCGTGAGTTTAACCTACCTAATTTGCAATAAAATTTAAAATTTTTAAATATTATATATATATATATATATTAATTTTTGATAGACTCATAGGCTTAATCCACTTAATCCGCAACTCAAACATAAAAATTTTAATATTATATATATATATTTTATTTTTTAATAGATCCGTGAGTTGACTCGTGTAACTCGCAATTCACTTTGAATTAGATTAGATTAGAGATTTTTTAGTTTGTTAAGATAATAGGTCAGTCTGCTTCACTTTGTCATATGATGAATTTTTGATCGATTGATCTGTTGATCCCTTGATCTGTGTGACTGCATTAATCAAACATTTCAAAAAATTTTCAAGAATGACTGAGATTTGACAGTGGAATAGTGGCTTGAGCAATGACTCTCTGTAGTGAATTCTCAATGAATTAATAAAACTTATGGAACAACTGTTGATGATAAACATTAGTCTACGATTAAGTTTTTATCAACATCTGAATATTTAAATTTCATAAGTTGACCAAAGAAAAAACTTAATTTGATCTAGGAGACATGTTCGTTAATAATTCAAATTCAAATAGTTTCGATAAATTTAATTGTTAATCAACCAAGATAACATTTAAGTCGACATCACTCAGAGGTCAATCTTTAAAATATTGATCTCCAGTGAAATTTAAATTCTGATCCTCTTACTTATTCCCCTTGGTGATTTCCCATAGGGCCACACCCATGGAGGCAACAACAAGGCTATATAGTTATGATGATCAATGGCTAAAGAAACAACAAGACTAACTAGTTGAAGGGTCAAGCTGATAAATACACCAATTGGATGGTTAGCTAAAGAAACATCATTTATCAATTCTTGCTTTTGTTGATATGCTATCTATGTTAGAAATAATACAATTCATTGAACTTAATCTATGATGTATTTAAAATAGGATCTAGCTTAACGTCATCAATAAGACAATATCGTAATTGAATGATCTAGCTTATCATCATCAATAAGACAATATCGTAATCGAATACCAATGGCAAGTGAACGCTAACTTGAATCCAACGTAAGAGCCATTGATTCTTACTTGTCGTCGGAGTCCCTGCAAGCGTGGAATGATCTTTTGCAAGGATGGATGACAACCAAAGTTCTTTATCTCAAGGGGGAAGAGAAGTGAGGAAGAAGAAATAGCCAAAGTCAAGATTGCATTCAAGATCCCAAATCAAACTTGACATCTTCCTTTTATACCAACCTATCCTACAGGGATCATCCACCATAAAAGTCCATAACCCATTAACATCCGATTAATATTAATGAACCTAGTTATTGGATCTACACATTGAATCCATATCCATTTATATAAATCCCCCTTCATGCTACAAGCATTAAATCACTTAATGAAGTTTAATTCCTTAATGACAATTAGTCGTGTGTGTGTTAATCAAGTATAAGCCTACCTTATGGAGATTTAAGTCATCAATATGGACTTAATCCTTCAATCTCCCATTTGAGATATACTTGATCCCTTATACACCACACCACCCCTTAGTTGAGCTCAACATGCTAAAACTTTATGAAACAATCTGATTTATTGATTTAATTAGTACAAGGCTAAAGAAGTTAGAGTCACTATAAATGTAATAAGATCGAATAGTAATCACAGTTCTAATTTAATTAATGATATAAATTAAATATGGATGTGTATTATGAAAATGACATGAAATGTGGTCTGCACATGTTCATTTTCAAAAGTTCTCCTTATGATCCAAATCAGATTCGAATCATGCTTACCTAACCTTATGTAAAACCGTAATAGTAAACCATGATTCAACCTTATGACTCAAAAGAGTCCAACATCATATTTACAAAATTGGATGTAAAATTACAATAGTAAATCATGATATCCTTTATGTCAAAGAGTCAAAAACCATATACACATATAAAACTTTAGTATGTACAATAAGCTAAAAATACATGTATTCATTAATGTAGAACATTACACAAATACATATTCTTACCAAATGAGTACTTTGTCAAAATGAAGAACCCTCATATTTAGCATATATTGATGAAATACCTTGGGTGACAAGCCCTTTATGAGCAGATCTGCTAATAATGAAATCTGTCCTTATATGCTCTATCATAATTTGACTACTCTTAACCCTTTCTTTAATCACTAGAAACTTGTCCCTGGGGCAATGGTGTCGTGGTAGGACATCCAGGTTATCACCCAGGCACCTGTGGTTCGATCTCCAGCTACGACGCATTTGCAAGAATTTTCCTCCAAATGGAGAGCGCAATCAAAGGATGCTGGGCGTCTGGGCTCGCCGCTGCGTGCACTTCCCGATTTACCTTGGTGGCCTGTGAGAAACTTCCGTGGGGCCGGGCCGATCACCCCCAGAGATAGTCAATAGGGCTAACTGGGATTTATTATTTAATCACTAAAAACTTTATGCCAATGTATTTAGACTTCGACAAACAGCGGTTATTCTTGGAATATAATTCTGTAGCTTATTATCACAGTTGATTTTCAATGACTTGTCAATGCCTCCAATAATCTATAACCCTATGATAAGGTTCTACATCCATATCTTATGGTTGAAAGCTTTATAGTAGGTTATACATTCCACCTTTATAGTGGAAGTGGCTATTAGTGTTTGTTTAATACTTTTCCAAGATATAATCCCTCCCATCAGCATGAAGACATAATCTAAGGTGAGCTTTCTACTATTTAAGCAACTAGCAAAATCGGAGTCTGAATATTTAATGATCTTCATATGATCTAATCTCCGATAGGTGAGCATGTAATCTTTCATTCTTTGTAAATGCCACATAACCCTCTTTACAACTTTCTTATGCTCTAGTCGAAAGTCACTTAAATATCCGTCCAACATCCCCATAATGTTGCAAGATCCGGACACGTACATACCTGATCATGCATCAAACTCTTTACTATCGATGCATCAGTATGATATGTAGAATTATACTCCTAATGATACACCTGTGTCAAAGGATGATTGATTTACTCCCATTGAACTTAATATACAAACATTGATCAATTCGATTCTCCATGAAATTGTATGAAAAAATCACTTGATTAAACTTTCACTACCACTCATGAGATGTTTGTTTTAACCCATAAATGGACTTTTTTAATTTACATACTATGTGCTTTGAATCTTCCTACTCAAAGTTCTCCAGCTGCATCATGTATATAGTTTCCTCAATATTTTCATTGAGAAATAAATCTTTACATCTATTTGATAGAGTTCTAGGTCATAATGAGCTACAAGTGTCATGATTACCCTATGAGAGTCTTTTGTCAAAATCAATAAAAAAGTTTCCATGTAGTCAATATCCTCCTTTTGAGTGAATTCCTCGGCAACAAAGCGAGCCTTATCCTTTTGAGATTTTCATGTGAATCCCATTTCATTTTAAATATCTATTTACAACCAACATGTTTCATCCTTTAGGCAATTCGATAAATTCTCAAACGTCGTTGTCCGCCATAGACTTCATCTCATCTCTCATGGCTTCGATCCATCTTTTCGAATGAGGACATTGTTTGACTTCTTGAAAAGATGTAGGATCATCCTCTAATCCAATGTCAAACTCATGCTCTTAGAGATAAACATAGTCACGTGACATCGTAGATCTCTTTTCTTTAATGGATCTCCTTAGTGACACTTGTCCTTGAGGTGGTTGGGAGTCATGTTCAACCATAGGAGAAAATACCTCTATTTAAGCTGACATCCCCTCCATTTATATTTAGGAAGATATGAGAATATTGTGATCAACTACCTCTTTTGATCGTACAACTTCAACTGTATGTGGGATGATAACCATTTCACTATTAGTTGCATCAGTAGTTACTATATTAGGATCACCAATATTCTCCTCAAATGATATTTCTGTGACTTTATCGCTTCCACCATCGTCAATGAGTTTGGCATTACCCTAGTTGGGAACCAAACAGTTGGTGAAGTCTTGGTTGAGAACCAAGCAGAAAAGGCCTAGTTGGGAACTAGGCAGAGCAAATCCAAGTAGAGTCAGTTGGGAGTTGAAGTTTTAGCAAAGCACGTCTAAGCAGAGTCAGCTGGGAGCTAAAGTCCTAGTAGAGCAAGTCCAAGCAGAGCTAGCTGGAAGTTGAAGTCTTGACAAACAAGTCCAAGTAGAGGTAGGTGAGAGTTGTGGCTTGATAAATCACACTAGATGATTTAGATAAGAGTTGAGGATCTAGCCAAGGTACGCGCGAGTGATGTTAAACTTTATATCATACTGATTACTTATATCAAGTGTAGGGAAGCAAGGTTCAATGGTTCTAAGCAACTGGAAGGGAGCTCGGGCGGTTGGTTGGAGATAATCATTGACAAACACTCATTAGGCTGATCTGGAAGTCTTGAATGCAACACACTCCTCCTAGATCTTCACCGGTTGTACGAGTGAGACGTTGGTTGCATTCAACAATACCGCAAGATGAAGAATTTGGAGTAGAAGAGTTGTTCTGGTGATGTACGTTGAGGCTCCTTATATAGATTCTTCTAGACACCTAGATTCTTATCCGGGCGCTCAGATTGATCCTATCATGATTTGATTTCGTCGGTCTATCGAGGTCGATTCTTCGTGATCTGAGCACCTGGGTTGTCTGGGTGTCTGGAGTAACATCCAAGCGCCCATATCTAGTCAACTCAGGTTTGACATGAGTTGGCTCCGGGCTTGATTTGACTGCTTCTGTTTGTTCCTCTTATGCTTCTTTAAGCTTGCTTTCTGCTCTTGGTTCCTATAAGATAAGTATACAAATATGCAAGCAACCTAAGCACACCTGTAGTCTGTTTAACCTATTAGGCTTACTTAAGCCTTACCCTGTAAGTCTAACCTACTAGACTTACATGTGTCTAACTTTTAGTTAAGACTAGTCACTTTCATAGGTAGACTTCACACCTGCCAAACGTCTGATAACCCTTGACCTGTTTGGACCTTTTTTTTGCCAAACCTCCAATTAGGACTAATCACTTCTATAAGTAGACTTCCTACCTGCCAAACATCTAGTCATCTTTAACCTGCTTGGACTTTCCCTTGCCTAACCTCCAATTAAGACTTCTTTGCCCAACTTCACTCACCAGGACTTCCTGTCCAACTTTATTCACCGGGTCTTCCTTGCCTAGCCTCCAACCAGGACTTCCTCTGCCTAGCTTCCAACTAAGACTTCTTTTGCCTAACCTCCAACTAAGACTTCACCTTACCCAGTCTAACATACTAGAACTTCCTTGTTCGGTCCAACTGACTAGCACTTCTCACTAGTCTTCTGATTAAACTGACCTAACTAGACTTCACTCACATCTAAATATTAAGTCCTGTTTGGATCAACTCTTGGTTAAACTGATCAGACCTATGTATATTATCAAACATCAAAATCCTAGAGGTAGGCTGGTGCTCCCTGCACCAACATGGGCAACCACAAAGTCTAGGTGATCGTAGATGCTTCCAGATGATGGATAGGGATGAGATATAGCGATTTGGGAAAGTAGGTCAAAGATGAAATTTGACTTGGCTCGAAGCGATTGGGGGAGTCCAATTGATCGTGGATAATATTTACTACTGGTTAAATATTACAGTCACATCAGTAGTCTCTCAGGCGATTGAGATGGTCCAGTCGACCGGGAGGTGTCACGTCTACATCCGAAGAAGGCCTATAAAAGAAGCCACAAGGTACAGTTTTCAAGCATCTCATTATCAATTATTCTTAATATGCTCGTGCTCACATTCAGTGCTCTTTGGACGCTACGCACTATAACTTTGTGCTTCATTCTATATATACAGTAACATAAGCGTAACATTATCATTTCTTAGTTGTCATACATTCTTGTATTATTATGTGCTTTATTTTTAGATATTTTTTTTAAAATTTCTTCACCTCTAGATTTTTCTAGAAATGAGTTAATCAAAATAAGAATCAATTTATTTATATTGTGCGTCCTTATAATTGTTTTATGTTTTATGTGTTAACTTATAAAATATTACTGCTCATAGAATACTTATTTTAATTGTCTATCTTAATTCTACTACATTACTCTATCAATATTCTTAAAGTTATTCCTTGTCATTTAAAGCTCGTAAAATTTGTAATGCTAATCACTCCCCTCTAGTGTCTAGTTCGATCTTACAAATTGATATCAAGAAAACTCGATTGGATGGAACTGCTGAAGCTAATGTTGGGATACAATTAAAGTCCCATATTGAAAATATATGAAAAAGGTCATGAGTTTATAAGATGAAAGATATTTCTATTGGGATGAAACCTTTTGGGTTGATCCCAAAAATAAAATTATGAGGGCTTAGACCTAAAGTGGATAATATTATACAATTGTAGAGATATATGACTTCCATCGCACTAACAACTAACTCACCTCATTCTAAACCAGTTAGACCAAGAGGTTGTATTAAAGCTAGTCAGGTTTAAAGTTCTTATTTTATATTTGTCTAAGGAAGTTTTCGTTGCTCTAATACTTAAGAAGGCTCCTGTGCCTCGCCATGACCTAGAAGCTAATTAAGTTAGGAACTTTTTATTTAATTAGCCCAAAGACAAACCTGAATCTAACCTAGAATGAAGTTTGCGTTCTGAGTTGGAGCAAATCGATCTAAAGATTTAATCTTTCAACCAACTTTTTAACCCTAAATGGCCTTGCAAGAAGGTTGTAGCACAATCTCTCCTCTACTATTTAATGACAACAACTTTGCCTATTAGAAGAGAAGGATGAAGTCAATTCTAAAAGTGATTCAAGCTATTGAAAAATCACTCAAAAAGGGGTGACCTACCCAGAGATTCAAAAGATGAGCTATGCGGGTTTGAGTCATGGATAAGTAACGCTAAACAAGAAGCTCAAACAAACTCAAAAGCGACCCACGTCATCCTTTGTGGTCTAACTCAAGCTCAACTTGAGAAAGTTGGATCATTTAAGGATGCAAAGGATCTCTAAAAAAAGTTAAAAACTCAAAACAAAGAAACTGAACCAGATCAAATATGTTGCACCACTCTTATGGCCGAGACAGATCCAAAAATCTCGGCAAATCAAGTGCAATACGAATAGATGTTGGACAATGGATGCTCCAAACACATGATCAAAAATAAAGAAATGTTTACCTCACTTAAGTTAAAGGAAATGAGAATCATCTATTAAGGAAACAATGAAAAATTAAGAGTACTTGGCTTAGGTAACATAAATTTAAATTTAAAATTCTTTATTAAGAAAGAAAGTCTTGTATGTTAAAAACTTAAACTTTAATTTACTTAGCATTAACCAACCGTGTCATACTGGTTATAGGGTAACATTCTATTCTAGTAAATACATTGTTAAATCTATTGAAGAACCAAAACTAACCTTGCTACGAGCTAGGAAAAACAACATTTACACATAGTAAATGTTATGTCATATAATATTAACTTACCATCATCCTCATACACGTGCTTCATTGCACAACAAGAGAAAATTAGGTTGTGTCATAGAAGACTATGTCATACTCACATTAGACACATAGTAAAAATAAGTAGAAATGACTTATAGGCTATCTCCCATCAAGTTTCTTGGTTCTCGAATGAACCGAGCACTTAGTGCACTCCTTATGTCATTTTTCCTACTTTGCTTATGTAGTACACTTCGCGACCATCTCTTATCAAGGTTCTTATCCCTTGAATGCTTCGAGCATTTGGCTCACTCCCTATGTCATTATATCCATAACATTTTGTTTATGTAGTTCACTTCTTAGTCATCTTTTTGTTGGTGCAATTCACCTCTAGTCAAGGTTGATCAAACTTGAGTTGACTCTAGTTGAGTTTCAATGTTTGATCAATATGTTTAAAGTGAAAGGAGAGATTGATGGAAGGAGGAGATTGTTTGCAATAGACCTTGGGTCAGGTTGACCAAGATTGATTTTGATGTGGATGATTGAGTGAAAAGTCAAGTAGGTCAGTTAAGGTTAACCAGATACTTGATAGTAGAGAAGTCCAAGTGGGTCACGATTAATTGGACACTTGGTAGTTGAAAGTCTAACATTGAGTTTGCAAGGATGAACTCCAAGTGGGTCACAGTTGATCGGATATTTGGCGATTGGAAATCCAACAGGGAGTTGGCAAGGATGAAGACCAAAGGTGCATGGAAGATCGAACACTTGGCATAAAAGGCGAGATTCAAGTGGGCTATCAAGAATCGAACATCTAAATGAAACATGAAGTCCAAGTGGGTCAAGATTGACTGGAATTGACGATAATAGAAGTACTAACAAGTCAAGAGAATCAAATGTTAGGCAACTAAGTGAAGTCCTGACAGACCATGGATGATTGAATGTCAGATATAAGAAGGGAAGTCCAAACAGATAAGGAGGACAGGATGTTTGATAGTGGTGAAGTCCTAGTGGGTTAAGGTTGATTGGATGCTAGACAATGGTGAAGTCTCGACAGGTCAAGGTTGACCGGATGCTAGGCAACGGTAAAGTCTCGATAGGACAAGGTTGACAAGATGCTAATAATAGTGAAGTTTCATTAAGTCAAGGTTGATCAGATACCAGGCAAATAAAGTCTCGACAGGTCAAGGTTGCCTAAATGCAATGTAAAGAAAGTCATGGTAGGTTGAGGTCAATCAGATACTAGGTAGAGTGAGAATTTAACTTGGTAAGATTGAAATAGAGGTTTTAGTCTATTGCTAGATTAGCAATATGAACTTCGAAATCCCGTGTTTAAGATTTGAGAGGGTTTAAGGGGATTTATAGTATATTAGTTGACCGATAGGTATGAACAATTGATTGATGACTTTGTTGTAGTGAACAAAAAGTTTCTGAGTTGATTCGGGAACTTGACTATTGATGTAATGTGGACTGATAAGTATAGTAGTCGACTGTTGTGGTTAATGATGAGCTGGAAGAGCCATTCTACAAGTGTAACGTTCGAACTCTAGAAGAACAATCGACTGATGGTGATAAGTTATCGACTGTTAGGCAATTTTTAGTCATGACAGACCTTATAAAAGAGAGTTTCATGGAGGATTTCAAACATCGATTCTTGGGGGTTTTGGAGGAGTGTTGTTGTATTTTCAAATCTTCAAGAAGTAATCCAAGCAACTGTAAAGCGAGCAAAGTGAGACTCATTTGTAAACTTGTTTCATTTGCATTTATATATTTGTATTTTTATTAGTGTTGTTTGTAAAGAATAAGAATTGTAAGAGGTTTCTCTATCTTCGGAAGGTATCCAATAAAGAGAAAGTATGTGGTGATACCAGTAGAATGTTAGGTCATCGAGTAAGAACTGAGGCCCCAAACTATATAAAATTAAGGTGTCTCTGTGCTTATGCTCTCTTTATGTTTTATGTTATGTTTTCTACTGCACATTAACATTTTATAGACGAGCACATGAAGCACAAGCAATGAATCATGAATTGTTATTTACCCCTCTCTAGCGACATCATTGATCCCAACAATCCTATCAAGCTTCTTGTCTTTCAGGTATACCAAACTCTCGACTCTTTCCTCATGTCATCCTTCGTGCTCCACTTACACAGTCCACTACTCAAACACAATTCCACCTAATGCTTCTCTTCCTACAATGATTTGGATATTCCATACCATCCTTCCCCAATCTGCATGTACCTGAGTCCTTAAGTAACTATGACCTTGCCCACACCGATCTCCATGTGTGCATCCACTGACTTCCTTCACACTTAAACACACATGTCAAATTACAATCCTGAGTTTAATTTAAATCTTTTGTCTAAATATCAAAATCCAAAGTCACATCGAACCATTTAAAACTATTTCAGCAATAATCTCTCTATTTTTAATATTTGACAACTATTTAATCAGACCATTTGAAGTTGATTGTGCAAACATTATATAAGTATATAAGTGATGTCCTATAAAGAGTATCATGCAATATCCTATTATATCATCTGCGACACAATATAGAAAAAAACTTAAGAGTATTTTTCTATGCCATTACCAGAGCCAGTCCTTGTTGTACAAGGGTCCTGGGCAAAATTATAATTTTTGGGCCTTGACAGTAGCATATTTAATTTTTAGAGCTTGATAAATTATGATTTTCAATCAATAAGAGTTCCAAGATAAAAAAAATTTTATACGAAATAATGCTCTCCAAGCAACTAGTGTTCCAAGATAAAAAAGAATAATTTCTCCTATTTAAAATGATAACGATACTCTAAATAATATTTAGAACATACAAAAAAGAACAAAAAAAGTCGGGGGGTTTTTGAATTGTCACTGCAAATTTTATTGAAATACTCTTTTTCTTCTTCGTAGTGAGGTCGTCATCGAACATTGAATTTTTTTGATAACCGCTCATAATATTTCCTTGTCTGCTCCACCAAAAGGTATAAATTTCGTCATGTCAAAACATCAAGAAAAGTATTTTGATGCACAAGGGAAAATATACAATGAGGAAATTTAAAGACCTGTATGGCTAAAAATAAGAGAAGGAAACAAAAACATAAGTTGCAAGCATGAAGTTGGTGAACATGCAATACAGTTTGAAGACCTATATATCTCACTTGACTGGTAATGAGGTAATAATTTTATCACGCAAAAATTAGACATATGGACTATTGAAAAAAGTTGATTAACTAGTCACTCGTTAAAAATTCTGTGCTGCTTTGGAAGGCACTAATTTATACATTTGCAGCTTAATAGAAGTTAATTAGTAGATTCACAGCATAAAAGTCTACATATATAATCAATTCAAAATGGACAAGTTAAACTCTGTTTAGCATATGGTTCTTAAAAATAAATATTCAAGACAAAATAACAAGCATGTTGGTCATGAAACTAATGAAATATCACAACTTGTCAAAATCTGGTGCTTGTGCTTGACGGGATGAATAGAAAAAGGATCGCGATTAGGGCTTAAAAACTAGTTGATCGTTCAGTTTTTTTTTTGATGGACAGATGAGCAAAGAATTACAGAGTTGACCGCTCAATTTTTTTTTGAAATCCGATCAAATAATACTTTTAATATTCTTTGAGAGATAATAATTAAAAGCTAAGAATATAAAATTTAATCTAAAAATTAGGGTCCTATTAATTTGTGGGCACTGGGCAGTTGCCCTAGCCCAGGGTCGGCCTTGGCCATTACTCAATTATAAGTTGTTCTTTCTTTCTATCGTTGGAATATTTACTCCTAGGTATCTCAAATTGTATAACTTACCTGTCCTTTTGAACCCTGATCTTGGGATTTTCAATCAATATGGTTGAGTCACAACTACTCGTTCCTCTAGATATACATCCTTGATTATGTAAGCTATTTTTTTTAGTTTATGGATCCGCTTGATTTTTCATATTATATGGAAATATGACCACTAAGGATTTATTGCTTTAATGGTATTAAATTTTCATGGAATGCTTGTCCAATTTGAAACATCTTTCAACAAGTTTAAAACAAGCTCTCAAAATCAATATGGTAAATAAATAAATAAGCAAATTCAAATAATATAAATTAATGGTATTCAGAGTTACTCTCGAGGACTTAGCCTCACTTTCTGAATCGTTAATTGTCTTTTTTGAGCACTTAATGTTTGTCCATCAATATTCCATTTGGATTCAGGAAGGTACAATACTCAAGAAGATCATTTGGGACCTATGCTCTCGATCACTTGGGCCTTCAGTCTTAGGCATCCCATTTGGATTTGGGAAGTCCAATCGATTATTGGGACAGTCGACTACTCGATCTCACCTCTGACAACTTATGCACACTTGGCAAACGGTCCAAAACTCACATAGAGGTGACACCTAGCCAACGACCCAACAGTGTCAAAGGTATAGTCCAATGATTGTCATCTCTAGTGCAGCTTGTGGGTGCTGTCTCACTTATGTGGCAACCAATGGTAAAAGCCAGGATTATAAATCTATTCAGGCTAAAACTATTTAACAAAAAAACACTTAGAATATAACAAAATTCACCGTTTATTTTTATCATTTTTACACTTCCCTCCTTCCCTCACCCTCACACACTTCTGGGTGGGCCCCCGAGCTAAAGTCTGGGTAGAGATGTATATGGCTCTGCCCTTTGTGGCAGTCCACATGGAGATTCCTTTCCATCGGCTATATAAGGATCGACGGAGGTAGGTGAGAAGAGAGATGCTTTTCTTATGGCACGCGTAGATAACTCTTCTCCACCATTAATCTCTCTTCTCTTTTTCTGAGTATTTCTTTTCCTCGAGCTTTGTATTTCAACCAGCTACTGACTTAACTGTCGGAAGAGTCGTGCGGACAATGCGACCCTTCTACTGAAGCATTTTGACTCACAATTCAATAGCGGAGCCAGCCCGGGTGATTTATCCAGATTGATTTGAATTCTTGGGCTATATACGCCGACGGTATACCCCGGATTAATTCTTAAATTTTTTTTCTCTCCTCTCTAAATCCAAATTATTTTTTTTTGTCGCCGTCAGACTCCCGAGTTACGGTCCAAGTATAAATAAGTGTGGCTCCGCTCTTGCTCACAAACCACCGAGAGCACCCTAGAGGATTGAAGTTTTGTCTTAAATTAATTGGATGAAAAAGAATACCATCATAAATTCAAATATGCTGCCCTCCACAAGCTTATCAGTACCTACGTAATTTTGGCAACCCTACACTCACAGCCGCTCCCCATGCATGCAGCGATGCATTCCCTTTCAGGAGCAAAAAAGAAAAAGCTACTACGTCGTTCAAACTAAACCGCCCTCTCTGATCGACGTGGGACGCAGTCGACGACAGCCCTGACACCCAACGTCCATTCCTCACCTTGAAGAACTCGACGCCCACAGAGCAGATGACACCGTATCGATACGTTCGTTCGTTTAAACGACAACCAACGCCGTACAATTTTGACTCGTGGACCCCGCCAACGGCGGGATCGGTCAAAAAGACCATGCAATTCCGAAGAAAGCGCAGCACAACTACAAAACTCTGAGCCGACCGCCGAGCACGTTTGTTCGGCCCTTTTTGAACCGGGCCATGACCTCCAAAGTCGGGGCTGGCACTCTTCTTGCCGTACGTGTCCTCCCCTCACCCGACACGGCACCGACCACGCCGATCGCCTCCGCCGGCGTTGCGCAGTTGGTTCGCGTATTTAAACCCTCGAACCCTTCGACGGTCGATGAGCGTCCATGTGAAGATCCAGACAGATCTTTGATCTTTAATTTCTCCTTTAATGCCTTCTTCAATGCTCTCCTTCCTTTTGTATCCATTTTCTTGATTTCTTCGTCGTACGTGGGAATATTTACGTACGTGCTGCATGATGCTGCCGGTCGGAATTGGCGACGAGCCGATGGGAGTTGAGTTCGGAGGGGATTGCTCGAGAACGGCGGCGCTGCTGAGCTCGAGAATGGCTACTGCCACGGAGGCAAGAGCGGTGCGGAGTCACAGTGAGGCGGAGCGGCGGCGGAGGCAGAGGATCAACGGGCACCTCGCCACCCTCCGCGGCCTGCTCCCCTGTGCCGCCAGAGTACGCTAGCTGGGCTTGGTAATCGATCGATGATCGGTGTTTGATTAGTTTGTGTTGATTTTGCAGTTGGATAAGGCGGCGTTGCTCGGGGAGGTGGTGAAGCGAGTGCGGGAGCTGCGTAAGAGGGTGGAGGAGGTGGCGGTGGCGGTGCCTGGGGAAGGAGACGAAGTCGGGGTGGAGGAGGCGGAGGCGGGGCGGAGGCGGGCGGCGGGCGGGGGAGGGTGGTGCGCGCGTGGGTGTGCTGCGCCGACCGGCCCGGTCTGATGAGCGAGCTGAGCCGGGCAGTCCAGTCGGTCCGAGCGAGGGCGATGCGGGTGGAGATGGTCACTGTCGGGGGGCGGACACGGAGCCTGCTGGAGCTGGACGTCGGCGACGCGGCGGCCGCGGCGGTGACGATGGAAGCAGGGGGCGGCCGTTCGGCGCTGCAGGCGGCGCTGTGGGCCGTGCTGCTCAGGAACCCAACCGGTCCGGTCGAAAACTTCAGCAAGCGGGCTCGCAAGTCGACCCGGTTCGGTGCGACATAATTAACATGCTAATCAATTTCGAAGTAGGTATAAATATGTAATTAACCTTCTATTAGTGCTAATTATCTAGATTCAACAATGCTTGGACTGGAAATATTAGATATCTATTCACATGAAAAAAGTCTCAAAGCTTATCAATTTAGTGTCTTGTTCTGAATTGGTTATGATATAGCAGAGTTATAAAAATGGACAAGGATTCGAATATCGATAAAGTCGAGATAATGCCTCCTTCATTATGGTCAACTGCAACTTCTCAATTTACCTCCTCACATATGATTATGGAACCGATCGTGTAGAGTCGTTGGAGTAATGAATTTCACCTTTTACAAAATAATGCTTGGACGGGAAATATTAGATATTTATTCACATGAGAAAAGCCAAGTCTTGAAGCTTATCAGTTCAGTCTTGTTCATTTTTAAGACGTCGAATTCTTTAAGGAAAGTAATGGAAATAATTTTGAGTAAATCATTTCTAATTTAACCATGTAAATTTGCAAAATTACTTGAAATTTGATTGAATGAGACAAGGCCCCTCTAATTAACCAAGGGAAGAAATTTGTAGATTCTTGTGAACCAAAATAAACGTCACTTAATTTATCATCAAAAGCTTTTGATGTTGAACCGTGCTCTTTATGGCAACGCCAAACACGTGGCCGTTTTAGCGGACTTGCCTGCTGCTGTTTTGTTAATAGCAGATTTTGCGTAGGTCCGATCTGGTCCGATCTTGATTCAGAATCAACCGTTTGATGGTTTGGAATCATCAATTTATGATTCAATTATGGTTCGTTATAGTTCAATATTAGTATATTAAAAAAATTAATATTATAAATGCATAATAAAATAAAATAAAAAAGGACCTGCACTTTCATATATCCCTTTAGAACATAAGGGAATCAAAGCCTATAAGTTATAATTAGAGAATTGAAATTGGAAGTGAACACAATTTTAAAATTGAGAGATGAGAGTAGGAAAGATGGTGTAAAAATGATAAAATGAACTCTTTATTTATAGAGTTGGAAGAATAATGGATATTACATTATAATTATTGATAAAAAAATGATCAAATAATTTAAAACATTAAAAAAAAATCACTCTCTCTTAGTAAATTCCTTCTAGCATAAATGAACTATTAGAGTTGAAAGAAATTATTTGCTCTTAATTTTTTCTATTATTAAAAATAACAATATAATATGATATGGTAAGAAGAGAAAATTGTACGTGGGAAAGTCAAGTTAATAGTTAAGCCTAAACTTTAGAAGAGGTCAAAAGCCAAGACTTGGTAGAGATCACAGAGCCAACTTCGACCTCATTAGCTCAGTTTGAGAACTTTGACTTCTCCATCCATCGACTCGACCAGCTCTACTTTAGAGGGCATAACTTCCTCGACTACTTCACCAACTCGGCCACCCAAACTCTAGAGGACATAGTATCCTCGACTTCTTCATCAACTTGGTCACTCTGACTCCAAAGGATACAACCTCCTTGACTCCCTCATCAACTAGGACATTCTGACTCTAGATGACATAACCTCCTCAACTACTTCACCAACTCAACCACCCCAACATTGAAGGATTTAGACTCTATGACTTCTCTAAAACATAATCATTCTATAAGGTCCTACTGATGGTTACTACAAATATTCCTAAATATAGCACCGCGAGTGAACGTAGGAGCAATCATATAAGTGACAGATATGATCCCTTAGATGCTCTCTTACATATACATAATATGCAATTGGAATGGAGGAGCAAGTAACGGTTGTCGGATCTGATCTTTTAAGATTGCGGGTGTGGAAATATTTTTTTTAGCGAATATATAAACGTTGGAGGAGAAAGCACACAAGAGGTAAGACTATTCTATTTTCCTTCTTTTTCCTCTATTGTCCTACTATTTGCACTTTTCGCAAGCCCTGTGCTATTTTGATCATCGAAGTGGCCCACTAAGTCCCTCAGCACCCATTCTAATTTTTATCTGAGTGTTGCAGATCCTCTCTTGCCTTCTTCGTCTTCAATTGATTAATTTCCTTACTGTCAAAGTTTACAACACCACCTCTTCAACTATCATCTCCCCCGTTGATTCACCAAATTGCAGTCTTAGACAAGAATATAACATAGTAAAAGAAAATAATTAATTAATTATTAAATAATTAATTAACATATAAAAATGTAAATATTTATAGCATACTGAACTGACGGGTTCATATAAAAATGTAAATATTTACAGCTTAGTTGGGTATGATATTTAACTCTCATTTGGGTGACTTGCGTTTGGGTTTGAGTCTATGAATTTTTTTTAAAATAAATTTTCATATAATAATTATAAAAAAAAAATCACCGGATCAACAATTTGAACCACCGGTTCAGCAATTATTAGGATGTGAACCTTAACCGACCTAGCACCCAGGCCGGTCGGTTCCAATTCCAACCCGACAACCGGATCCTAGGGTCAGAGCTAGCTAGTTTTGTGCCGTCTACTGTATATTTCAGATCTTCAGTGTCAACTAGGCCCCAAGATCTTGAGGTTGAGTCCGCGGACCAATCGAAGTCGGCTCAATTTTCACCGGTTTCAAATAGAAACAAAAAGGGGTAAAAGAAAAAAGAAGATGAAAAAGAAAGAAATTTCATGACTTAATTCGATTCAGAGTCAAATTAGGTAGTTGAGTTTGTAGAAGTGTAATCCGATCAACCTGACCTATCGATACATCTAACTTTGAGGGTTCATATTGTTAACCCAGCAGGGTTTATACACTTTACTAATGAAAATTGAACTGTACTACTTACTCTTCTACTATGGTTAAATCGATCATAGATACCTTAATTAGTTTGCTTGTTTTAAAGACTATATATG
Organism: Curcuma longa; assembly: GCF_044706935.1. NCBI lineage: Eukaryota > Viridiplantae > Streptophyta > Magnoliopsida > Zingiberales > Zingiberaceae > Curcuma > Curcuma longa. The sequence continues at coordinate 1,644,900 of NC_133876.1, read as the reverse complement.
TTTACTATGGTTAAAAACTAATTAATCTAGAATTAATCTAAGATGGAGAATTAATTAAGTAGGGTCAGGTTACGGGTCAAATGTATCAGGTTGACATCAAAACTCAATCCACCAAGAGCATGGTCGAAGCGGGTTGAGCTTAGTGGAAGCATAACCAATTCGTGAGTTAGTGTCGTATTAGTGGAATTTTAAAGAGCATATTACTCAGAAATGAAATTTCTCAACTTGATAAGGTGATCATTGGATATAGTCCTCATAACATAACTGAGTTGGTTACGATGAAGCAAAATTATTGAAGTGGACAAAGGTCAAATCTCAGCGAAGCCGAGACAATACCCTCCTCCATCGTGATTAACTATAACTTCTCGATTTACCTCCTCACAGATGATCATGGAGTCGATCATGTTGGGCTGCTGACGTGACAGATTTCATCTTTTGCTAAAGTGATCATTGAATACCACGTAGTGCTAGGAATGACACTTGAGTTTGTTAGGTTGGAAAATGAATGGAAATAAGAAAGATGGATGAACATGATCCTTTATGCATGAGAGTTTTAATCTCACATTGAAAAATGAATAGTTTGAAAGTTGGTTTTTGTTGAATGACAACTGCTAAAATTGTGAAGATATATCAAAAGAGATTCTCTATCACATCTGAGCTTGTATGAGTGCAAATTTAGAATCTGAATTGTAATGAATCCAAGTGATTTGTATGTAAGTACAACTTGTGTATGTAATATATATTAATAAAATTATTATTTCTTGTGTATGTAATATATAATAATAATAAATATATAATAGTATTATTTAATTTTTTCTATTGAAATAAATTGTGTAATAATTGATATATTGAATTCTGTTGGTTCATCAAGTGAAAATTTTTTAAATATCATTCCATTAATTTTATAAACTCTATTCCATTATTTAATTATAGTAGAATGCAACCATAACTAAGAAATAATAATATTAATTAATTTAATTTGATATTTTAAAAGTTTTTAAACAATCTTAAATACATTAATTTAAAATATGATATATACAATAAATATTAAAAAATACACAAATAACCAGTTGACATATAAATTTTTCTTCATTATAGTATTGTTACTATTATTAAATGATATTTAAAATATTTTAAAAATCAATCTATATTTTTTTATAAAATTAAGTAAAATAATTAAGAGATGTTGTGAGCATTATGTGATTTATTAAAAATTCTATAGACTAATTAATAAACATCTTTAAATTTTTTAGATTTATCGATCCAATGATATGTCACACTCATATACAAATACGGTTGTCAATTATCACATCAAATATCATAACATAAAGCAAATTTATTATTTAATTTACTAAAATTTTCAATTAGATTTTTTTTTCATTGTCTTACTAATCTTTTAATTAATTTACACGATTTTGAATCAAAATGTGCAATCAAGAACGTTGTTACAGGTTTGGACTGATTTGGACCTGGCCTGAAGCTGGGTCTATCCTTAAGTTTTAGACAGTAATTTGAGAATTATAGTACACTTTTTTTTTAGTGAAGCAGATAGTGTCAGATTTCGATATGATGATGATCACAGAAAAAATCATCGATCATCCAAAAAGAAATTTTATCTTATTCAGTGTCAACTATTGTTGTTGATGTTGTTAGTGCCGATGGAATCAAAATATCTCCACAATGGTATGATATTGTCCACTTTAGACCTAAACCTAGGCTTTGTTCTTAAGTTGTCTCCAAAAGACCTCATACCAATGGAGATACTTTCCATTCTTTTAACCCAACAATCCCCCTCTCAAACAAATGACCACAGACCCCTCCTCAACGTCATTTTTTTTATGTCTGAATCCTCGACCCACCAGAACTTTTTCTGCTCCTCGGTCCACCCGACCTACTGGTCCTCTTGATTCAGACATGAGAGCATCCACCTCTTTTGTTTAAGGTTCAAACCACATGGTTAGATCTGGATCATGGCTCATCCGGCGGTTAGTCCGGTGAAGAGCGGTCTCGCTCTGATACCACTTGTTAGTACCGATGGAATCAAAATATCTCCACAATGGTATAATATTGTCTACTTTGGGCCTAAGCCCTCATGACTTTCTTGGGCTCTCCCCAAAATGTCTCATACCAATGGAAATACTTTCCATCCTTTTAACTCCATGATCTTTTCCATGTACTTTAAATGTGGGACTATGTTTGTACTTTTACAACCCAACAGATGTTGGTAGTGAGGACGTGGGCAGTTATCAAAACTGCACACTTCTCTCACTTACCTTATATATCATGCTCCATTATAAGAAGATGCGCCCAAGGCAAAAGAAATAGGGCCGAGGTTTTTTCTTTTTCTTGCACACGTGAGAGCATCCAAATCGCAAAGCATAATATCCTTTCGATGATAAACACGAGGATCACCCGTTAGACAAGATCACATTTGTAAGGCATCAATCACTCTAAGTGTTTAATTACATACGTTTATAGTATAGTATGCAAATATTTGTTCATGCATATCGATCTTTCAATAATAGCATCAGAGAGCATGTAGATCTGAGAAAAATGATATGCATCTTGATTTGTTTACTTAAATATGCATATTCGATTATGCATGAGAACAGAGAAAAATAATATGCATGTTTGATTCAGATTCATGTTAGTAAATTATAATTTCTGTGTGCATGTTAATTTTCTGCACATAATAAAATCTAGAATTTTATCATGTACTGGTTAATCGTGAAAAAAAAAAAATATGAACAGCATGGTACTGTTGAGGGAAAATTGTGAACAGTAGAGAGGCAAACTGTTCATTTATTCGTGCGGGCAAACGGCAAACAATAACTTATTGTTCATTCGACAATATGGACAGTGCGTACTGGCCATCCGAAGAAAAATCGTAAACAGTATCATTATTGTTTATACGGAAAAAATGAACAATAAAGTTATTATTCATGAAAAAATAAATTAACATGTAAGAAAGAGCCTCTTTCCGTGTATTTGTTCACAATATCAATGTTTGTGATAATATACACGAGCAACTATGCCTTGAAACTTCTAACGTGAAATTATATTCTCATTCATAAAGAAGTTTCCTCCTTCCACCACCTTTATTTCTATTCAAATTTCCAACAGGCACTCGACCTAGCTCGGCAACTTGGTCAACTCGGCACTCGGCAACTTGGGCAGCTCGGTAACTTGGCTAGCTCGGTGACTTGGCCAACTTGACAACTTGAGCACTCGACTAGCTTGACACTCAACAACTTGGCCAGCTCAGCGACTCGACCAACTTGGCAACTTGAGCACTCAGTCAACTCAACACTTGGCAACTCAGCTAGCTCGGTGACTCGACTAGCTCGACAACTTGAGCACTTAGCTAGCTTAGCACTCGGTGACTCAGCCAGTTCAAGCATTCAGCAGCTTGAACACTCGGTCAGTTCGACACTCGGCAACTCAAATACTCAACAGCTTGGGCACTTGGTTAGCTCGACACTTGGCAACTCAAGCACTTGGTAACTGGGGCACTCGGTCAACTCGGCACTCGGTAAGCTCATGCATTCGATAACTCGGCAAACTCGGATACTCGACTCGTTTGGGTACTAAATAGCTTAGCTCAACCATATCAAGCAGTCCTGTCTTCTTAGGTAGCACAATCATCCAGTCTCCTGAGCCAGAGTTTGATAATCAAATTAAATCTTTATTGACAGAAAAATTTAAATTTAAATTATGTATATTTTAAATTAAGTAGTATATTCGAGAAATATCTCCAACATATTATGCTCACGGCAATTAATCATGCGATTCACACACTCATAAACACTTTTAAAGTTTCAGTATTTTTTTTTGCTGACTCGTGTCAGGAATCTGTTAGGTGTCCTAACTGGGAATTTGATGATGGTAGTTGTCATCAATTTGGAACCACACAGGGCCCACCATTCAATGCGGATCTGTCCGTGTCAGGCGCCATGGATCCGGTTATTGTTTCTGATTCGCAAACTGTGTGTGTCTTTGTTTTGCACTCTCGTCAGGGATGGACGCATGCTTGTCCACGCATTAACGCCAAGCTTTTAAACCATAATTACGACAATAAAAGCACCAAAATCCCCACCCCACTGAAATCCGTTTGCACTGACCAATATTTAGGGTTTAGGCAAAAATATATTAATGCTCGTACATTAGGATCCGGATCAACAAATTGGGCCGAGTACTAATCGTAGCCCACATGCGTACGACGTGGAAGGATGCACGTGCCGATGAGGACGAAAGCTTTGGTCCGGTCCTTGGACAGTCCTTGATCCCAGAAAGCTCGGCGGCTTAGATTCACCGAACCGAATTTATTGAACCGAAATGGAGCCCGGTCCAGGCTTAATCGACGAACATATCAGCGCTCCGTAGGCGCTACGTGTCTCCTGTCGAACGTTACAACTCGTTCCGGTATCTGCCCGAGTTCAGCCCGCGTTCTGCGTAACGCCCTTCTTCATTTGACGCGACAAGTTGCATTAATGGCTTGGTCTCCCACGTTTCCCTGTTTTTATTTATTATTGTTTATTATTTTTCAAATTACGTATCCAAACATTAATCTTGCTGCAACGTTTTCTTTTGAAGACCCTCATGTCAAAATAAATTTCAAAATATTTTCTGAATATATTATATTATATAACTATTTTAGACAGGTGATGTGACTTACAATAACTATATATCTATTTCGGTATTTTGCGTATTTTACCCGAAACATGGTAAAGTGCCAAAATAATAATAATAATATCATAAATTACCCTATCGTTATATATATCAAATAGAGAGAATATACTATATATATACATATATAAATGAAATATTACTTTATATATTCAATCTAAGTATCCAGTATTATATATATATATATATATATATAATTGATATCTTACATGTCTTAAAATACATGACTGCGTGTAATATAGAAGTTTGGAAAAATTTCGAACGCCTAAAATAGTAAATAATATTATTTTATATTTTTTTATTTTACGATTAAGCTATTTAAGATTATTTTCTTTAAAATTTAGGGGTTGGATTATAGTATTAAACATAAAAAAAAAATTTAAATAAAAATTATTTTTTATTTATTCTTTTGGCATATGATTAAATGATTTTCTTTTTTAAGATTTTCTTTTTAGAATTTAGGAGTTGGATTATAGTATTAAATATAAAAAATTTTAAAAATAAAAAATATATTTACTATTTCAAATTCTTTTGGATATTTTAATTTTGATATCGTGCATAATCGCATATTTTAAAGGGTGCAGCTACGCTGTCTGAAAAAGACGTTTACACTGAAGTCCCCGTTTCCGAAACGCTGGGAAACGTTTCCATCCGTGGAAACTTACAAGAAACGGCCAGATTTGATGATTCTAATTTAGGGCTTTTTTTTTGAATAACTCAATCACAATTCACGACTACCGGTTTCCAAAGAGTTCGTGGTGAAGTCCGGTTTCCATAGTCTAGGAAATATTCACAGTATTTGATGAGGTCTTCGACGTTTTCAAAATCTGGAAACTTCAACTATTGTCATTTCCCGTTTTAATTTCCGTATTTCCCATTTCTTATTTCCAAATTCCCAGACAGCATATGGGTGCAGAATATCACTACGGGGGAGAGAGGCATGCACTCAACCGAAACCACGCGCGCATGACTCTCCTCGACCTCTGTCTTGCGCTTCCCGCGACATTCATGCACCATTTCCCGTGCTCATCAATGCCCACATTTACCTCCACCTCCTCGCTCTTAATGCCACTCTTCAGTGAATTCATATGGCCGTGCTCTGGCCCCTCGGTATGGGCTCTTCCCCTGGCCCCCATCCTCAATATTCTTCTCTTTCATACCTCTTCCGTGGCGCCATTCAATTTCCCTCTTCGCTATATGAAGCCCTCCAAAGGCAGATTTCATATGCCCTCCATGTTCCTTCATTTTTGAACGCCATGCATGGCATCAACTTGCTATCCTTTTGGGAATTGATTAGCGACTGTTTTCATTCATGTTGAGTGCTTGTACAGGTTGTTGGGGGCAGTAAATGAGGGTATAAATTTCTCTGACAAACTGAAGAACGTAATATTTAGGCAGATGACGGCTGATCGATCACCGTTTCTTTCATATGCTATCTTCTCTCCCAAGTCCTATCCATTTCATTAAACATGATGCTGCATCTTTTTGCTGATCCCATTCACGCCCTCTGACACATGATTCATCCGGCTACCAAACTCTAGCTCTTCTTACATTTGATCGATCTCTGCACAATCTTGAAATTAATGCTCTTGCTATTAGATATATAGTAGCGAGTACTCATTACTTAATCTTATTAAATGCCTCTGAATAGATCGCCCTTAAAATAAGATGGAGGTGCATCATGCATGTTTCTCACAAGTTGGAAGAGTAGTTTTGAATAGCATCTTGATGCACTGATTGCTCTGGTGATCATGCATTCTTATGTGGCTTAGGGAACGCCACCGCGCCATCATTTGCAGCAAGTGTCAGCAGTTGTAATTAGTGTCGAACAGGATGCAGTTTTGTTCGTATCGAATTGAAGCTCTGATATTTACTGTCACTTGTCATTCACTACTCGGTAAAAGAATTTGCTGCCGATTAACAACATGTAACGGTGGAATTGAGAGGATGAAGCACATTGAATGCATGAAGCAGATTGAATGCACAGCCCAACAGTTTAATCCAGAAGCCTGGTGATGTAGACATGTAGTTAAGTGAGACATGGCCCCCTTCTCTCGTTCCTCCTCTCTCCTCGATGCTTGGCATTCTCCAATCTTGTCATTTAATTAGTATCCAGAAACCAGAGCATCTCTCTAAGGCAGGCAGTTTTGGAGCCCTTCAATTTAATGTGCAGGCAGAGCATGCGTCTCCTTCAATTTTAAGTCCCCATGCCATGCACGACACCAATTCATAAAACATATATCCGGCAACGGTCCCTTATCCCACGGCCGAGCTCCCCTCTCACAACATCCATCACTTGCCTCTTTCATGGAATCTGCCATGCTTATTTATATAGGCCACACCTCCACCAATTCAGAGGCGTTCACTCACTGACACTTGGAGTTTGAAGTATTTATCATCAGAGGCGATCCGATCCATAGGGTTTTGATTCATTTTCCTGAAAGTGGTTGTTCGAGTTTGATTGTGACAATGGGAGAAGGCCTGTCCGATCTTTTCGAGCAAACTGATATGGTAGGTGACGCCCTGCCGGAGGACTTATTTAGCATCCTCGAGACGTTCGAGGATGCCGTCGCTGGTAGTAAAGAGAGAGCTCCCTTTGAAGGAAGCAACTTTGGCCCTAAAGTGACTCTGGTTGCTTCTCGAGTAATTGGCTCACACTTCAGATCTCCGAAGAAGCGAAAGCTGGATTCGCCGGCGGCGGAAGACTCAGGCAGCCAAGATGGGCAGCAGAAGACGTCGTCGTCGCACATTACGGTGGAGCGCAACAGGAGGAAGCAAATGAACGAGCACCTGTCGGTACTCCGCTCCCTGATGCCTTGCTTCTACGCAAAGAGAGTGAGATGATGATGATCGACCAGCCACTGCACTGAACTTTCTTTCTATCCTTGTATTTGTTTTCTATCTTGTATATGATGATCGATGTTGTCAGGGAGATCAAGCATCCATCATCGGAGGAGTTGTGGATTACATCAAGGAGTTGCAGCAAGTTCTGCACTCCCTGGAGGCCAAGAAGCAGAGGAAAACCTACAGTGAAGTGATAAGTCCAAGGCCGGTCTGCTCCAGCTCTATACCGCCGCCACCGAGCCCGAGGCCGCCGCCACCGAGCCCTAGGATGGCTCTCCCAATAAGTCCGAAGACTCCTCAGCCCGGAAACCCTTACATGCCGAGCATTCGACCACCACAGCAGCAGCCACAGCAGGGTTACCTCGCAGAGTCATCTCCTTCTTTTAGTAGCGTCGCCACCACCGCGGCGAACTCCGAAGTCGCGGCCGCAGCCAACTCCAAGTCGGCGGTGGCAGAGGTGGAGGTGAAGTTCTCGGGCCCGAATGTGATTCTGCAGACGGTGTCGCATCACATCCCCGGTCAAGCTCTCAAGATAATGACGGCGCTCGAGGGCCTCGCCATGGAGATACTCCACGTGAGCATCAGCACCAACGTGAACGACGACACCATGCTCAACTCGTTCACCATTAAGGTAGTTGTCATTTGAATCAAAGCTCAGTAACCAAGAAAACCTTAATGGAAAAATATGTGAAAGGATGATACCAAATAGTTATTCGATTTCTGGTCTTATTCATGGACAGATTGGAATTGAATGCCAGCTGAGTGCTGAAGAACTCGCGCAAGAAATCCACCAAACATTCTTGTAACAGCAAGAGTTGTCTCTCTAAATTTCTCCTACGTATCTGAAGGTGAAAGTGGTCGATCGGTTGCAAAGAGAATGGGGGAGGCACCTGCAATCAAGTCCAAGTCTAATTATTAATTAATTAGCCAGGAAACTAATGACCAATTAGTGCTGTAATTACTTTTTTATGCCGTCTTTCCACTTATTTCTCATCTTCGATCTAATGTCTTGTCTTAAGTATGATCAGTTAGTCTTGGAAGATACACAAGAATGGTACGTTGTTTGCATCACAAGTAGATAACAAACATCATTTACGAGTAGGGGTGTAAACGAGCCAAGCTGCTCACGAGCTATTCGAGTCTCGGCTCGAAAAAAAATTCGTTTGAGTTCGTTCGATTAAGTTAACGAGCCGAGCTCGAGCCTGATTTCGAGCTCGAAAATATTATCGAGCCGAGCTCGAGCTTAACAGTATTTGGTTCATGAGCTCGCGAACATGTTCGTTTAAAGGCTCACGAACGTATTTGTTAAGAGATTCACGAATATATATATATATATATATATATATATATATATATATATATATATATATATATATATATATATATATATATATATATATACAGATTTGCTATTCTGGGCGACAGCCTCCTGCGCGCCCCGTGAGCGCCTCCATCCGTCCGATCGCCCGATCTGAGCCGTCCGATTGCACAGTGTTTCTCCTCGGACCTTCGCCGCTTCCCGCCGCCCGTTCATCGCCGTCCGACCACCGCCGGCCGCCGGACCGGGCCCGTTGGAACCGCAACTCGCAGGCGGTCCGGAGGTGGCCGGAGTCCGGCCCCGATTCGGCCGGAATTCGTTCCGGCCGAATCGAGGCCGGCCAACGACACTGTCGGCACGGAGCCGGCGCGTCGACCGCGGCCGGATTCCGGCCGAATCGGGCCGGACTCCGGCCGGGGTCGACGCACCGGCGCCGGGCGCGTCGACCGCGGCCGGATTCCGGCCGACAGTGGCGCCAGGCACTGTTGCCTTGTTTCGGCCGGATTCCGGCCCAATCCGGCCGGAATCCGATGCCGGTGTGTGCGCCGTCGAGTTGCGCTTCCAATGAGTCCGGGATGGCTGTCGGCGGTGATCGGACGGCGATGAACGACCGCCGGAAACGCGCGGGGGTTGGGGGGCGCTCACGGGGTCGCGCACAGTGCCGTCGCCCAGAATAGCAATTTTGTATATATATATATATATATATATATATATATATATATTATACATGAATTATAAATAATATATATTAACGAGCCAAGCTCGAACTAAGTTCGTTTAACTTTTAAACAAGCTATTTTTGAACCAAACTTGAACTGAATTCATTTAACTTTAAAACGAGCCTTTTTCGAACCGAGCTCGAGCCGTTCGCGAACTATTTAATTTCATTACGAGCCGAACTCGAACTTAAGAATTAAAGCTCGAAGTGAACTCGAGCTTAGGAAAAACGAATCGAGCTCGAGCCTCTTACTGTTCGGCTTGGCTCGGTTCGATTACATCCCTATTTACGAGACAGTTTTTGAAGTTATTAAAAACGTTTTTTCTGTCACAAAGCTATTAACAAACACACATCTTAAGGTTGCTATTCTTTGCCTTATGGGCCAAGAAGGCTAGGCGCAATTGAAGGCCATGTCTTGTCTTGTGGACTAAGTCCAGTTCAACCGAGCCAAGCCTAATCGATTTGTCAGGTCAAGTGGAACTAGCTAGTGGGGTGGGGCCCTGTTAGTATTTATCCATCGATGCCTTGAAACAATAGTTATGCCGATCCAATCAAGGGTAGACTCATAGTTCGAGCAGGCCCCACCATCCAATCCACACACAGTCCTTTCATATTCTGACGTCTACGTGTCAGTCAAGGTGGGGCCTGGTAGATTTGGATTGTTTTAATCGGGTATAGTATCCTATGTGATCGGTACCTTATTACTAGTAATATGGGATATCAGAATATCAGATGTCGACTACTCGATAATTCTTTTTAAAATAAAATATTAATGAAATAAATAAAAAAGAATGTTGTACCCCTAACAAAAATTAAATTAAAAAAATTAATTTTAAATGACAAAACAAATAGAAAGAGATAAAATCATAAAATTTTAACATGTGAAATTCATACAAATGTGTAAGTTGATAATATTAAATAATAATAAAAAAAAGTAAATAAAAGTGTGAATATATATATTTTTAAATGATAAAAAAATATATATATGATGTATACCTTTGAAAATCATTAATTCTATCAACATCATTCAGTTTTTTATTAAATAAAAAAAAACACCGTCGCATGTGGATATGAATAAATTAAATTTAATTCATGTATAATAATGGATAAATACTTATCGGATTTTGAACCTCAACTCGATAATAACAAATTCTGAGTTAGAATAAGACCCACACTTAGTCTTTTTAAAATAATTATAATTTGACTTGATCCGATAATATTAGATCGGATTTGAATTTCAGATATCCAAATTTTAATTTTCACATCTTAATTGTAGGAGTCGTATTGCTCTCCTTTAAAACATAGTTGAGTTGTTATGACGAAACAGAGTCATTAATATACCCGATATATCACGAAGTCGATCTTCTCCATCTTAAATTTTCGACGAAATTGAGATAATATTTTTTTTCTCAAAATAATAAATTTTATTTTTTATTGAAATATTGCTCTCGCAATCTTATCCGACAAGAAAGCAGCCCACACCGTGCACCTAAAAATGGCACCCATCGGAAGGAAACGAACGAGAAAATACAAGAAAGAAAGAAAGAAAAAAAAAAAAGGCAACTACTCGTCAGCTGAGGGCAGGCTTTTGGCCACAGAGCTTCTCGCCACCCTCACCTGCCGTTCTTTCCCCTACTTGCTTCCCTCTCTCCGCCATTATACCTTGTTCCCGTTTCCTTCCCTGTTCAAAGCCTGCAGCACCGATCTCTCTCCTCATCGGCTCTCCTCTCCCAGTCCCACCTACTTTTCCCCCCGCTTTCATTCTTTCCCTCCATCGCTATATATTCACCGGGCAATACACTCTCTTCTCTTGCAGCTCGATCGTATACGTACTTTGGGCCTTAATTTGCCATGGAGCGCCGTCGCAAGAAGCAGCGCAGGTCGTCCGACGACTCCGAAGGTAAGCTTCTCCTCTGCTCAGTCAACCATATAGCTCTCTCGAATTGATTGGTGAGTTTTTAGAAGAGGTGAACAGTGTGGAGTGGCAGTCCATCAGCATGACCGAGCAGGAGGAAGACCTCATCTGCAGAATGTATCGCCTCGTCGGCGACAGGCAATTCAGCTCCTCCTGATTCTGATAATCAATCAGTGTTTTTTCTTTTTACCTCTCGCGAAAGAATAATTAAGTTCGGTTTGCAGGTGGGATTTGATAGCAGGGCGAGTTCCGGGTCGAAAACCTGAAGAAATAGAGAGGTTCTGGATCATGAGGCATCATCAAGAATCAAGAAGGCGTTCGTCTTTCGCCAGTCATGCAAAATAAGGCTAGCGATCGATCGAATTGGTCAGGATGTAGAGAGATTCTTCTAGCTATGATGTGCTTGTTTGTTGTTTAATTTAAATCTTTCTGCAGCTATGAGAATGTATGTGCTCACTGTTCACTGCTCACTGCTCACTGCTCACTGCTCACTGCTCACTGCTCACTGCTCACTGTTGTTAGATGTGTCGAGAAAGGAGAGCAGATAAGCGTACACGCCGTAGCTGCCCTTCCAAATGAGAAAAAACCAGTGTGGTATCAATTTGCTTGGCATCAGTGGAATAATTTATTGTTGTTAAAATTTTATTTTAATATTTAGATGAAGAATCATTTAAGATAAGACTGGTTGAGTCTTTTTTTTATTTAATCTATTTTATATTTTAAAATTTAGATAATGGAAAACTGTACTATGTCCCACGATAGATTTATGAGATCTTATATGAAAGTGGATTCGAAGGACAATCCAGATCAATCTCTATCGCAATGAATGTGAGAGCCGATCAGCCGAAGAAGGATAAACATGATATGATAAAGGGGGACCAAAATAGTCTTTTGAAGTTCTATATGATTTACTAAGTTCTAAATTTAAATCCAAGTTTACTCAGTCAATTTAATTTTCTCACTAGAGATTTTTTTTTATTTTCATCTGAAAAAAAGAGGATCGGCACTTCTGTTTTTATAGGATATATGATTGAGTTTTTCTCCTTTTTCAACGACCGTTGCTATCTACCTTCCTTTCTCTCGATCTCTCTTCTGTAAGTTTGCTGTTTCATAACCAACTCAGCTATGCCCTTGCTATCTACCTTCCTTTCTCTTGATCTCTCGATCTTGCCTAATACGTGCCTCCACCCTTGGGTAGAAGTACTCATCGAGGTGGTCTCCGATAGAGATGTCAAAAAATGAATTTGGTCTGTCAATCTGATTTAAATTAATTTAAAAAAAAATATCATATTAGAGTTGATGCAGGAGCAATAGGTGATGTGGTTCCTTTCCGGATGGAGATCAAGAGTCAAATGAAAATCAAGCATATGGCTGACTTGACAATACTAATCAAATTGACTTGAGGGAAGATGGTTCCACCCAAAGTGAAGTCGGGTCGATACGAACTAAGGGCTCAGTCTCATATCACTACCTCGGCCATCTCGACAGTTCAGTATCTCGGCACCTCACTATCTCGGTCTCAGATGTCATCTCAGCCTCGAGTCCCAATTTCACACACCCTCAGACGCATTTCATAAGTGTGAATCTTTGTCTTTTGTAGATCCATGAATAAGTTGCGAATATTCTTGAAACATGTGGCAACGTAAGAATAAAAGAATAGTTATGAGGTTGTCAGATTTGGTTCCCTTGAATCCCTTTTTTCTGTACATAATGCCAAAAAGAAACGGAAGCAATCAACATCTGTCAGATTTGGTCTCCTCATATACTTCCTTAACGACGTCGCCCTAGTTGATGTGGAGATGCTATCTCGACGGTTATATAAATCCTGAAAAAGATTTTCTAAAGGGACTCTTTCTCTTCTTCTCGGTTGGTTGGTTCGACTTTCTAAACCCTTCTTCTTCTTCTACATTTTCATTTTTCCTTCCACGAAATACTAATTTGAGCGTCGGAGTGGTCTGCCGGAACTCCTTGGCACCAATCTAACCTCTTTTTTAAAGTGTGATTCAGGTTCAAATCAGATTCCGCTCTTTGACTCAACCCGGAGATTATTTGTATCGGACAGTTCATTGACTGATGATTTGACCATCTGCGATATTTAACCAGAACAAGAGTTGAGAGTTTTAGGATTTGAATCAAATCGGATTTGATCCAAAATTAACTCAGAAAAAATTTTTGGATTCAGGTTGGATTCGGATGGATCCGAATTAGAATTTTAAAATATAATTTAGATAATTAAACTCTTAAATTTAAATATTTAAATTTATAAAATATAATTATCATATAATTTAGATGAAATTTATTATTACGTGTTTAATTAAAATATTATTATTATATGTTTTGAATTTTTATTTAGTTATTTTATAGGTTGGTCGGATTATATTCGGGTTGATTGGGTTATTTGAGTTGGAATTTATAGTTTTGATCAGGTTGGTTTTGAATTTGGATTAATTTTTTTTTATAATACTCTTATTTCAATCTGAATTGAATCCATCCGATCCATCCGAATTGACATCCTTATCCATCCAACCCATCCTTATCCATCCAACCCATCCGAATTGACATCAGTCTCGAACATCACCATCAATTCTAATCCCCTTCCGCACCCTTCATGGGTTATCGTAAATGTTTCCCTTTGTGTATTATTAAATATCAACTCAAGTAAATCTTTATCGCAACTGCCAATAACAGTGAGGAAAAGAACAGAATAGATGAACCATACTGTTAGCAGAAGGCTTGCTTTGTTGCCAAAGTCCTACTTCATTTTCGAAGGATTTTAGTTTCAAATCCTTAGGGTGGTGAGCTATGATATCTCCACCATTAATATACTTATTTGGTTTCATATTACAGAATTCTCCCAATAATTTATCAACAATCTTGTATATTTCCATGTGCTTATTTCCTTGTTATCACGCAAAGATATGTTCTCACCTCTTATCACCATTGTTGACTTCACTTCCCTTGTAGTGATTTTGAATTGTTTTTTAGTTGGAGGGGAAGCTGCATGGTGATCTTGTCCAATCTGACAATTGGATACAAACAGTGATCAAGAGCTGCTTCAAGTCAATAAAACTTCAAGGGACACTGTATTTCATTTATGTATTTACTAGTAGAAACTACAATTTGGCCTTGGTAAACTAACTGGAGACAATATGACACAATGATAAGTAGTAAAACGGATAAGATCGACATGGAAACATAAACAATGAGACTGGGAGAGACTATGAACAAAAGACAGCTATGTTACTGAAAAGTAAACAGTGTGAGCCACAATTATTGAACCTATTGCAACATTCGGATACCTCATCTTGTTACAAAGCTATCTACCAGCCACTCTCAGCAGCTGGTCTCATCTTGACTGCTTATTTGTCTTCCAGTGTCGAAACAATAGATACTCCTCCAAATAGGCTTTGACCAGAACAGAATAAATGTTCATCAATTTTAATGTTCATGAGGCTTACAAAAGGCCACCACCATGCAAATTTGCCGTCAAATGAAGCCCAGAAAATTTCATTTTATCAAGTGAAAAAACATAGCGTCGGCAAATAGTTGCTCTTTCTCATGAAGGGTGTCAGAGATCAAGAAACTGAGTAAATAGTAGTCAAACAAAAGTTGAAAACATAAGTAGTATAGCTATTTAATATAAGTACACGACAATAGCTTCATGTTACACTCTCCTCCGGCTCTAAAAAATGAGAAGATAGTGAAATATGTACATAAATATCACAAAAAAATTATAAAAGTTCTAATGATATGCGACAAATATTAAGTCTTTACCATCTTCCATCTAGATTGACTAACTGCTACTGCCATTAAATGGTACAGCTCAAATACTTGCTCATATCGTCGTGACTCCAGGGCCTAAGAACCATGCACTTTGCTTCATATTTGACTAGGATGGCTGCAATGGGCAAGTTCTCAATGGCTTACTAGGCAAAGATATTCCTGAAGTGAAGGCCAGTGGAAAGTGTTGGACATGAAAGGAAAAGTCTAGCACATAATATCAAAATTTCAACTATCTCAAAGTCTGCAAGTGAGCTCAGTCTACACCTCCATGCATTCATGTATCAGAGGGAATTGTACTCTGTCAGATCTTGAACTGCCAAACGTTCTGATACCACAGCCAAAGACTTTAGATTGCATTTGATCAATGCCTCCACAAAAAAACAAGTATCGTCTTTAGTGTTCCCTTCAGGCACATCAACTATAAATGACTCTACAACTAAAGTCCCTTGTCCACCATCAAGAATCTCAGGATGCACAGTTAGCACTGATGAGTAGTTCTGGACAAAAAAATGAAGGTTGATTACTTAGAAAAGAGAAGAGATAAAACAAACAATGAATTTATCAATGTGCATGCTACAAATTGTACAAGCTGGGATGGAGCACATACATTGCAGGGCATTCACATTCATTAGTCTCCCGCATGGATAAGTGTGGTAATCTAACATGTCTATATAGGGTGTCTCCCCCTATCAAGGGATTAGTCATTTTATGATAGAATATGCTCATCCTCAATTCAACACAATATTAGCATGTATCCAGTAGATCAAATGAGGGATAAAGGAAAACTGTGCTATTTAAACTTTACGTCAGCCTAATTATAGTGGACGACAACTGAATGATCAAGCTTACCACATGGGTATAATCAGAATCACACACATGTAGTGTTCGAATTCTCAGTCACTTCAAATTATCAAAGAGTTACATGGGCTAATGCAAAATCAAGCCAAAATTTTAGCAGACTTTGAATAATAAGCACAATAACGGCATGGAATTTTATCACTAATTTCATTGTTATCATTGAGCCATGTTTACCTCTATTTTACTTCCTAAAGTTGTAACAAACTCTACGAAGGCAAAATAGAAACAGGAGATAAATAGTTTGTTAATGAGAACTAACCATCAGCTCAGTTGATAAGGTCTTTGTATGTCGAGATTTTGGGAATGAAACTTGTCTGTTCCCGTAAATATATACTATTAACTGATGGCAGTACCTCAAGCACAAGCTAACAAAACCATCTACTAGTAATTTGATAGGTCAAAGATCCACTTGAGAGGATATTAATTACTATGGTTTCTTTTCCTTAAAGAGCACAATGATACATATATGCTAATTCAAGATGGCGCAGCCATATTACTTCACACATGTATGTTGCATATTACAAGCAGGCGGACAGAAAAGTAGAAGCATGACGAAGGAATTCTTAGAAAAACTAAAAGTGAGAAGATCAAAGTACCTGAAGCCTATGATCACCCCCAACAATCTTGATGCCCAGAATGTGTTCGTTGTCATCGAGCTGTTCTAGCCTTTCAGTGCTGGTGGTAGCAGGAAGCCCTGATTTGACGTTCACTTCTCGCAAGCACCCTACTGCAAAATCCCCCTGCATGATGCACCTGCTCACAAAGGGCTTGTAGCGCTGTGGCTGATCAAATCGCCTCACCAAGGACCAAACCTGACACAAGGACCGAATCGAGTCACCACCAAACTAAACAAATTTAAAACTTTTTTTCTATGCAATTAAACGGCTGTCTTCAGCCTAGAAAAAACTTTCGAATCAACTCGATTTCAATTCAACACAAGCAAAAAACCAGCGTTCGTACAGGAAAGAGTTCATTTCTCGCGAGGTTACGAAACTATAACGAAAAGAAACTTATTCCAGCAATCAAATCAGGGGCAGCAATAAAATCTGATAGCGAACAAAATGAAGAAGCTAAAATCCAGAGCACGCGCGCCAAGAACAAAGGAAGCGAGAAAAAGAGAAAGAATCTCAACGAGCTGGACGGGGGCTTTGATGTGGTTGACGACGGCAGAGCTGCACTGATTCTCGAGGGGTTCATGCCGATGGAACCGTCGGAGGCACTCCGCCTCCATGGCGCTGCACCGGGCCTCCGGCGCGTGCATCTCATCGGCGAGCCGCCACCGCCCTCCGCCGGAGCTACTGTTCTTCCAGACCATTCTATACCCCCGGACTCAGATCGCACTTCTTGATTCAAGCCCTGAATCTGATTGCGATCTTCAATCTCAAGCTCGATGAACAATGCCGTTTCCTTTCCACACGATGAAGTAATCTCTCTCCCAATCTTACTCGCCGATGATAATCAAATAGCCACCGGACCTGTGTTTTATAACAGAACTGCCACTGGCCGGTTATGTTGGTGGTGTCGGCTAATTATTAGTTAGGAGAATCCAATCGGTTTACTCATTAAATTAGTGGGCCCATTAATCAAATTAGCAAATTCATAATCAACCTTACTGTCCATATTTAATGAGGATGTTTATGTCCCCGCAATGATAAGGATATTCAGATTGTCATCTAGACACTCACGGTTCGATCCTGCAGCGTATTTGTAATTTATTTTGGTGGTCAAAGGATGTCGAAAATCTCCGTAGGTGGCCGGTGGGAACCGATTACTCTCAGAGATAGTCAATAGGACTAACTGAGATTTATTATTTTTTTAATAAAGATATTTATAAAATATATGTAATTTAAATTATTGTCATTTTATTGGTAATTTAGGTTAAAAATCGTTATTTTTTGAAATTATCAAGAATTTCTCATTTTAAGTTTTTATATCAAAAGTACATCTTTTTTCCAATGCATTCATAATTATCCAATTACCTTTCAATATTATTTTTATTATTATCTTCTATTTAAATTCTAAATGGATGGAAAATTGGTTGTAGCAGCTACCATTTGGACAAAAAATTTAAATGAGAGATAATAATTGAAATGGATAATTATATATGAATTACTTTTGATAAAAAAAAATTTAAATAGAGCGGTGTTCTTTTGATGATTGAAAATTTATCCATAAAATTATTGATTTTAGAGGGGTCTTTTGGTATTATTTGCAATAGTAAATTATCGAGGTTAATCATATAGCTCTCGCGGTATAGTTGAGTTGGTTACGACGGAGCGAATTTACTGAAATAGATAAGGGTCGAATCTCGGTGAAGCTGAAGCAATGTCCTCTTCCGTCATGATCAACTACAGTTTCTCGATTTTCCTCCTCATAGATAATCATATGATCAATCGTGTGGAATCGTTGAGACAATGAATTTTAGCAAATAGAGAGGATAATCATATAAATCAACAGTGACCACATGTAATAATACATTTTATTTGGTAGTTGGTGTTGACAAAAACACCGACCTTGATCCTTTATATTTTTAAAATATTTTTTAATTATCAAACTAGAGGAATCACATATAATTCTATGATATAATAATTTAGGAGTAGATTAGAGGAATCGAACAAAAGGAACTATGTAGTTATTTTAATAGTAGACCATGATAACAGGAATATAAAATTTACAAATGACATTATTTTATAGATAACAGAGTAATTAATGTATTAGTAGATGGAGATCGGCTTACTTTCGGTGATCCTTGAATTTAATATGTTGCAAGCTTTGTTTTTTTGGCACATGCTTCTATTCTAAATTATATTACTAGTAAACTTTTTTTAAAGATTTAAAGATGAGTACTTTCTTTAGAATTATACTCAACAAAATTAAATAAGTTTAATGGCTTGAATTTTTTTTTTAAATATTCATATGTGTGATACTAATATGGGGCAATTAAAACCCCACTATTGATGGAACAATGTTAAGCACCCACAGGCCTTTCGAGGTTTGATA
Source organism: Curcuma longa (assembly GCF_044706935.1). Taxonomy (NCBI): domain Eukaryota; kingdom Viridiplantae; phylum Streptophyta; class Magnoliopsida; order Zingiberales; family Zingiberaceae; genus Curcuma; species Curcuma longa. Next base: position 1,625,778 of record NC_133876.1, on the reverse strand, counting down.
TTTGTTGGTGTAATCGACTCTTGATCAAGGTTGATCAAGGTTTGATATTTATTGATCGAGTAAGTTTTGGATTAGTCATTTCAAGAAGATAGATACCAAGTAAAATTTTAAAGTTGTGTATATAGATTAGTTGGTAGAGTGCATCTTTGTTACCATGGAATCCACCTTGGCCACTCACCTTTATGTTCACATCAACCATGTTAATGCTATTATTTCCTCCGAAAAATCCTACTAAAAAAATTCAAAAAGCTTACTCATCTATTAAAATTGGCCGTGATGGATTAGTATATTCGCGATTGATAGAGGTTGAGCATACATGTAGTTGCATAAAGACAAGTAGTTTTTGTGTTCGAGATCACATGGATCTCTAAACCCAACACACATCCATTTGATGAGAGACAAGATATATATGGTCTCCCCACTCCAATCTAGCTGGTTGTACTCTAGGTCACCCTAAATAAGATAATGACCATTGACAAATAGACATGAGACTATATGATCTCCTAGCTTTAGTTCATGACCATCATGGTACGGAAGGGAATCCTAAATCATGATGACATCCATCCTAAAAAAACACTCAGGAAGCTATGAGTTAGAAAGATGAGAATTCTAGAGAAGCTATGTTGAAATGTTAAAAAAGGCTAGGTCGATATATATATACTACTATAAAGATGTGGTTTGAGTAGATTGAAGAGAGGGCCTAAAGGCCAAAGCAAAATTCCAAGTAAGATGGCTTTGTAAGAGAGTTATTATTGGGGTTGGGATATTGAGAGAGATGTGTGTGTTGAGATTACAATTAAAAATATATGAAAAAGAATATGAGGTTATAAGATGGAAGATATTACTATTAGTATAAAACCTCTTGGATAAAACTTGAAAATAAAATCATGAAAGTTTAAGCTCAAAGTGGATAATATCATATCATTATGGAGATATGTGGATTTCATCAATTTTAAGAGATTATAGAGTTGTGTCTAGAATTAAAACTCTTTTATTCATATTTTTACTTCCCAATTTGGATGAACTCGATGCACACTAATATGTTTGCAATTCTTAGTAGTATTGTATAACAATTGTTTACTTCAAAAAGCAACATTATAGGAAGAATAGAATTGAAACCCCAAAGAGACATCATGTAAAAATGACATGATCATAAAGGATACAATCAAGAGATCCTCATATTGAATTGAATCCCCTCCCCAAAGAAGCATCATATAAGATATATTATTGATGCAATTGACTCTTAGGTCAAGGTTGATCAAGTTCGAGTTGACTCGAGTTAGATTTGGATGTTTGATCAATATGTTAGTTTGATGTCAAATAGGTCAAGGTTGATTGAAAACTTAATGGAAGAAAAAATTCAAGTGGGTCAATGTTGACAGAAACACTTTGGTGATTGAAAATCCAATGAGAAGTTGGTAAGAGAAAAGTCCAAGTGAGTCAAGATTGATCAAACACTTGATGATTGAAAGTATAACGGAAAGATGGCAAGAGGAATGTTTAAGTGGATTAAGATTAACTAGACAAATAGTGATTGAAGTCCAACAGAAAGTTGACAAGAAAAAAGTCCAAGTCGATCAAGGTGAACTGGACACTTGACACGAGATGGAAAGTTCAAATGTGTCATGAAAGACCGGACACTTAGTGATGATGGAAGTCCTAGCAGGTCAAGGTTGACCGGATGTTGGGCAATGGAAAGTCTTAGTATGTCATGAATGACTGGATGTTGGCCAAAGGAAATCTTAGTACGTTGAAGTCAATTAGATACCAAGTAAGACACGAATTCAACTTTGGAAAAGCAAAAATTAGAGTTAGCAATCGATTGGTGGAGGTTCACTTATCGATTGACAAACTCTAAACTTGGAACTCTAAAAAAAATGATAAATCCCAATTAACCTCATTGACTATCCCTAAGAGTGATCGGCCCGACCCCATAAAAGTTTCCCACCAGCCACCAGGGTAAATCGGGAAATGCACGCAGCGGCCAGCCCAGATGTCCAGCATCCTTTAATTGCACTCCCCATTTGGAGGAAAATTCCTGCAAATATGCCGTAGCTGGGGATCGAATCGTAGGTGCCTGGGTGACAACCTAGATGTCCTACCGCGGCACCATGCCCCAGGGACTTAAACTTAAAACTCTAAAAAATGATAAATCCCAGTTAGTCTCATTGACTATCCCTGAGGGTGACCGGTCCAGTCCCACGGAAGTTTCCCACCGGCCACCAAGGTAAATCAGGAAGTGCACGCAGCGGCCAGCCCAGACACCCAGCATCCTTTGATTGCGCTCCCCATTTGGAGTAAAATTCTTGCAAATACACTGTATCTGGGGATCTAAACTTGGAAGATCTAGATTTGTTACCTGGTGGTGTCAAGCAATCGATTGATCGAGTGTGGCCAACGAACAGAAGATCTTGAAATCGATTAGCAATTCGATTGGGACCTTCCAATCGATTGATCAAGTAAAATAATCATTTTACATATTTAAATAGTTGGATCTAACGTGACAATCGATTGGTGAGTAAGATCAATTGATTGGTATGCGAATTTCAGCCCGATGTCAACCCTAGAAAAGGAGATTTTGTGCAGAGGAGACGATGCCAATTTTTGGAGATTCAAAGTAAGGTTTCATTGTAAAATCATTTTCAATTTCATTTGTACTTGTGTTTGCTTTTCTTATTATGTTCTTGTAAGAACAAGATTATAAATGATTTCTCCGCCTCCGGAAGTTATCCGAAAAAGAGGTTTCTTAGTGGCGAGAGATCGTAGGAGTAAATCCTTGGATTAGTCATCTCAAGGAGACGAATATCAAGTAAAATCAAGGTGTTGTACATGTGGTGTCAAATTGATTTAAAAATTTTGCTGTGCAATCAAACGATGACTACGGAATTAAGGCAAAAAACAATTGAAGCTATTCACCTATTTTAGCTCGCACCAGTCGTAACACATAAGACCTCGAGGAATGGTCAATAGATTCTCGAATCTAACTAAAGATCTCCATAGAGACATCATAAAAAATGACATAAAATCTTAGCAAAGTGATTGAGAGATCCTCAAAATGAATTAAAATGAACAAGATCTTCCAAAGAGGTCTTGTGAAAATGACATTAGACCTTGGGGAAGTGACTAAAGATCCTTAAAGAGACATCATATAGAAATGACATTAGATCTCAAGGAACTTAGGATCGAATTGAAGTCCTTAAAAAAGGTGTCATGAAGATCCTCAAAAGTCAAAAGACATCACATACATACATATATATATATATATATATATATATATATATATATATATATATATATATATATATATATATATACCTCCATGAAGTGAATTCTTGTGTGTGCTTCTAACACAAGAATTTAGTGAACCTCTCCCAATTAGAAAATAAATGGTACCTCAACTCATGGATAATATGTTATCTCAAATTGAAGTAAGCTTACATTAAGGGGGATTTTTTAGCCAATTGCCTAGTTATTTTGATTTTAGTAATCTCCAACTTCAATGGATTGTTAAATATCAAAAGGGAAAGAATGTTAGGGAAATAATACTTCATCTATGGTTGGGTTTAACTACATAATTTTGACACGTCGGCAATATGATTTAACTATTTCCTACGTTTTTGATATGTGCATCAATTATACAAATATTTGAATAGTCCACATGGAGTTCATAAAACTTATTGATAGAGTTGTGAACTTAAGATCATAGAGCAAGCTCCAAGAGTTTCGCTTGCTTGATGGCAAGTTCAAAGAACTCAATTGAGGTTTGATGGAGCTTTAGAAGAGCAAAGGCATGGAACACTGGCCAAACATAGAGCCCCTACCAATCAACTAGAGGATGAATCCAAATGAACTGAGTAGATTGAAAGTGAATTATAAGAATATGAAGCAATCAATTGAGCCCCTACCAATCAATATGGCCTTTACCATCCTATGCCATGTGTTGGAAGAATCGATTGATGGAAGATGAAACATGCCAAACCCATTGATGTTCCACCACCACGTACAGAATAATGCTCATGTCCTTCACACAGGTGGACCCATTGATATGAAGCCAGATGCTTAGCAACTGATTATGATGCTCACAGGATAACCTAAAACCAAGTCAGATGCATGCATGCTTACCGATCGATCGATGCAGTGTGTCAATTAAATGATGAGCAAATGCGAGTACATGCAGTAGTGTGAGTGAGCACTAATGCGAGCACAGTGCGCGCACTCTCCATGGCCAGGAGCGAGCGAAGAAGACAAGAGAGAGAATCAATTCCGACCAACAACATCCAGCACATGCAGTGTCTGGGATCGGAAGAAAGAATCAACATCAAAGATGAATGCATGGTGGCAAAGTCCAACTTTTCTGGTGAAAGCAATTGTGGTACATCATAATCGAACTAAATGATGCATTACTACATTAGATAAATCAAAAAATTGATACAATGGTTGATATGAATCGAGAGCCAAAGACATTACCTCTTATTCATCGTCGCGAAGTTCTTGCAAATGCAACAAAATGACCTACTCTGAAAATGGACAACAATCGAAGTCCTAGTTTCAATGGGAAAGTAGAAGAAAGGAAGAATAATTCAACAAGATGTCCAAATAGTTAGAACGTTGATTTCTTCTTTTTATACTTTGCACATCCTATAGAACCATTCATTTAAAGTCATAATTCGTTAACAACTCAGTATTATAAGTTATAGGAAACATTGTAGATGACCGACTAATAACTATCAGAAAAATAAAATTAATTTTTGAGGAAACTTAAGATCGTACCGTAAGCTTTCAGTACTTGTAAAAAATTCATTTGGGTTAAATTAGAATGAATCTTCTAGCAATTAATTAATTCCAACGAGATAAGTAGATATCAATCAATACCTTCCAAGTTGAGTTTTTGTCAGATGTCCAGCATTTCAACTTCAAGTGATATTTGTTCAGAAAGTTACAGTTGATGATCAGGAAAGATATCCATTGCATGAGTCGAGTTCACCTAAACAAAACTTCATAAATATTCGATCAAAGGAGTTGAAATGAAAACAAGATACAAATATTTTCCAATGGGTTTACAAAAGAAGAATTAAAATGTAGCAATCCAACCTGCATTTGAAGTATAGAAATTTAAAAGACTTCATTCCCCATAATCAGGCCATGAAATGGCGCAACAAATTGTTAACAACAACAATAAGTTCTTGAAATATTCGGCTTCCAACAACTTTCTCATTGGAAATCTTTGTTTTTTTTCACCAGGAAGAGCATGCAAATTGAGCAAAGAGCAAAATATGTTCTAAGAATAGAACAAGAACTATAGTTGACATAAGATTTTTTTTAAAAAAATGGTGCATATAGTTATTAGATACCACAAGAGAATATTACATATTGTTTTATTCAAGAAAAATAGTAGGTTCTGCATTATGATAAAACAGCAAACTCAGTTTGACTTTGAATGCCACACTATCACCATTGCCAGACAACTTAATGAAGCTCATCATGAAAAGTAACAGCGCCATAGATGTAGGAGGCCATTCATCCTTCAGCCGCACTAGAAACACCGATATCCACACGGAGATGAAGTATCTTTAAGAACATAAGGAAAATGACACAAAGCTCTGAAAGAAAATTCATTTTTTTAATCTGATACAAAAGGACTATGCTTCATTGATACATCAATGTAGTTTAGGCTGGGAAAAAAGGAGCTGCATGAGCATGAAAAATCCCGGCATTTTTTGCCAAGTAGTGAGCATACTCATTTAGATGCTTACGATGATATCTCTGATCTTGTTTCCACATGAAGTTAAACTTTCAGTTTTCCATAATCCAGCATATCAAACTAACAGATGAGCAACAGGACCAATAAGAGTGTCTAATAGTTCCAGGAAGAATAATTTTTCTACCAAATGCTGAAATTTTCCACGTAGCCTCTGGTTTGACACGCATCAGTGTCATTTCCTCTTATTTACCTTCAGCCATTTCCTCTTTTTTACCTTCAGCCATCTTTTTCCGTATCTCATGTGCTGTATTGAAGATGCCAAGTGTTGGTTTGTTGCAGACAAAACACTTCTTATTCTTTGCATGATGCTGTCCAAAAAAAAAATTGTAAATATAATGAATACAAATTAAGGTGTCAGAAAAAGTTGAAAAGAATAAAACTAATTGTAAGGACATCCTAACTTAACAACAAAATTTCTACAGCTTAAACATCAATAGCTAGTACAATTACACATCTTAACCCAGTGAGTCCCATTCCAGTACATATTGACATCGTTAATGATTCTATAGTAGTAAAAGGTCCAATCACATTCATAGGTTCAGTTTGATATGGGAAAAAAAAAATCCAAATCATTTGAATGCGCTAATTTTGAGAATGCTGAACAGAGAGTCTTGTGTTAGTGTAAGAACAAAGATAACTTAGTGAACCAAAGATATGGGAACAATCTTATAATGAAAGCTTTCAAATCCCTTGAGATCTAACATACTGGTTTTTATTTTTGATAATCGAGGTGTCTGATCTTCACCCGATTAATCTTGGAGGTAGACGACTTTCCCCTGGTTCGCCTACCGGATAAATTTGAAGCACAACTTATGCATACTCTCAGAAGCCAACCTCTAGGATATTCATCCCATTTGGGATTCTAACCCTGATCCTCTTATTGCTCTTTTGAGTGCTTTACCACTGCACTACACTCGTGAGGGCTCTAACATACTAGTTTTTGCTGATATCTAAACTGGTCAACTTTGATGGGTCAAATATAAAGCAATAAAGAGATTGTTCTCGAGATATGAAACAAACATGCATTATGCCGTCACTGCTAAGCTTGGATGTCAAATACAAAGCAAAGTGGTATTTAAACAATTTAACTTTATAGCATGTTCTTTAGGTTTGCTATTAATAAATCCAGCCATCAGAAATGTGTTAACTTATGCTGGAATCACCTTACAAGAACAATATGGTTATTTATGATAAATTGAAACGCATGAATTTTGTATAACAAAAATCCTTTCGAATTATGTAAGTGTTTTACTTAGTAGCAGAAGAAAAGATGATGACACATAACTGGTTAGAATACATGAGAAATTCCATGCTGCCATCTTCACACAGTAAGCCCAGCTAACAAACACATCATGCAGATTAAAAGCTTGAACCCTTAGCATAATGCCTTGAAAAATTAAATTGAACAATGCATGTGAGTAGCATACAAGCTCAAGGAAATCATTATCAGGAAAGCATATGCCAACAGATGCAACATAAACATCCCATACCTTCAGAGCACAATGCTCACAGAAGTAGTGTTTGCACTTGGTCACTACCGGATCCTCGAAGGGTTGTCTGCATATAAAACAGGCAAAAGGAAGAGAATCTTCGTCGTCGTCGTCATCATCATTGCCATCCTCATGATCAGCCTCATCGTCGTCTCCCCTACTGCTTCCTGCGAGTCTTTTTTTTCTTGCCTTCTCAGCTTCATCCCACTCCTTCTCCAGTTGCCACCCTGATTTATAATCCCCTCGATCGTGCATGAACTTACAGGAATCACCATACCCGCAATACCCAGTCTCCTTATAGTCCTTACATATGTCAGGCTGATAATCAAACCTAGCGGACAACCGGATGTGTGCGGATGCCCTCAGTGGCCCGTGGGCACCGCCCGCCTTCTCACCTGCCACTGTCTGTTCTCTCCTGAACCCTGCTTTATAATCGGTGTACCCGTGGATCCCCTTGTATACTTTTTCATCGCCTCCTCCGCCAGGCTTGGACTTGCCCTTGAGAGCCTCCTCCGCCCTCTTCAGCACCCGCTCGCGGATGGCGCGGGCGTCCTTGGAGAAATCGGTTTCCGTCTCGAGCGATGCTGTGGCGCGGCTGTCGTGCTGGATCTGGATCTCTTTGGACGAATCGAACTGGAACAGGGCACCAGCCTGGATCCCGCCTGCGTCCTTGTCAGCGTCTTCAGTAGTGCCGGTCTCATCGGAGACTCTGGAAGAGGGCTTGGAGGAGGAGGAAGAGAAGGAAAGCCGGTTGTCGGCGGATTTCTTAACTTTGAGAATAGCGGGACCGGAGGACGGAGCATCATCATCGGAGTCGGAGTCGGTTTTTCGCTTGCGGATGTTCTTGTTCTTCGTGGGCTTCCGGAAGAAATTGCAGACATCGCCAGATTCCGCCATGGAGGTTGAAGATTAGGATTAGGGTTTTGCTGAAATTAGGGATGGAATCGACGAGACCAGGATTTAAGGCTCAGTTTACTTGAGGAGAACGGATTCAAACAAATTGAAAAAAGTCTTCCGTGCGGACAATTTTCCGCTGTATATTTCACAAGAAAGAATGAATGGATTGTTTATCTTCTTCACTGTTTATTTATTATGGAATCGTAGACGGATGAATTTACAAATTTGGTCAACGGATTAATTTCAAGAGATATTTAGTTAATTATTCCTAATTTTAAATATCTATTTAAGATTATTAATGATAATTTTATTTGATTTAGATTATATTATTAAATAATATAATATCACTATCATATCAATAAATGAATTATAATATTTTTATAATTTTAAAGATTAATAAATTTTTTTTATGATTATGGTTTGATTTTAAAATTGAATTAATTTAAATGTATCATAAAACTTAATTGAAATCAAGTTAATTAATTTAATAAATTTTAATTTAAATATTTATAAATTTAGAAGAAATAATTTATTTTAAATTTTAAAAAATAAAATTAATGAATTATATTTATTAATTTCATGAATTATTTATTAAAATATATATAAATTTATTTTAAATTTTAAAAAATAAAATTAATGAATTATATTTATTAATTTAATAAATTATTTTATTAAAATAATTATTTTAATGAATTATTTTATTAAAATAAAATAACAAATTATATTTATTAATTTAATAAATTATTTTATTACAATAATTATTTTAATAAATTATTTTATTATATTTATTTATTTATTTATTTTAAATTTTAAAAACATAAATAAATTATTTTTATTTTTATATATTATTAATTTATTATCATCATTAATATTATTAATATAATGTAATTTATTTAAAAATAATTGAATCGGTAATATAGTAAATGTCAAATTGGTTATATTTTACTTTCTCTAAATAAATTGAACCAAATAATATTAAGTTATATTTTATATCATGGAATCCATATTTAATGTGGGTTATGTAATGAGTTATATAATTTCCAATAAAATGGATAGGCAATAGTTCGCTTTTACAGAATTCAATTGAATCGGTAATTTAGGGGGTGTTTGGTTGGGGGTAATATGTGATTACCTTGGTTATCTGTCCAAGGTTATCGTTGATAACCTTGTTTGGTTCAAGTTATGATCGATTCCCAAGTAATATAATATTACCGCCACATCAGCAAATGGGTTATAACCCGGTAATGTGATTACCTTGGCAGCCTAAGGTTTTCTACGATTCCGGAGGTTAACGAAATTTTTTCCATGATTACCCTCCGATTTTAAAACTGAATTAATTAAAATATACTACGAAATCTAATTAAAATCAAATTAATTAATTCAATAAATTTTAATTTAAATATTTATAAATTAAAAAATAATTTATTTAAAATTTTAAAAAATAAAATTAATGAATTATATTTATTAATTTAACAAATTATTTTATTAAAATAATTATTTTAATGAATTATCTTATTAAAAATATATATATTTTTAAAAATTTAAAAATATAAAATTAATAAATTATATTTATTAATTTAATAAATTATTTTATTAAAATAATTTTTAATGAATTATTTTATTAAAATAAAATTATCATATTATATTTATTAATTTAATGAATTATTTTATTAAAATAATTATTTTAATAAATTATTTTATTAAAATAAATATAAATTTATTTTAAATTTAAAAATATAAAATTAAGGCATTATATTTATTAATTTAATGGATTATTTTATTAAAATAATTATTTTAATAAATTATTTTATTAAAATATATAAATTTATTTTAAATTTTAAAAAATAAATTTAACAAATTATATTTATTATTTTAATAATTTTTTATTAAAATAATTATTTTTAATAAATTATTTTATTAAAATAAAATTATCAAATTATATTTATTAATTTAATAAATTATATTAAAATATAATTGAATGAAGGGTAATATAATAAATATAAACCTAGTTATGTTTTATTCCCTCCAAATAAATAAAGTAAACCAAACAACATTAGGTTATGTTTTATGCCCCATAACCTTAGTTATGTGATTACCAGATAATCACATAACCAAGGTTATACGTCATAACTTGAACCAAACGCACCCTTAGATTCAACAAAAAAAATCATATGCAATGTGTAAATCTATTTCCTATGGATGTTAATTCGAATGCATCGGAGGGTTTGAGTTGGATTCAAATAAAAGTATTATTAAAAATTTTCAATTCAAATTCAAAATCAACTCTGAAACTCTAAACTCGAACTCGAACCCACTTTACCTATCTAATCCAAAATAAAACTTTATTTTGTATTTTTTTCTATTAATTTTTACTTTTATCTTAATATTTTATTATTGACATACTAATATTACATAAAACATCTTAATTTTTAAAATAAAATTTAATTTAACTTCTAAAAAAATCTCCCAACTCCTAAATCCGAATCAACATGATTAACTCAGACCCAAACCCGACCCATATCTAATCCGAATTTAAGCCAATCTAAACTCATCAAGTCGAACTCGATAAATTTCAACTCTAACTTAATTTCCTTTCAATTGGGTTGGATCGGATTGACACCTTTACTATTTTCCAGTGAATATAAATAATACAAATGATATTGAATATATCTACTACAATAATGATATGGCTAGATTTTAAAATATAATAAAATTTATTTTTGAGATTAATTTGAATTTAATTGATATAAGGTTAAAAACAAGATGTTATAAATTTTATTGTCATTTTATATTTTTAAAGTTTAGACAATAATATCTATTTTTTAAAAACTCTATTTTTAATTAACTTTTATATATTTATTTATTTTAATTGAAAATATTACTAGATATTTTGGTAATTATTCATACAAGAAAATGAATGCACTAGTAATTATAATAATATTTTTAAAATTTATATTCCAGATCTTCCTTATTATTATTATTTTATAATCTAGATATGTTGATTTGTACCGATTCAATTAATCTTAAAAATAGATGATTTTTTTATTTATCCATCGAATAAATTCAAAAATGCTCATCATAATTCACCGAGCAATTGATTTTTATAGCCGAAAATCCACTATAAAATTTGCCCTTACTCCAACTAATTTAGAACCGTAGTACTATGTGATCTTACCACTATATGATAGCGAGTTGAATAGACATAAAGACTAAGTTGCTATTGATTGATTATACTTAGAATCATCTAGGAGAGATGAACAATAAGATGATAAATTATACTAATATGTATTCGAGAGTTTGATACACTAATAAAGGGTAAACAGATGACTATATAATGTTATGATATCTCCATTAATTTTAAATCGACTAAAATATCATTAATAAAAGTGATTTTTTAATAAATTTTTTTACGTTGATACAACAATAATCTAGTAATTTTAATCAAATTAGATTAAAAATTATTAAATTGATTTAGTTTAATATTATAATAATTGTTGTTGTAACTGTTACACATTTAACAGCTATAACAACACTAAAATAAAAATATTTTTGAGGTAAAAATATGTTAAATTGTCATTTTGAATTTTTTTATAAAAAATACCCTTTTAACAAAAAGAATAATAAAGAGTGTTTTTTTTAAAAAATTATGTTACTTTAATCGAGATTCATCTTTTGTCCACTTCAACAAATCTACCTCGTAATAACCAACTTAATTAAACCCGAAAAGAAAAAATACTTTATAAATAATATAAATGTGATCCAATTATGCACAATTTAGTGACCTTTTTTCCTTCACCTCTCATATTTCCACCCAAATAACACAAGTTCTAAAGAATTAACTGCAACGCAAGATCAAGACCACTTTTCTGCAAAAAAGGTGGATCCGCCACCTTAGCGGTCCCACACGGTCGGCCCCACGACCATCTGTGAGGAGGTAAATCAAGAAAGTGCAGTTGGTTACGACGCAGGAGGGTATTGCCTGGCTTCGCCAGGATTCAAACCCTTGCCCTCTTCTGCAAGTCTGCTGCGTCGTAACCAACTCACCTATGTCCCGGGGCAAAAACTGTTTTGATCACTTTTGAAGACAGTGTCCATGTCCATGATCGAAATTGCCATGCATAGCAGACTGTTTTGATCAGACTCGACGCAGTTTGTTGAAGAGAGACATACAAAAACTCAGTATTCAGTAGAACTGTATGCATCAGATACCACTAGTCTTAAATAATTAGAGCTTCACTATTGTAATGTAAATAGAATCGCCAATGTATCAATCAAATGGAACCTACTTTACAGCAGTGGTCGCTTGGTTGCAAACCTTGGCAAGATGTAGACCTGCAGAAGACCTGCTGGTTTTGATTCTGGCGTTGTAGGTGTAGGCTGTTAGCTTTGTCCTTGAGCTCCTGAAACGCTCTCATTGTTTCGACATCAAAACCGCTAGCAAACTGGATATGATCGAAAGAAAAGGGCATCAACAACAGCTTATATTTGCAAGTGTAGAAAGTTTTATATTGATCCTCAAGTACCTGGTGCACTCTGAAGGCAAAGCGCACACCCTGCAGCATCAGCTCTTCTTCGTCGGGACTACCTGCTATAATCTCCAGCTCAGTGGAAACCCTCTTCATGTATTTCATTGCCAACTTCACTGATGCTAACTTGATCTGGTTATAGATTTATACAAATAAGAACAATTTCAGTTGACCATTTCATGATTGTGTTTAATGCACAATGTCCATCCTTGGAGGATCGAGAAATACTAATGATGCATGCAGAGAGTAAATATAAAGGATGTTGAATCATAACAATGAATCCCTTCTTGTTGCGGAACTCTGATAGTGGAAATTTACAAAGAATGACAAATCGTAAATATTGACAATGAAGAATTTTTATGTGGAAATTTCAAGACTATAGAGCACAAACAAGAAAGGAAGTCACTATGGAGAAGAACAATTGGAAACAATATAGCAATTGCATTTAAGCAAGCACAACAATAAATTTTCATAAAATGAGCACAGTTATGGGCAACTAACTTTTGCTTGCAACATTCACTGGCTACGCAGGCCTTCTAATTGCGGCACACACATGTGCTCGGTGCAGATGGGTGTAGAAGAGCAAATTGCTTAGCTTGGGAAGGAATCAACAAATTGAACATTGCGAGGGGTCCATTGCAGTGGATATAGGGACAGAGCTTGATACATCTGCTATTTGCCAAGTCTCACACGTGGATTTCGGCTCATAACAAAGAGAAGCTACATCGTGACCATGAGATAAGTAGGGTTTAAGTCAAGTACCCAAAACACACGTAAATCGGGTAATCTGTTCCAAGTTAACTTAGGATTTTATGCCAATTTATTTGAGTCTAAACCTATCCAAATGAACCAAATATGAGGTTACAAAAGTATCTATACAGGATGAATAATCCATATAATTTTTGGGATGACAGTCATAATACTGTGTGGGGTAGCTACAACTACCCGAAACACATATAAATCACACTTGGTATCTAATGATTGACTCTGTTGTGTTCAACTAGTGCATTATGTAGGTTAATCAAGTTTGGTGGGATAAGAATTGCTTAAATTCATAGGGGTGGAAAAAGTTAACACAGCCTATTTATTGCAGAGTTCTAGTTTGAGATAAGTAAATTTAGGTCGGAAAGGGGTCATATGCATCGGATTGGATCATAAACTAGTCAAATTGTCTATGACCCTTTTACAAATATATCGATATAAACTATTTAGATTAATAGTGATCTAAGTACACCACCTAGCTCATTCAATCAACTAGGCCCATTCGATTAGTGTGACCCACCCTATCACTTGTGGTCTAATTTATGCATTTGACTCGACTAATCAAATTGGATGACCTACTTGCTTGTTTGCTTCACAAATAAAATTTTATCTTCATGAAAATTTTAAAATAACAATTTGTTAATGAGAATTATATTTGACAAAGGTAGAAAGATGCTTTCTTCCCTAAGTATGAAATGTATTTTAGTAGCATGACTCCAACTTTGAATTAATTATTTTATTTCAAATTGATCATCTAAATATTAGAATAAAATCCTACCTAATAAATGATTCTAATTCAATTCCATTTATGCGTTCATAAGGAGTAACAAGAACATGGCACATGGAAGGAATGGCTATTTCTTGACTTACTACTACTAGTCAATCAAAGCTGAGAAAAGATAAATGACTATTTCTTCACTTAACCACTAGTCATTCAAAGCTAAAAAAGACAAGTTATAGCTTCAGGACAAAAAGACTCCAGACGAGACAAGGATATGGGGACAAGTGCATTGCTGTAAAGCATCGTAGGACTCACAGGCATACTTACTAGTTCCAAGTTTCATTCTAATGTCATTTTCTTTTCTGCCCATGGCCATCTAAACTCCGTGCCTAGGAAATTATTGAATGTTGCAAGAAGACTTCATCAGGTTAAGAACTATCATATTTTCACGCATGCTCACGGGTATCGAAAGTGCATGCCTGGCGAATTGGCCCAAGGGCGCAACGACCAAAACTTCCCTTTGTCCTTTGTCCCTTCCACACCCACTCAAAGCATAAAGGCCCGACGTAAACACGATAAATAAAAATATAGATAAAACAGAGATCGACCGTGGGGTACCTGACCAAGGTATCCGCAGTCCTGCATCCATTCCGAAGGAATGCCAAACCGCTTGTATCTCTTTGTCGCATTCTCTCGAACACGTGATAGGTGGTAGACGGCTTGCTCCAACCTGTTGAAGAGAAAGCTTGACCAGAGCCTGAGCGCTAGCAGTGTCCCTAACCAAAGAAGAGAAGGGAGTAGAGGAAGAGTACTTTTCCAGGAGCGCCTGCATCTTCCTCAGAGCGCAAGCGTAGGGCTGGCGACTATCGTCGCGGAAAGACGACGCCTCGGACTCTAACTTTTTGAGGTCGCAGTAGCCGAAGGCCGCTTCGCGCATGGCGTCCGCCTTGTGCTCCGGCCACTCGAAGTGCTTCAACACTGCTCTCTCGTCCACCTGGCCGCATCGTCCATGGCATCATCAATGGGACGTACTGATAAACAGCCTAATGAAATTTGCAAAGAGAAAAAAGAGAGAGAGAGAGAGTACGAGGAAGGCGAGCTCGTCGTCGAGCCATTTGACGAAGGCGACGACGTCTTCGATATTGGTGAAGACCGCGTGTTCCACTTCTCTGATTAAGAACCTAATGAATTCACCTTGCGTCTCCACGTCCGTCTTTATCTTTGATCAATAGCGCAAACAAGTAAGAGCTTGATCAAAAGAAGTAGCAAACGGCGGCGAAGAGAAACGGAGAAGGGGCACTTACAGCAAGGAGGTGGGCGGAACGGTTTTCGATTTCGCCGATCACGTTGCGTGTATTTGAAGCGACGGAAATGGTGGCTGCTTCAGGGCCCCCTCCGCTCGACTCCTTCTTGGAATCTCGCCGCATCAAGGAATGGTAGAATTCCACCACCTCCGGCACTCGCTTCACGCATTTCGACGCCGGTCTGAACCCCCTCGATGGCGGCGGGGGCGGAGGTGGAGGTGGAAGCAGACGGCGTCCGTCATTAGGAGAAGTGCCCGCATGTGGAGACGGCGGTGGAATCGGCGGAACTCCTGCTAATTTGACGGCTTTGCTCATCGCCACACCAGATGGAGTCTCTGAGAGGGAAGACGAAGAAGACGAGGTGGAGACGTTGTTCGGCATAGGAGGGGGTTTTGGAACTCTAGCAATGCGGCGAGGTTGCTGATGCGCCCCTTGGGTCTCCGCTTCATCCGCCTTCGCATCTCCGCTCTTGGAGGTTTGCGCGTCGTGATTTAGACCAACAATGTCTGCGCATTTGGGGGCTTTTCGCAAGCTCCTGAGGAGATTCGACCTCGCGGAGGCGTCAATAAGCCCTTGGAACTGCCGAGACGACGAACACTCCTCGATCGCTCCTTCTACCAAAGTCCGTGACTCACGATTGCTTTGTTCTAAAGCAGCCTTCCTCAGCTTGTCCGACTCGGCCTCTAAGTCCGCAATCTTCTTCTCCCTACGCTGGTTCTCCTCTTCGCCGTTCCGCAATTTAGAGCTCAAGCCCGCGACCTCGTCGCGCAGCGCACAATTCTCTACCTCCAGACGCCCAATCCGGTCGCGGGCCTGAGCGAGCTCGTCGGTCTTATCGGCGATCTCCTTCTCGAGGAAGGGGACGATGGCGACCGTCTCTTGGAGGAGCTTCTGCTCCAAGAGCTGGGTCCGGAGGAGCGACTCCTTCTCCTGTAGCTCCTCCACGAGGCGGAGCAGCTCGGCGACCTCAGCCGGACGGGGCTGCACCTGGGCGTTGGTGCGTGGGAGGAAGTAAACGCCGAAGGATCGAGCAAATGCGGCAGCAGTTTTGTGGTTGAAGGAAGGAAGCGGAGTCGGCGGTGCCTGATGTCCCGTGGTCCCCGGCGACGGCTTCCGGGAAGCAGAGGCCGAGGAGGACCTGCGAGCAGTCTCGGCCTTGGGCGTGGCGGGGCTTCGGTGGAACCCCATGGCGGCCTTCACCTTGCCGGCGACCATGGAAATCCCTGTGCGTTTGCTTTAGCTTTCTATTTATTGCAATGCTCGTCGCTCTGCTCTGTTTCAATTCACAAAGAGTCGGTGCGGTCTTGGCTTTTTATGCCATCCATCTATTGCTTCTTGTGGATGCAAGATTTGAAATAAAGGCGACGTAAAATGATTAAATAAAGGTGGGAATTCGTATCCAATTTATTTACCCTTTTTTTTTCTTTGATGACAAATTATATATCAATTGTTTACTTAAATATTTACAATTTGAATTGATAGTATGATACATTGAAAAGTATTTTTTTCAATAGGATAAATACTTTATTAACGTATTTTTTTCAATTGTTTAATCACACGTACTTTTGAATTTATTTTTATGATCGATAAAAAATTTTATAAGATTGAATTTATCATTTTCAAAATTAATTAGATCATATAAATTAAATATTTAAATTATATATAAAAAATTATCATTGAACACCACATCCATGTGTTAACTAAAGTCCTTCACAAATATGGTGGCAAAGTCTCCTAAGAGACCTAAGAAGTCAAATTTTATGATATCTCCATTCTACAGAGATGATATTATACAGGTTATAAATAAAATAAATATTTATGAATAAATTTAATACTCAAATTAATAAGAATTTATTTATATTCGTTCAATATATAGTCAATTAAATGAATAAATTTAAATAATTTATTAAATATAATAAAAAAATTTGAATATATATATATAATAAATTTGTTAATATATGAAAAAAGATTATGAAATAATTTTCAGGAATACAAATTGTGAATCATATTCATCAATAAATTTTTTATCAAATTTATAAATATATAAAAAAATTCTCAAAATAAACCGTCAAACTTATAATATTAAATTCACTAATCAACCAAATAAATTTTAAAAATATAAAATAATTAAACAATTAAATAAACTAGCTCAATAACATTTAAATAAAATAAATTCAAACTAAGCTCGAATCAATTAAACTTGTAAAAATAAACTAAACTAAACTAGGGAAAAGTTGAATAAACATTTGAACGAGTTAGTTTATTTTAGATTCTACTTTACTACCATGGCATATCTGCCATGTTAACATCATGAATCCAAAAAAGAGATGATGATTAAGCTTAAGATTGCAATTTCAGCTATGAGAGTCTGTGGCATTGCATTGACATGGTAAACTGCTGCAACTGCACCATTTTCTTAGCCATGTTGGATATCAAATTGCATCGGGCACCATCATAAGAGTGGAACGATTGAATTTGAACGCAGTGAAAAGTCTCTGTTGATCATCAGCCTTTTGCCTACAATCTGCTCGTGCGAAAGCCACTGCCAACACCCTGCAGTCCTCTCCCTGCGTATATCAAGATCCTCCTCTCTTTTAAATTTGATCGATTTGTCCTGGTGGAGAGTGGAGAGTGGAGAGTGGAGAGTGGAGAGTACGTGGAGACTTTGCCATGCTGTTACTTTTTCATAGCGATTGCACAAAGTTCTACTCGCGTGAGCAGAAAGGGATGATTGCAATAACCTTCCTTTCCATCATTCACTGCGATTGTTTGGAAATATTTTTGAATCCATAAGAAATATATAAGTCTTTTTGTAATCTTGAATGCTACTCATGCAATGAGGCTACCAGTTGAATCCTCCTTTGACTTTGACTATCTTTATTTTCTCCTTTCATTTCTCAAGAAGTTGACTATTGAATGTAATTCTTTAATTCTTTAATTCTTTGCTTTCTTGCTCCTGTAAGTAGGAGCCACTGGCAGGTGACAGAAAGACACATAGGCCAGCAGAGGAAAGAAAGACAGGGGACTTTGTGCACTAGCGCCTGGACTTTATCTTCCAAGAAGGAATCTTTGTATGAAGGCAATCCAAGTCCAAAGGTAGCAGCAGAATCTGCTGTTTCTTTGTCTCTTTCTCTTTATCCTTCCTTTCCTTGAGCTGGTCCTGTTGAAGAATCTATGAGTTAGCCAAAAGTGTTGAAATCTCGCGTAATTTGTAGTCTAATCTATTCATCGGTGGACTTTGCTTAGGACACAAGGGTGGAGAGGTGAAGTCCATCGATTATGACATGTAAATGACGAAGAGGAAGAGCACCCACTCATGGAGTGAAGTGGTCATGGATGGGCTTTAATCGATTGGCTGTGTGAGCTTGTGATTGTTAATTATTGGCTGTGTTCCATTTGTTTTCAGCCTCATGTCTTGCCTTAGACTCAAAGATGCATTTAACATCGAGGGTGATTATGATTCCATTCGGTGTGAAGAAATCTCACGTTTAATTATACAAATAACCTTCTAATATCAATTTGTATGGAACAAATGATTTCTTAATTAGACTTCCACATTCATGTTACAAAGCCTTTGATGCCATTGTTCAAGAAAGCCATCTCCATTCACAGTAGCATAACCAAACCTTTGGATATATTTGAAACATCGCTTGCATTATCAAGAGCCTTCGTAGCTTTATCCAGCATCTGGGAGCTAATTAAATTGGTGTCAAAGTCTCTACTAGTTGTGAATTGTTGTTTTGTTTCTTCTTCTTCTTCAGCAAAAGGTAAAATCTACCATTCAGCGGTGCCACATGGTTGGTCCCACAATCATCTGTGAAGAGGTAAATCAGGAAACTACAGTTGATCATGACAGAGGAGGATATTGCTTCAGTTTCATTGAGATTCGACCCGCTCACTTCAACAACTCTACTTCGTCGTAACCAACTCAATTATGTCCCGGAAACATTGTTTTGTTTCTTCATCATAACATAATGCAACTCGTAGGTACTAGATAATGACTTGAAATGAAATAGGTTATTAAGCATCCAATTCAGGATACTCCACATTGTAGCCATCACTAACGCATCATTCATCGTGAACTTGGACGTAGGAGCTTTGACGTAGGATTGCCTGAGCTTAGCTTGGTTGGCTTCATTAGTGCTGACGTTGTTGTCACCACCTTCAACGAGCAAAGCATAATGAATGATCGAATCATAGTTAAAAAAATCTCCTTTGCTACTGTTACTGTTTGAGATCGCAGACAGATGAGTCAGCAAGAAACAACTAATAAAGGGAAGAGGTTGAAAATAACGAGATTGAAGAGCATACTTGGAATGCCTTCACCACTCAATCAGGGATTAGAATGTATGCCAAGATGGGACTCGACGTGACCATTCTGACGCTCAAATTAAGATTTCCTTCAAATATCAAAAGTAGTTGAAAGGAACGAGGAAAAAGATAGTTTAGTGGAATTCTCTGGGAGAGAGTCAGAGATATCGATCTTTTAACCTTGTCTTCTCTGAGATTTATACAGCTGTCAGAAAAATATTTCCATGTCGGACGCTTCATTCTCCTTCATCATTCTTGTACGAGCAAATGAGAGATCAGATCTGACAGTTATTAGTGGCATTACCATTCATCGAACGCTACGTATTTGATGAAAGACACCTAGGGGATCATATTTGATAGTAGCATAACCGTTGCACCATCCACACGATGTCATGTGTTCTAGAATATTGGCCGTCAATTAGTTTTAGAGGTAATCGGGTTGAAGGAGTCGGGTGACTAAATTGAGGGAGTCAGATGTCCGAGTCAAAGGGTCGAGTTGAAGGAGTCGATTGGCCGAGCGGAAGGAGTTGGGTGACTACCTTATCCTCTACCTATGTTTGATTTTAACTTCCACTTATGTTTGATTCTTGACTTGACTTCTAACGTGAGCTTATCATTTGTGAATTTCCTTATCCACCATTTCAGCTACAATGAAAAAGTGATAACCAAATGATCATAGGACTCCGAGCAATGTGTAAAGCAACAAAATCACATTGTCTTGATCTCTTTTTTTCCTCGATATTTTCACTTATTCAACTATGTTGAAATGGCATAAGTCCTAATAAAGCAATCAAGGCATCCGCAAGGGATTTAAATTGAGAAGATACACCCTCGCAAAAGTGTCCTTGAAATGACATACGCACTAGAGGAACTGACCAAAGTACCCACAAGAACCTTAAATCACGAAGGCAAATCCTTACAAAGACATCATATTGACATACCATATTATGATAAAATGTGATACTCTCACCCTAGTGGCTCTACTATCTCAAGCGATCTAGAAGGGAGGTAAATTATGAGGACTTCATCCTCGCCTAGTGACCCATTCCATGATGAGATGAGACAACTAGTGAAGCATTTCACACTCGTTAGGAATCGATCCCTAAACTTTATTGTAAAAGCTTCCATGCAAGAATCTGAAAGAACATCTTAAACCACATAAGTTCTATAAATCGAATAAGAATTTGTATAATTAAAAATACAAGAATAAGGATCTAGTTTTAATGAAATATAACTTAACATATTAAAATATATAAATGACGACAAAGACTCTGATTGGAGAGCTATTGTCGTTGTCCTGCAGTGTTAATTGCTTGATCCCTGTCGAAGAAGATGATGCAGAAGCAAGAAAGTGGTTTTCCAAGGGAATTAAAGTGACAACGCTGTAAAACCTTTGTCAATGAAAAGCGAAGGCAAGATATCAGTTAACCCTAAACCTTAGGGACCAAACTCTATATATAGAAATATAATCCGTTATCAACCCATAGATAATAACGGATCTAGCTAACAGATTTTACATATTTAATCCACATCCAATAATCTGAAACCCGATAAATCTTAATTAAATCACTTAAATGGGTTCGGTTCGTATCCGCATGTATAAATTACAACTAAGTCCACCTTAAGAGATTAAATCCAACAATCTCCTACTTGGGCTATATATAATGTGTATATGATATACGACTATAACTTTATAGCCGATATCAAACTCTATGGGTATAAAAATATCCCTGTAAATAATCTGGTCCATTAATTTCATTGATATTAGACCGAAGAGGTCATTAGCTACTATATATGCCTGTAACAAGTCCCAACAATAATCACAATACTAATATCATTAATGACAAAGATCAAGATGTGGATATGTAGTATGAAAATTACATAAAATATGATCAGTACATGTCAATTTCTAATTGATCCTGAATGACTCAAAAGGGTCTGATCATATTTGTAAATGCTTTATAGTAAACTGCAATAACAAATCATGATTCAAACCTTATGATTCTAAAAGGAATCTGTATCATATTTATAAATATCAAATGTTAAACTGCAGTAGCAAATCATGATACATTATTTCAAAATGTCAAATAAATATATAAATACTCATTAATATTTTGAACTTTAAGTATTTACAATAATCATAATAAAATATTTGTCATATTAACAAATATAGAGCAATAAAATGTATATAGATTCCCACTAGATGAATTCTTCTTACATAAGAAAAACTCTCATATCTACAACATGTGCATGAAATACTTAGGCACCAAGCCCTTGATGAGTGATATGCCAACATAGAATTTATACTGATATGCTTTATCATCACTAGACAACTTGGAACTCTTTCTTTAACCACTATAAACTTGATGTCGATATACTTGGACTTCGACGAACTGCAGTTGTTCTTGACATAAAATTTTGCGACTTTATTATCACAATTAATCCTCAATATGTCATCTACATACAGGACAAGTATAACAAACTTGCTCCCACTGAACTTGACATATATGCACTGATCAACAAGGTTTTCTCTAAATCCAAATGAGATGACTACTTGATCAAATTTTCGGTGTCATTGATGGGATGCTTGTTTTAAACCATAAATGGATTTCTTTAATCTACATACTAGTTGCTTTGAATCTTCAGACTCAAAGTTCTCTGGTTGCGCTATATATATAAACTCCTCAATGCCTCCATTGAGAAATGCAGTCTTTACGTCCATACGATGTAGCTCAAAATCAAAATGAGTTACAAGTGCTATGATTACTCTGAGAGAGTCTTTCATTGACATAGGTGAGAAAATCTCCTTGCAATCAATATCTTCCTTTTGAGTGAATCTCTTGGCAATAAGACAAGTCTTATACTTTTTGACCTTGCTCCTTGAATCCCACTTGCTTTTAAATATCCATTTATAACCAATGAGTTTCATACCTTTGGGCAATTCGACAAGTTTTCAAACATCATTGTCTGTCATAGACTTCAATTCTTCTCGCATAATATTAATCCACCTTTTAAGATTAGGACATCGTTTGACTTCTCGAAAAGATATAAGATCACTTTCCAACCCAATGTCAAACTCGTCCTCTTAGAGATAAACATAATCATGAGACATCGTAAATCTTTGTTCTCTCGTAGATCATCTTAAAAACACTTGTTCTTGAGGTGGTTAAGCTATTTGTTCATCAATATGAGGTAATATCTCACTGTGAGTGGAGGGATCCTCCAACTGTATTGGAGATGCCACGGGAATATCTTGATTCATTACTCCCTCTGGATGTGTAATATCCATGATGTGCGGTATGATAATCATACCGTTACTAGTTGCACTAGTAGTGACCACAAGAGAATTGTTTACGTTTTTTTTTCAAAAATTATTTTCCTAACTTTATCTCTCCCACTGTACTAAATGAATTTGACATTTCCCATTTTGAAGAAGGATCTGTTAGAGGGATCATAAAATTTATACCGTCTAGCTTTTTAGAGTAGCCCACAAAATTACAGCTCACAGTTTAATTAATGTCAAGAATAATATATATAAACATAGATAATAAAATATACAAATAAAACATATAAATGAGCTATTTATGAGATATCAAATATAATATTATATTTTATTATTTAGACTAAAATATAATTTAATTTATTAGTGATATTCTCTAATATAACTCAAATTTTAGTTGGTCACATAATGAGTCTTCCTTTGGGTCAACTCATTATATGTATAATTCGATATTTTATATGAGTTATATATTAGTCCATAACTTACATTAACCTTAATCAGCCACACAATATACTTTTTTTTAGACCGACATATTTTGTGCACAATCTGTACAAAATAAATTTATTCTATAGTTATAAGCTACATTTAACATATATCTGGCATAAAAATAATTTTTCTTTGGGCTAATTACTTTTAGCATAGATATATGTTTACCGACATAAAATGCACTAAACTTATCTAATCTGTTTACTTTTGGGTCGACACAATAGTTCAATTTAGTAATACTTGTATAGATATACCCAAGAAGATCCTAGGAATTTTAATTAAACAGATAAGCACTTGATCAACCTTAATAATTTAAAGAGAAATGATATTTAGCATGACAAATTCCAACATGAATGGAGCATGACACTCACATTGACAGTGTGTCCCACTGACATGCAGTGGGATCCACTACATGCAGTTATGAGTGTCATGCTCTATTCATGTTGGATTTTTCATGCTAAGTATCATTTTCATAATTTAAAATATTAAACTTATCAATCGATTGATATCATATGATAATTGATCAGTGGTTATCAATCGATCACTTAAATTGATTACTAAAAGCAATCAAATAAGATAACCGATAAAAATCAATTTTGTCGTGATGTTAAGGCTATCAATTACTTGATCATCTTGAAACAATGCTCATCTGTTACAAAATTATTAATAATAGTGATAGTCAATTTCCTATGGGACTTATCTCAACTCAGTCAAAAGAAGAAATATTTTTTTCTTTTGTAAGAAATCATCCTGTTCTACGTTCTTCTCTAATAAAATTAAAAATGCCATATTTTTTTTTATTTTCTTTCTTTTGACTTTTCCATAAAAAAAAGACTTGGCCACATCTTTGGAATGTGCAACTACGACAAAATGAAATCAACAAAACAATAAGAACATTGTAAATCATGAAATTCGATGAAATAGAACCTAAGTTTTGATACCAATTGAAAGAACTTGTAAATTCTAAACCACATAAATTTTATAAATAGAATAAGAAATTGGACAATTGAAAATACAAGAACAATGATCTAATTTCAATGAAACATGACTCAAGATTTTAAAATATATAAATAATGATAAAGAACTTGATTGGAGAGCCATTGTTCGTGTCCTGTAGCAGCGTCAATTGCTCGATCTCTGTGGAAGAAGATGAAGCGGAAGTAAGAGGGTGGTCTTCCGAGGAAATTAGGATGACGATACCGTAAAACCTTCGTCAATGGAAAACAAAGGCAAGATGTCAGTTAACCCTAAACTCTCAGGGACTAAACCCTATATATAGAAATCTCATCCGTTATCAATTCATAAATAATAACGGATCGAACTAACGAGTTCTACATATTTAATCCATATCCGATAATATAAAGCTCAATAAATCTTAGTTAGATCACTTAAATTGATTCAATTCGTAATATTTACATATACAAATTATAATTAAGTCCACCATAAAAAGATTAAATCCAATATAATCATCTCAGTCAATCCGGGAAGGCAAATTGATGGCAAGCTGCGAAATAACACAAGTAATAGAGGAAGTGACCTGGACATCTACAGAAGTTTGAATTGAGAAGACACTCAAGAGTTACATAATTAGGAGCCACCAGAAACTAAAACAGTAACCAAACTCGTTTTACAATAAATTAAGCTTGACATCTTCTTACATGGCAAGCTATCAGAGCCCATCATAACAACCTCAAGCCTTGGAAACAAAGCCATTAACACAATCTTGTTTGATCATAACCTAAGCATTCTTTGACGGGCTTGAAACTACCACATCGATATTTTGACTCACTTCATGACCTATCACAGTTTTGAGATGCCTCCTTAAAGGTAGAGGATGGCACAAGTCACCAAACTAGGGATAAAGGCAAGGAGAGTTAACCCTTAAATGTGACCAATGTAGAGGATGACATAACTACTTATTGAACTAGAGACCAAGCAAGGGGGAGTTAGCCTTGCCAAGTGACCAAATCAAGAAAAAGGAAAGCTCACTCAAAGGCCAAAGGGATGCTCTATGATTCCTAGACTGACTCTATGCATTAGTTAAACAAGTGAAGGGCATGGCCAAGAAAGAAACTAGTGACTTCGACTGATCAACAACCAAGCATAGACTGAAATAGAAAGAGACAAAGGTAAGTACAAGTAAAATAAGCATGGCAAAATCAAAATTTCTGTATTAGCAAGAGGTAGAGTACATCAAGGTCAAGGAGCCACCCAAGTTAACACATTACTACAAGTTTATAAACTAAGCCATTTTCTTGCCCAACCTCTCCTTCCTATACTCCCTCTTCTCTAGCTTCTTTTTTCTTCTTCTTCATGAATTCCTCAAACTTAGCTTTCTTCTTAGGAGGTTGATATATCCTTGGAATTGTTAAAGTGTAAATTGACCTTCGACTTACTAATGAGGACAAGGGAGAGTTTCTCTTCCAACTTGACACAAAATTAAAGGTCATGGCCAAGTCCTAGAAGGATTGATGATCCACAACATAGGAGACTTGAAAACTCTTTAGAATACATTTGTGAAAGAAGCTAGATTCATTTTAATGATGCATGACATCCCTAGTGGCCTTCTCAATAGCCTCTAAGTGTGAGCATGCAACAAGTCAACTCAAGAGCTACATATGGGGCATCTCTTCCTCTACCCTTGAAGGGGAGATAATTATACATAGAAGAGGAGATGAGGCAAGTGTCATAAGCTTGTTATTTGAGTCAATGGCCCATATGAAGAAGTCTATATACTTGCAAAATAAAAAATTAATATAATCGAGCTTTGGTCGGTCTATAAAAGAAAATTTCTCCTTAGGATTGGTAAGGCCCAACTCCACCAGTGTATCCTTGGATAAGCCCTTGAGAGTCTCAAAATTGATAAAGATGAGCTTTGGCTTCTTAGTTGGCTTTCCTCCAAGGAGGCAGGGGAGAGGCAAAAATATCTATAAGCTGGCTAATAGATCTATTAGTTTAAAACTATTATCTTTAGCAGTTGATGCATGTAAAAGGGATCAAATTTTAATGGGTCATAACTTTTGATTCGGATATCAAAATAAAACACGATCGATTGTTAATCGAAACTCTTTCAGATACCTCTATTCAGTATTAGATGAAATCTATATCAATTTAGTTTCAGCTCTATCAGACATCATTTAGTATTTTTTTTCAGAGTTTTTGAATATATACTTTTTTATTATTTATAGTAATTTTTATTTTTAAGATTCGAGGGTATTCTTGACTTGTGCAAGTTAGGATTTTATTTAGGAGATATTTATACATCTGTTTTTTAGTTATTTTTTAGATAATTTTTGATTATCTAATAAAATATTTTTGAGCAAAAATTTAAAAACAGTGACGGCTTCTCTTCGTTTCTGATTTTTCATATTTGTTTCTTTTATAATTCTTACTAATCTTCTATCTTCAAAATAATTATTATTCTATTCAACATCAGGGGTGAACCCTTCGACTAGTTAGGCATATGACAATCCTTTTTGAAACTTATTTTGAAATCAACATAAATAATTGCTCCATTTGTGTGATATTGGTCCTGCAGGCTTCAATCAAAAGCATTATCAGATGCCTCCATGAGCCCGTGAGAATTAGCTAGCTAAGAGTTGGAGTGTCCGAGGAGATCCTACAATAAATAAATAAATAGGGAGGGGAAAGGGAAGTGAAACCGAAACCTGCAAAGAAGTTTGTGAAGCGTGCACAATAGTCCATTGGATGGCTAGTATGCTTTTTACATGGTCCATTGGTGAATTTGAAGTATTTTAACATCTCGTACTACTACTTTAATCGATACGCAATCATGACAGATGGTTCATAAGGTGCCTCCTCCCAATGGCTATTATTCAAAAAGAGGGAGAACTCGTGTATCAGAAACACCAAGACAAAGACATAGGGGAGCATACTTTTCTATGAACTATGCGAAACAGAAGAAGCTGAATGTAGACTGCATGTTGAAGAAAAGGTCATGAGAAGGTGAATTGTCTGTC
Organism: Curcuma longa; assembly: GCF_044706935.1. Lineage (NCBI taxonomy): Eukaryota > Viridiplantae > Streptophyta > Magnoliopsida > Zingiberales > Zingiberaceae > Curcuma > Curcuma longa. The sequence continues at coordinate 1,598,260 of NC_133876.1, read as the reverse complement.
AACTACTGAGATCCTTCGTATCAAGCCTGTAATGGTTGGAGAGAACGGGCTATAGGGAATCAAATCTGAGTATGACGCACTGGGTGAAACTTGAAACTCAACCGCCTACTTGTTCAAGCCCGGCTTGACTCGTAGGGTCCGAGCCGAATCCCCGTCGACACTCGAGTCGAATCCCCGTCGACACTCGAGCCGAATCCCTTATTCAGGTCGAATCAGAGACCGAATCGAACCCCCTCGCAGACCGAGTCCGAAGTTCTTAGGGATGCGGGTTTCTAAGCCTGAATCGAGTCCTCAGGAGGTCCCGATTCTCCCAGTTGGCTCGGTCGCATTATTCTTCTGTGAACTCGACTCCGATCCAGTTCAGCCGACTACCTTTGTTACTCTTCGTTGCTCTGTTCCATTAAATATCACTCCTCCCATCATACGGTTATGGGTGACGCCCTTCTGACATGCCTGTGATCCATCACGATTATACTCTGACAAGCGTACACGAAATGACCCATTAGTCGCAAGTCAATGATAAGATACATGCTCTAACCATCCCATTCCTTCTGACAAGATCCCTATCAATGATGAGGCATCTGCCTTACTTGGGGCATGACATGACGCCCATTTCACAAGTATATTAGGATGGTCCTTTGGGGAAGAATGATATGCACTCTTACATTTCTGCTTTTGGATCTTCCTCCTACTTCATCTTCTTTCATCTTCACTTGCTAACTTAAGCATCAGAGTGATTGAGTCAGGGTAACCCCTGACTTTCTTGTTCACGATTGTTGTGCTTACAGATCCCTCCAGTCTTGCTGTCATCTCCTCATGCAATCTCATCCGATTCTGGTGTTGAGAAGTTGTTGACGCATCCTGAAGCTGATTTCGACAGGAACAAAGCCCCTCACTAACAAAATGTCCTCTGTGTCCCTTGCAATGTGGTGCCGTAGGAGCACCCTAGCTAGGGGCCTACGCATTGTCCTAAAGCAGCTTGAAGCCTGGAGAAGAAACGTCTCCGCCCATAGGGAAGGGAGGGGAATTTAGTGGCAGCCGATTGTGTAAGTGCCCATCTTAATGTCCTATAAACAGCATCCTCAAACGCACAAGGAGCTGTCGCAAAGGGAGACCACCACCAACGACCCATAGAACTATAACATTTATCAACGATATGATATGAATATAACATGTAATGTAACAGTCTTCATCTCCATCATCTTGTCTGAATGGCGTGCTGTCTTTGTCGTGGACAATTATAGCTTTCTCTACTTGGTTTGAATGATGGAAAGAAAGCAAGGCCAAGGGAGAGATCTGAATCCAATTTGGCATGTTGTGGCGGAAGAGGCAGCAAGAGATAAATTGCTCGCCGAGTTACACTTTGCATGCAGGTAAATTTCATGGACAAGGAGATTGGTTCGAGGCAGGGAAGGGAGAAAAAGGTGTAAGATTCAGTAAATATAAGAAGAACGACGGAGGGAGATGGGCGTTTGGGGTCTGCTTTTGGGATGGAGTGTGAGATCATCAGGATCGATCTGACGCTTGTCTGCCTCCCTTCACCTCTCTCTCCCTGTCTAAGACTGGCATCGACAGCTTGGGTTCTACTTTCAAACAATAGGCTCAGGTCCACACCCAAGCATCGTTCATCCGTCCTTCTCTTCCAAGTTCCAACTAAAACCTAAACCCTCCCTTTCTTTCCCCTTCCAGTCCTCTTCCATGTACCCTGGAGGCCGGTGCACAGCTCCTGTGCTTTGATTTTTCTCCTCTTCTTGGATGCTACATTGTGATGGCTGAGATCTAATCCATCTCGCACCAGTGGTCGTCTTCGCCTTGCCTGATAGAGAAACCAGCAAAGGAAGATCCAGGTGTGAGATCAAGCGCTTTGCTTTCGTGCTCTTATGTTGTTTGATGAATTGATTGATTATAGTATATATATTTGGCGGTTTTAAGGTTGGTGGTTTTTGGTGAAGGAAGTATGTGGCTTGGATGGCCAAAGAATTTGGAAGCAGGAGGAGCAAGACGAGGCCAAGCATCACCACCACCATCGCCTGCCGCCGGTTTTGCAGCAAGAGGATAGGAAGTTACACGCTAATTAGGCAACAAACACAGCGTAAGTTCAGTAACATTGGTTGGTAAGCAGATAATCAGAAACTGGAAGAGGGAGGTGGGAAGGAGGAGAAGGATCTGGATCCGAGGAGAGCTTTCTATCTTCAAATTCCTGCAGAGGCAAACGAAAGAGAAAGAGGAGATTCGGGAGAACAACAGGAATTCCAGAAAGAAGAAGAAGCAGAAGAAGAAGAAGTAGCTAGGTCGCTTGGCGGCTTCCAATTACTCCACCAATTCCACTTTGATAAACAAGGTTCTTCTTTTTTGGGGTCTTCTTCTTTAGCTGCGGCCACGGCTTCCTCCTCCGAGTATGCGCTCCTTCCTGAGCGGATGGGGGAGGGTGACGCCGTCGGCTACGGCCAGCTCTCCTTCCTCCGCCACCAGCCGCCGCGGCTGCCGCAGACGCCGTCGAGGTATGGAAGCAGGGAGAAGGGTGCTGCGGCGGGGGAAATCGTGGAGGTGCATGGGGGCCATATTGTGCGCTCCACAGGACGCAAGGACCGCCACAGCAAGGTGTGCACCGCCAAGGGCCCCCGCGACCGCCGTGTGCGCCTCTCCGCCCCCACGGCCATCCAGTTCTACGACGTGCAGGACCGCCTCGGCTACGACCGCCCCAGCAAGGCCGTCGATTGGCTCATCAAGAACGCCAAGGCCGCCATCGACGAGCTCGCCGAGCTGCCGCCCTGGATCCCAACCGCTACTGTTGCCGCCGCCTCCTCCCACCAGCCTATCCTCCCCCCGTCATCTTCAGATCAGCCCCCCGGCACTGATGCTACTGCTTTATACTTCACCAGGGACGGCGGCGGAGGAGAAAATATAAGTACCGGTTTTCTTCCGCCATCCATGGACACTGACTCCATTGCGGACACAATCAAATCCTTCTTCCCGACAGCTGCAACTCCCGCGGCCACCTCGCCGTCTTCCAGCCGTCCCATCGGCTTCCAAGCTTACTCTTCGGATCTCCCTTCGCGAGCTGGCGGCCAAATCAAGGACCTCCGCCTCTCCCTCCAGTCTTTCCAAGATCCAATTCTTCACAATCCAGAGCCCACCCACCACCACGTCCAATTCCATCAGAGCTCAGCTCCTCCAACCCACACTGCTCATTTCCCGCCCTCCGCCCAACTTGGCTTCGACGCTGCAGTCTCCGCCGGCTGGGCCGAACAGAGCCAGCGCATTGTTCCATGGAATGTAATGGAGACGAGCGGCGGCGGGGCTGGATATGTTTTCAGCTTTCCGCCGCCACTGGCCGTGCCGCTGCACTCTGTGTTCGGCCAAACCCAACTTTTTCCTCAGAGGGGACCCCTTCAGTCCAGCAACGCCCCCACTGTCCGCGCCTGGGCCAGCCCTGTCGATGCCGCGCCCCATCACCAGATGCAACCTCCGTCGATGTCCTCCATTGGATTTGCACCCGGTGCCGGCTTCTCAGGGTTCCGGATCCCGGCGCGGTTTCAGGGCGAAGAGGAGCACGACGGCGTCGCAGAGAAGCCGCCCTCTGCTCCCTCCAATTCTCGCAATTGACAGACAGAGCAGCAAGAAGAGGAATCGCGATCACCAATCTCCACCTCCATGGTAATTCCTCATTTCAATCAACCATTTCATATTATATTCTAATTAATAGATTTTCTTTACAGTGACTGGATTCCATTGCTTCAATTTTGGAGGTTCCTCATTTGCTTCTCTATCGATCGTTGTTGTATGAGTTTTAGAAAAACCTACTCTTCTGTGTCGTCGTGTTTAACTTTCAGATCGTGTGTTTAGATTCTGTCGTGTAGATTGCTTATTGTGGTTTCTTGAGTGCGTACGTTGTGTTTTGATTCTGGCTTTGCCAAAAGAGAGCACAAGTGAAGTGAAAGCGTCGTATCTGGAAATGTCTTGTTAGATTTGCGGTTGTCTCTCTTACGGTTTCAGGAATAAAATCTCAAGGTGTCCGTTCGGATTTAGATAAGCGCTGCATGTTGTTGTCTTGCTGACAAGGAGATGGATGCTGACTTTGTCGGATGCCAATGATATTTTACAGTTAAAATTAAGGCCATCCTGCTCTAATCATTATCAGTTTAATTTATTATTAAAAGGATGTAATTATTTAAATTTAAAAATATCATAGAATATATATATTTTAAAGTTATTATATAGTTATATACCACATGTTTGTTTATAAGATGTAAAACTGTTATATATATCTTTTAACTATCTTTTTCCTAGAATTATATATATTATATCTTTTGATGAAAAGATGTGTGTTTTAGAAATGATTATTTTAAAAGTGACCAGAAAGACTAATATTAGATGGGATAGATGACTAATCCTAGTGATGGATAATCTGAAATCTACAGGCATCTATGCTAAAAGATTTGAAGTGGGATCCTATTTGACACTTTAAAAAATGTCGTTCCTTTAATGATTAAGAGAAAAGAAATGTTCCTTTTTCATTTTTGCCCATGTGTTGTGTAAAAAGAAATAAATGCTTAAAAGAAAAGAAAAGAAAAGAAATGATTCTGTTTCATTTTTGCTCATGTATTGTGTGAAAGAACTAGCCATGGCAGCAGCTCATGCTTTCTTTCTTTCAACTAGCTGCTCCTGCTTTGCAGCTTTGGTGGGGAAAACTTTAAGTAATCTAGTACTTTATTGTTTTGCTTCTTTTATCATTGAATTATCAGAACCAAGCAGTGTATCTCTTGCTGAAGATCCTTTCAGCTCTGTCTCAACACGTAGGTTGTTTCTGAATCAGAAACTTATAGCTAGTTGAGTGAGTTATGTTCATGCTGTTTATTTAATGCTCAGAGACAGGAGAGAAGATAACAGCTGAAACTTTTTAACATCCATGGCTTCTTCTATTGGACAGAGGAAAGATGATTGTTCCATTACAAATTATGGCCAGCTCAACTCGCATTACAGGCATCTATCTGCATGCCTTGAGAGTCTAAGAGGCTATTCCATTCTCTTTTGAAGATGATGACAAGGACATATGGGTTCCCACATGGCTTCCAGACAACTTAGTATTGTTGCTTCACTGGAAGGCATCTGCATGTTCTGCACAGTGAGGGAAAGGCTTTACTTCAAGCAATCATTTTTAGGCTCTATTTACTACAATGGAAGGAGAGGGGAGAGGGGAGCGGGAGGATTCCTTGTGAAGTTTATTTGGATAACAAGAGATCTAGAAAGGAAAGAAGAGTGAAGCAAGAATTAGAAATATTGATCTGGTCAACCTAGCTTCCACCTTCCACGGGAAAGTCCTCGACTTAGTCAAAATAAATTATACGTGGTACATTTCCAACTTGATTAAAAGCGGTTGGAGTGGGCTGAGTCCAGGAGGACATTTCATTGAAGTAGGCTATTGATCTAGGAGAAGTCAGTAAAGGTTCAGTGGATGTTTTTCATGGATCGTTAGAGGGGAGGAGTGATGATCGACCTATAAAAAAAATAACTTCTTTCTCTTGCTAACATTTTAGCAAGGACACACTAATTTAAATATAACATGAAATATGAGAATTTACTTGGTTACAAATTTTGGGTTGTTAGCTCAAGATTATGAAAGTGCTTATTAAAAATTTCTTCGTCGGAAATACTCCGGAGATGGAGAAACCTCGTATAATGGTTGAGCCTAGATTAATAATAAACTGAACAAAATAGATAATTCAAGTGTGTGTTTTCTACATCGAACTTCAGTGTATTTATAACCTTCACCTCGATCTAATTGTTGTACTGACGTGGCATTTCGGACTCCTGGAAGCCTTCCGGGCGCTTGGATTCGTCGATCATAATTTGATCTGTCAACGATCCGCTAACGGGTTTGGATGACTCCTCGTAATTCGGGCGCCTGGAATCTCTCTGAGCATCTGGACTCCGCTGGCGTGGACTCCATCCTCATCCGCTTCGACAACGGCTCAGGCTGACGTGGTTGGGTATCTGTGCGCCCGGAATGGGTCAAGGCACCTGGACTTTGGGGCGCCTGAAATGGATCCAAGTGCCTAAACACGAGAATGGTTAACTTCGTGTTGGCCATTTTCCTCTTCTTTTTGGTTTAGTCACATTGCGTAGTCTTCCTTCTAACTTCTCGTCCCTCAGTTGCACCAAGCTCTTCTGGTTTATTCCCGTGAGTCCTGGCTTCGTCAGAGAATTCTTTCGCAGCTCCTCGTACCTCGGATGCACTGAGCACGTCGACTCCTTTCTCGTGCTATCCTTCTCGCTTGCATCTTCTACCAAGGTTCTCCATTTGGATGTTATGTGTGATCTCCTAAGTTAGACACACGTGTCAAATACTACGGGACCTAATTTCAGACTTATTTAATTACTGATCAAAACTCCACTAGCGTACTAATAGTCAGAATGTTTGCAAGGAGCTCAATAGTATTCATAGTCTTTTGACCGACTTGATAAAGGACTCGACATTGCTTAGGGTCATTCGATCAAGCTTAGAGGTAGGCTAGTAAGAAGTATGAGAATTCATCTGAGTGAGGAGGAAAAATAATTTTATTTTCACTATATTTTTCATTAGGTTGGAATTCATTCTATATATAGACATATACATATACAAGGGAGTTGGATTGAGAGTGACTATTGGATACGAGCTTTGGTGGTTAAGGTTGCAAGGCATTGCTCGAGTGCAGACATGGAAATCTATTTATTGATAGAGTCAGACAAGTGTTGCAAAGTAGTTTGGGTTGTTGCAAGATCAACTATCGGATCTGGCCATGGTTCAAAATCAACAGTTCTAGAAATATTGACCCTTAATCTTAATAGATAAAACTAATCTTCTTAAAGTTCATAAATCAACCCACATTTGCATTTCATGGAGCTACTCACATCCGTCTAAGGTATTATTTTTTGTATTTCAAATCTTGGAAGATTTTGGTTCAAATTGGTAGTTGTAACTAAATTAGTCAAAATTTAAAGGTAAGCTCTCTATTGTATTCGCCATAGCCTATATGGTTTTTTGCTCAAGTTAGGCAAAGTTATCTAGAAATGTTGATCAAAATTGTTAAATGAACCTAAACTAGTTAAATTTCAAAAATAAATTATGTTAGAATTGATGCAAGCTAAAGGGGGTAGTGAATAGCTTTGATCGCATCAATAAATTGTGCAGCAAAATTTGAAAGTAATTCGACACACCAAAATACAAACACGGTCATTTTATTTGGTTCATTGCATCGATATCTTAAAGCAACTACGTCCAAGGCCAAGTACTAAAGCTTATCACTATGAATTCTTCTCATTCTTGGATATCTTCCGAAGGCGAAAAAACCTCTTACAAATTTATAATTACAAATTAACACAACAAGAATACAAGATACAAATAGAAATGAAACAACAAATATTTTGCAATTAAGAAACTTTATTCAATGAATCAAAATATCTCCATAATGACATGATATTATCCATTTTAGACCTAAACCCTCATGACTTTGTTCTTGGGCTCTCCCCAAAAGGTCTCATACCAATAGAGATATTTTTCATCCTTTTAAAGGCATGATCTTTTTCATGTGTTTTTAGATGTGGGACTATGTTTGCACCTTTGCAATCCAACAATCCCATCCTTTTAAAGGCATGATCTTTTTCATGTGTTTTTAGATGTGGAACTATGTTTGCACCTTTGCAATCCAACAATCCCCCTATCAAACAAAGGACCACAGACCACATACCCCTCTTCAAACGGAAAGTCTTTGTTTGATGTCCGAATCCTCGATCCACTAGGACTATCAAACAAAAGACCATAGGCCCCTCTTCAAACGGAAAGTCTTTGTTTGATGTCTGAATCCTCAATCCACTAGGACTTTCTGCTCCTCACCCGACCTACTAGGACTTTCTGCCCCTCGGTCCATGATCTACTAGGACTTCCTATCTAGCCGCAACTAAGACTTCCTGCCTAGCCGCAACTAGGACTTCCTTTGTTTAAGGTTCAATCCACATGGTTAGATCTGGATCATGACTCTTCCGACGGTTAGTTCAGTGAATAACGGTCTCGCTCTGATACCATTTGTTAGAACAGATGGAATCAAAATTAATATCTCCATAATAGCATGATATTGTCTACTTTAAGCCTAAGCTCTCATTGCTTTGTTCTTGAGCTCTCCCCAAAAGAGCTCATATCAATGGAGATATCTTCTATCCTTTTAAACTCATGATCTTTTCCATGTATTTTTAGATGTGGGACTATATTTGCACCTTTGTAACCCAACATGCTTGTCATTTTAGATTGCCTTATGATGATGGAAAATGTAATAGTACTTCGTCTCTAACCCTTCAAGAATCGCGGCTGCCTAGATCTTTCTTGAAATCCTCTTTTATAAGGTTGATGTCAGTTGATTTTTGCTTATCAATCGATTGATTTTACCAATCAGCCAATTGCTTCACTGTAGATTCGAATATTGCTCTGCCTCTGGATGGTGAGAAATGAGTAGTATTTCGTCTCCAACCTCTCAAAAATCGACTATCTTAATCTTCCTCGAAACTCTCTTTTATAGGATTATTGTTGGACTGATTTTCATTCAGCAATCGATTGATTTTACTATCTATAAGTCGATTACTCTACTATAGATTCAAACATTGCTTTGTTGTTAGTTCAAAATGACTCCATCCAACCTTACCCATGCTCCACTTGTTTAGATTTCACTTATCCGATCAATCTTAACTTATTTAACATCTCATTCAATCACCTAATATATTGATCAAATATCGAAACTCAACTCGAATTAATTTGAATTTGATCAACCTTAACTACAAGTTGATTTCAAATTAGTTAAATTTCAAAAATAAATTATTTGTTATGTTTCTTAGATTTTATAAAATTCATTTGTGCTCTCATTTTATATTTTGATTCCCGAAAGATTATCTAGTAATTTGAGTCCAAATTAATAGTTGTGCTTAAAGTAGCTTAAGTTACTCTATGCTTTTGTTTTTTTATTCAAGTCCTTTAAGATCATTTAGCAATTTTAGTAAAAATTATTAGATGAATCTAAACTTATTAAATGTCACAAATAAGTTATATATATATATATATATATATATATATATATATATATATATATAATAAATTCAAAAATATCTAAATAAATAATAAAAGAGAATAAAGAAGGATTATTACACAAATATTTATAAACAATTAACATAATTATTCATATAAAACAAACTCAAAAATATTTTTTTTATTTTTTAAATTTTATTTATTTATTACTATAAAAGCAATTATATTATATTAACTATAAAATATTTCGATCCATTTAGATAATCATATTTTATATTATTTTTTATAATTTTTTAATAAATAGAATATGTACGTGTTCCGGTCGAAATCGAATCGTGACGTTCGTAGATGGAATTCTGCTCCTATTTTTAGCCTTCCTCGTATCTCGTCTTCCAATTCATGGTGATGGCCAAATATAGATCGAGCAGTAGCGACGCCGAGAGAAAAAGGAAGGAATAAAGTTCGAGAAAGGGAGCGAGAGAGAGAGAGATAGAGGTGAAGATGGAGGGAGGAGGTCAGCCTGCAAGCTCGAAGATGGCGGGGGAGGTCGGAGGGCCAGCGCCGGAACCGCCGCCGGCGCCTGGGCTCCAGGGCATCAAAGCGACGACCACCCACGGCGGCCGCTTCATCCAATACAACATCTTCGAAAATATCTTCGAGGTCACCGCAAAGTACAAGCCTCCGATTATCCCCATCGGCAAGGGCGCCTACGGGATCGTCTGGTGAATCCTCCTCCCTTTTCCCCTTCATTCATTTTGCTTTTCGGTGGCGATTAAGTGGTTGCTTTCTTGTGACGGATTTTGCGATTTTCATCGTTGTGTCGGTTGGTTCATTCGCGAGCATTGTGGTTGCAGTTCGGCTTTGAATTCACAGACAGGGGAGCAAGTGGCGATTAAGAAGATCGCCAATGCTTTCGACAATAAGATCGACGCGAAGAGGACGCTGCGGGAGATCAAGCTTCTCAGGCACATGGATCATGAAAATGTCAGCGAGTTTCATAAATTTCTTCTCGCTTTTCCTTCATCTTTAATTTGTCTCCGTTTGATGAATGTGAAACACTATCGATTTTGTTAAAAGGAGATTCAATAACCTCGTTCGAAATGCAGATTGTTACCATCAGAGATCTGATTCCACCGGCTGTACGTGATGCCTTTAAAGATGTCTACATCGCTTATGAGTTAATGGACACAGATCTTCATCAAATTATCCGTTCAAATCAAGCACTTTCTGAGGAGCATTGCCAGGTTATGCTTCAATCTCTTATGATTGACATACAACTTCATTGATTAATTCTTAAAACGTCTATGTAATGTGAAGGCTCACTACACATTTCATCCTCGGAAGATCAACAATACTGTGAAATGTATTCTATGCTGTCTTGCTTGTTTTGCATTTGTCCACTTAACTCATCAACAACAATTTTCCACAGTATTTCCTTTATCAAATTCTTCGTGGGCTAAAGTACATACATTCAGCAAATGTTCTCCACAGAGACCTGAAACCAAGCAATCTCCTCTTAAATGCCAACTGTGATCTGAAAATTTGCGATTTTGGACTGGCTCGTACCTCCTCAGAAACCGATTTTATGACTGAATATGTTGTTACGAGATGGTACCGCGCACCAGAGCTGTTGCTCAATTCTTCAGAGTACACTGCAGCCATTGATGTGTGGTCTGTTGGCTGCATATTCATGGAACTCATGGACCGGAAGCCTCTGTTTCCCGGAAGGGATCATACTAACCAACTAAATCTATTGATGGGGGTAATTTCCTCTCTTCTAAACTTTAGATTGTCATTTTTGCCTAGAATTTGCATGATAATTTGTCACGGTGAGTGCTGGCTCTTGCATTTTGATCCTTCCTTTATGCTCCTGTGAGTGTGTTCATTCAATTCCATTCTTGGTTTTCTCTAATTTTACTAAGCTTTCTGAGCACTCAATCATGCAGGTTATCGGCACTCCAGATGAGTCTGATTTGACTTTCTTGAGTGAAAATGCAAGAAGATACCTTCGCCATCTTCCTCGCCATCCACGTCAATCCTTCCCCCAAAAATTCCCCCATATCCACCCTACAGCCATTGATCTAGTCGAAAGGATGTTAACATTTGATCCTAGAAAGAGAATAACTGGTGAGTTCTTGCAATGTGGCTTTTTCTTCAATGTGGGCAAATTTCTAACCACCTGTTGGCTATCTATGCATTCCTTGACAGTTGAGGATGCTCTGGCACATCCTTACTTAGCCTCTTTGCATGACCTAAGTGATGAGCCAGTGTGCAATGTGCCCTTCAGCTTTGACTTCGAACAAGAAGCTCTCTCTGAAGAACAGATGAAAGAGCTTATCTACAAGGAGGCTCTTGCTTCCAACCCTGAGTTCCAACAATGAAATTCAAGTATTTCTTATTGGCCTACTGGCCAGTGTACCAAACAATTTACTTGTCTTTTTGGTGGTGGTATTGACTCATTGGTGTATGTAAATAGTTGGTCAGTGCATCTGTATGACCATGGTCAGAGGGTTGGGCGGACAAGTATTATTTGTTATGATCTGTCGCCCAAACTACTGTTTCATGTAGTCAAAGCAAATTTGCTATTGGAGAAAAGATGGCAATAAATTGGTGTTTCTGTGCGAATTCAGTGGCTTCAAGACATCACTGAAATGAGAGAGCTAGGACAAGACTAGAATTTTAGGAGCTCATTTACTCAATGAATGGAAGATTTGAAAGAGAAAGAAAAGACGCATAACCACGATTAAATTTTATCATCTATGTACATCATTTTAGCACTTTCTTCCTCTTGCCATATATACCATCTGAGTAATTATATCAGAGAAATAATGCAGACAAGTGAACCGTGAAAGACTTCTAGTTAACAAATCGTGAGATCCTATAGTAGAATCATCAAGGCCTATGATACTTGGCTTATGCCAATCCCTTGGTGCTTACGGGGCTCTTTTGGCAGGTCTTAGATTTTTTCCAAGTTGGACATTCACTTCTCGGAGAAAAATATCCTACAATGTATCGTAGTTGAGATTCAAATGGTATACTTGATTTATGCTACTCTTCGAGTTGGACTTGTGTTTACACAGAGGGAGGAAAATTTATTCCATGAAATTGACATGATTCCTGCGTACCATTTGGAGGATTAGCACTGTTTTCATGCACAGGCAATTCCTTCCCTTGTTTACGGCGATTAAACGTGAGAGACCTTGGAAGGGAAAACAAAAAACTACAAATTCAATTACATGTGATAGGACTAGAAATTGTTTAAAATTTTTGAAAGATTTCATTATTTGAGATTTATATTTAAAATTTATAAGTAATTGATCTAAAGTTCAAATATATATCATTGGAAAGAAAATTCTAATTAAATATTTAGATTAAATTCTTAATTGTGTTTAAAATTTGATTAAAGAAATTTTGGATTAAATATAACCTTTGTCCTTTGTGTATATTTTACTCTCAAATTATTACAGTTTACTGATAACGAAAGAAGCTAATGTCACAACAAATCTAACTTGTGAGGAACGTGATACACAATCATTATTGTAGTAAAAGATCATACATTGACCCTAGATGCCCTACACGATTAGTCCCATAGTCGTGTGTAAAAAAGTAAATCAAGAAATCGAAACAGACCCCCATGTAGAAGGGTATGATCACACGACTTCATCGAGATTCAACCCCTTGCTAACTGTAACAATTCTGCCGCATGATGACCGACTTAGTTATGCCCTAAGGGCGATACACAATCATTATTGATTGCTAGGAAAAGAGAAAGCACCATATAGGGTTACCATGTAATCCATAAAATTGACTTCATTCGGTTTTTGTAAATACAACATTAGGGATGATAAGTGAGTGCACAATAAGTTGTGTTGTTACCATACCCATTATTTCTAGCAACTAGTTCCGAGGGCCAAAGTAGATGTCACATATTCAATAGATTTTGTTTATCAAAACGGGTCATAATGCTCGACCTAAATTTTAAGAAGGCGAAACGACTCTTTAGACTATAAAATGACTTACAAGACCAAAAAAAAAAATTGAAATATTCTCATGATATGATACCATCTTATCCCTAACAGTTCCCCAATTGTAGGATTATAAAACCAAATAGAAGCAAACACTTCGGAAACTAAAATGAAAACATGAAAAACTTTCAAACGGCCAAAAAAACAAACACGGCAGTACCAAGTTAAGGAACACTTGAATCACTAATGTCCATATATCTTGCTAGAAACATGACAATGTAGATATCGAACAATTCCACGAACATAAGCTCAAAGGTGACTGTGATTTCCAGTAGATAAATAGTATCTGAAAATAATCGGAAACCAGACAACATTTGCCATGATGATCCCTGCAGCCAACTTAGCCTGGTTATCCTTGCCCTATAGCTGGTAATATTTACTGCAATTTTCATTTGTCAAACGTTAGATTGTTCAAGGATAATGCACACTGCAAAATATATCTTCAGAAATTTAAAATTTACTAATATTATGAGAACAATAGTTTGAGCATAAATATAGCAACACCTGCCCATCTTCACCAGCTCCACTCTTTGCAGGATCCTCTGCTGTAGCCCATCAAAACAGCAATCAGAGAGTAAGAAAAAACATTATTATTCATCAACAAGTATTGGAGAAGGAATTGTTTTGCTTTAGCAAATGACAAAAATATATTGCACAAAGAGTTAGACAGTTAAGACAGCACAGAATGAATTGAAAATTCATAGGTTTCTAAATTGCATAAGAAAGGAGCGGGCATCATAAAGAAGTCATCTTTTATTGTTTCATCAGGTAAAGATTGGCGCTAAGGACCTTCTAAACTATTAATATGAAAAGGCCAAAGAAACCAGTATTCAAATCACTAGATAGTGTGTTGTAAGGAGCAGGCACACTTTGGTATATGATTCACTAAAGAAATTTCAAATGAACCTGAACACAAACCAGAATAATTTGAAAATTTTCAAACTAAACCAATGAGTCTCCAAGCTAGTTGGTTGGTTTCGGTTGGTTTAACCAGAAAATAAAGTTTATATTTCTTTTTAATTAATTTTAAAAAATGCATAAAATAAAATCTTAAATTCTACATTTAGTAGTTTGTCATTTGCTCATAACAAACCAAACAAACATGAAAATTTCTCTATTTTCAAACCCAAATTGAGCAATAAACTTAATTTCTAGAGTTATTTTGGTTTTGTTTAGACTTATTTTTTGACTCTTAAAATAAGTTGCAATCTAAAATACATACTATTGTTGTATTCAATTTCACTAAGCAAACAAACAGAACCCGGGAGTTGGAACTTCGGAACCCATTGCCACAGTTAACACTACTTATGTACATGTTCTGAGAATAGAAGAAACACTAAGGTCATTGTTGATTGCAAGGTTGAGAGTACTTCCAAATGATAATTCTAACAGGAAACTTCCATGTCATGGCCTCATGTAAAATTTGCTAGAACAAAGCATATATGAAATACCCTGAAAATCCCTAGGAACCCCAAATTGTAGATATACAGCTTACCACTATTCCTTCCTCACTGTATTGAATTTGAACACACTAAAAAGGATAAATGAAGGACTACCAAATATCTAGAATTATCCCTAGTTCCATTTCTTCAGTAAAATTTGAACTGAATTCACTTATCATACAAAGCTCACGTACATGAAAGATTTTAGTCAGGCAATAACTTTAATGCCTCAAGCTTATGAATAGTTTTACATGCAAATATGCTATGAAATAGCACATCATACCATAAATTCGCTAATGCAACGTTATGTAACATCATGTATGCATAAACATCAGTTATATACTGAATATTACCTCCATCCTCAGCAATGTCAGAAGTCCACAATGAAAGGTTGTCCCTCAAAAGCTGCATAATCAATGTGCTATCTTTGTATGATTCCTCACTCAATGTATCCAACTCAGAAATTGCTTCATCAAAAGCTTGCTTGGCAAGATGGCAAGCCCTGGATATAGATCCACACAGCATGAAATCTATAGTACAAATTAAAAGCAAGAGATATAATAATAAAACCTTAGAAGGTAATACCTTTCTGGCGAGTTTAGAATCTCATAATAGAACACAGAGAAGTTTAATGCCAAACCCAGTCGAATTGGATGTGTAGGAGACAATTCAGTGTCAGCTATGCTTGTAGCTGCCTGTTAGTAAGTTCAAGATAATAATGTCAAACATGACTGGAGGAATAGTCAGTAATAACGTGTGTAAAGAATAACTAATTTAACACCTCACCAGGAAATTTCCAGGACGAACACAAATAACAAAGACAGTACCCAACAATGAAAAGCAATAGCATTTCTTGTTTCCAATTGTCTATAGAGAAAATCAACGCCAATCTCTTGGATATGCAGCTTAAAATTGTGAAAAAATAGGCTAGGAATCTTTCATGTCATGCTTTTTTCTATGAATAAGTCAAGGGAAAGAAGAACTGGTTTAAAATTGTGAAAATAGGCTAGGAATCTTTCATGTCATGCTTTTTTTCTATGAATAAGTCAGGGGAAAGAAGAACTGGTTTTCAAATAGTACAAACAGGCGATAAAAATCTTGTCAAGCAAATTCTAGAACACAAGAGGTACTGGAGCAGATTTTGTTAGGAAGGATAAGGAATACAAGTGAAATCAAAGAGGGATAGAAAATGAAAGAAAGAAAAAGGACAAAAAAAATCTCAAATTGTATTTCCTTTGAGGAATGTAAACAAGCAGAAAGTTATCCTTAAATTCCTCAGTTCTCCAAAGAATGAGATCGGATGGTAACTAAAAAAGATGGTAGGTGGAGCAGCAATCTGATGGACGTAAAAAAAAATTGCCAACGTCGAAATTTTACCGGTTCATATCAGTGTCTCTGACAATCTTAAAGACAAAAAAAAAAAAACCCTAGACGAATCAGATCTAGAACAAAAAATCGTAGCAAAATTGGAGTGACCATTCTAGAGAAAAACGCTACCTCATAAGCTTTTAGGGACTGGTCTGCAACATCCTTCTTCTCGTTTCCAGTCTTGAATTCTGCCAGATAGCGATAATAATCTCCCTTCCTACATTTGAAGCCAGATACCGATGTTAATCCTCAAAAGCCGCTTCAAGTTGATCCAAAATGTCAGATCTAACTCACATCTTATTGTAGAAGACCGACGACTCCGCGGCAGTCGAAGACGGAATGAGATGCTCGTCGATCAAAGTCATGATGTCGCTGCAGATGCCAGAGAGCTCCGTCTCCACCTTCTGCCTGTACTCCTTGATATTCTTCACATGCTGCTCGTTCCCCCTAGCTTCCTCCTTCTGCTCGATCGAGGAAAGTATCCTCCACGAGGCCCGGCGCGCCCCGATCACGTTCTTATATCCCACCGACAGCAGGTTCCGCTCCTCCACGGTGAGCTCGACGTCAAGCTTTGCCACTTTCTTCATGGAATCCACCATCTCTGCACGATAAACCACCACCAGATGAACCATAATTCCACGATCTACTAGCGTCTCCTTAGCGCTAGGGTTTGGACATCACGAAGGGGAAGAAGGGGATGCATACCGTCGTAGCGCTCGGCCTGCTCAGCGAGCTTGGCGGTGTAGACGAAGCTCTCGCGTTCCTTCGGCGACGCCATGGGAGATGAGGCCGGATTGAATCAATCTCCTCTGTCTTTTTTTCGTTCTTCCTCTTCCAAGGAATGCAGGTTTTTTTCAATTTCCACGGAAAAACGGAAACGATGGAAGGAAGGAACCAACGAAGAGAAAATAACGAGAGAAGAAAATCTTCACCAAACGACTATCGGCCGTACGTTTCGCATCAAGATTCGGGATCGAATCAGCATGACATTGCAACAGGAGTTGCATTGAACCCATGACTAATGATTAGGTCCGGAAAATGGGATGGTCGGATAGCGAACCCAACCAGCAAACACAGCGATGTGGTTGGCTGATCCCATCTCTACGATTTTGATATTCTGCGCGATTCCCTTGTGCGCGCCCGTATGTGATACGTCGATCATGCGATCGCGCGTTAGATCTGACCATTCAAATATGGAAATGCACAGTGTTCCACCCCCGACCCCCGACCCCCGGCCGCTTCCGGCTGCCCTCGCCGTGCCGTCTGGCCACCGCCGACCGCCGACCAGGGCCCAATCGACGCGCCCTTTGCCGGCGTGTCGGCCGACAACGGATTCCGGCCGAATTGTGGTCGGAATCCGACGTAATTTGGCCGGAAACGCGGCCGATAGTAGTGCGTACCGATTTCCAGTCAAATCACGATCGCATCAGATTTCGGCCACAATCCGATCAGAATCCGACGCCAGCCGAAGCGCCGGTGAGTAGCGTGTCGATCGGGCCCGGTCCGGCGCTCGACGGTGATCGGACGGTGCAGCGAGGACGGTAAGAAATGACGGGGGTCAACTGTATCGCGCACAGGATCGCACAGCAGGTTGCGCATCTGCCCATCTCTATATATGACATACGGACGTCATTAACGACGCCACCAGCCATTCCGAGAGGCTCGGAACGCAGAAAATTGTTCCGTGTCGTGTAGTTGGACGAGCCATCCCATTCGAATGGTTCGGGAAATGGGCGGGGAAGGAAGATCTAAAAATTCAACCCATGATGAATCTTAGTTTTATTTTGGATTACCGAAGTCAAATCGGAGTGACAGACTTAGCACTTCGCCCATGATGAATCTTCAACAAATGATTAAATGATGAAATAACTAACATTTTTTCACCGAGCTGAGCATCCGGCATGATTTACATGTCTTACAGGACAACAACATAATTTTCAAGAAGATACCAAAGATATGAGTGAACAGCAAGGAGTTTGTTTTGACCGTTGGATCAGATGGTTGTCAATGGTGCATGATAGATCAAGAAGCCATGATGAGCAATGTGAGGTGTCACAGCAGAGCAATCCTAACGAAGATACTTCAAAAGCTCATCTAGAGGAGGATGAATAGATGATTTGGCTCATATCCTAACGAAGATAGTTCAAAAGCTCTTCCTCTGGTTGACTGCTTAATGATTTGGCTCATATCCACCGTAAACCTATGCAAAAGTGCAAGACTAAGTTTGTGATCAATTACAATTTCTCGATTTACTTCCTCACAAATGATCGTAGGACCGATTATGTGGGGCCGTTAAGATGACGGATTCCACCTTTTGCAGAAGAAAAGTGCAAGACTAAGTTGATTGAAAAAGTAAAGCTTAGGACATACAAACTCTTGGCCAAAGGCTTCACAATCATTAGCCTACTCTTACATAGGCATCATTTACAATACAAAAGCCACAAAATCACCTTCACTCTTGTAATCCTCGTGACTTTCGTCTCTAGATCTTCAACTTCCTCAATCCAGACCATATCTATGGAGCGGACCAAACTCCCCTGAGCTTGTTCCCATGCTACTCAACCAATGTTCCATATCATCAAGTCCATCACTCAATGTTTCGTGCTCAAGAATCCTCTGAGTTCCTCCGAACCTCCACTGCTCATTTTATGCCACTAAGCCATTGAGCTAAACACAATTTGATCCTGTCAAGTCAATATACTTATAACAGCTGTGTATTGTTCTAAAACTCTATATATTCGATACAACATATCAAAAACACAAACAACATTTAACTTAAATCATATTACCAATATATTGAAATAATAAGATTAAACCCAACTGCAATGAGTATTGTTTTCTCAACTATAACATGCATTTCAAACATGAAAATGACGAACTATTTGTATAAGAAATCCTCAAAGAGCTAAAAAGTGATCAGAACAAATGATTTCAAATGCACCAGCTAATGATCGCCATTGTGAGGTGCTATGCAGTTGTCAGTCATCAACTACATGGTTCCCAGAGAATCCTATGGTTGAGACTAAGAATCGATCTGCCAAATCACTTTGGCAGTGGAGATGGATATTGTGAGAATACTACACATTCACTGTATAGGAGAGTAAGGGAAAGAAGGCAAAAAGATAGGTCCGGAACTAGCTCCCAAACCTTTCATCACGAAACAGTGCTGCTGCTGATCAGTTATGGAGCCAATTACTGTGGCCCTACAGACACCAAAAAGGAGAGACAGTACATGTATGCAAGCGTGTGATGCCTCAAGTTTTTGATCAATTAAATGAGTCGCAAAGTGAAGTGTATAGTTACATGAGTCACAATTATTCAACCAATAACGATAACAAACTGAGAGCGAAAAACAAATAATCACATCACTGAGAAATATCATGTAAGATAAAGAAACAGGCAAAGAAAAACCTGTGAGATATAATTACAGAAATTAACAGTAGAGTTAACATTAGAATTCTAAGCATGATCTTCATCAACTAAAAAGCTAAAAATAAACATGAGGCTAATTATATATATTAACATATTTGATACATGTATCGGCATCAACTTGAGTAAATGCCAGGAAAGGGAAAACTACTAACGTCAAGCATCACTCCAGTTATCATCATCGCTGCTCACAAATGCCTGATAGAAATTGAAATATTCAGAAACAAAACTAAGGTGGGGAAAGAAAGTTTCAGAAGAGGGAAAAAAATGAAACCAACCTGGCGAATGGCACTAGCCTTTTGCAAAATTGTATTAACATTACCGTTTGCAGCATCGGTTGTGGGGCGTGGAATGTCTCGTGGTATTAATGTTGTAGTCCGTCTCAAATTAAATTTCTGCAGATTAACAGCAACAATTGGTCAAACAGTTTGCTGAAGGTAGTTATCAACGCCATTAAGGAGTTCAGACTGTTTTTTTAATCTAGCAACTTAGCTGTGAGATGTAGGAGTAGCACTATCTTAATTTTGTAGATACCCTGACTATAGCTATCAACTTCTGTCACATATCACCAGGAAAAAAATTCTTAAATGTTGGGTTCATTTCATAGTTATAAAAATTGAACTGAAAATGTTTGAAGGTCGCACCAATGGGTGTCAATTGGTCGAACCATAAGTAGATTTAGATATTGACTCGATCGATTCCATTGGCCCAATCTACCAGTTAAACCACTAATTTATTGATTTTATTCATAAACTATAAATTTAGATAATGAAAAACATTTAAAATTGCCACAAACATTTTCACATAACAAACAATTCTCATATTCCTTCTATTATATTCTCAATTTTTACAAAACCCATCAATCTGACAGGAATTTTACTAAGTATTTTTGGACATTCAATCCTGGAGAAATATCTGGTTCCCATTATTTCCTGTCCAACCCCCCAATCTCATGCAAAAGGAAATTAAATTTAGTTAGAGAACCACAACTTAGTACAGACTCTTAGTTAAAACCTAGCGATGATTTAATGTATCAGCTTAGGTTTCCATGCGACACATCAAGGGATAATGACCACTCAATCAAAACTCTTACACGACTATGTAAAGCACAAAATTGGCAAAACGGTATACAACCATATTGCAATTGCAAGATCAAACAAAATGTGAATCAAATATAAATGAGGAGAAATTATGCATAAATCATGTTTTTTAACTAAGGACACTAAATATTATTATAGATACTATAGATACTCAATGAACATTTATTCTGCGTTTGTCAAGATCAATGTAAATGTGGATGAGAATTGAGATATAAATGATGATAGAACTGTGAGTATATTAAGAGGACTTTATGTTCTTACAAATACTAATAGTATTGTCTGTATGCACTGATTTTTGTTGTCAAGGTTTAGATTTAGAGGACTACATTTTCCTATAAATGTAATATGTATACTAATGATATTATTGTTGAAACACGACCACAAACTACCACAGTGTGCACGTCATCTTTTGTTATACTGATAATGTTATTACTACTGATTGATAAAAAGAACGAGAAGCATCCAAATCCATGTCGCATAGGCGTGTGACATGTTTGTTTGCTTGTGAATCCAGAGAATAAGAAACTAAAGAAAAATTGTTATTAACTAAATTTACCCAGAATAAGATTAAAACATCCAAAACAATGAATCATCATTCATAATTTAAATTTTCTTACATAGACATGGGGTATGGATATCTAATAAGGAATGGATCGAGGTGGAGACACTTCACATTGTCAAGTGGGAACACAAGGGTATCTAAATAACCAAGATAGCATATCCTTACTACGTGGTTCTGTGATCACTCAGGTACCTTGGGTAACCAAATGAGTTTAATTGGCCGAGTTCTTATTCTGAACGATTATTGTTTTAGGACATGGAAAGCTCTACATAATTGTTGGAAAGTACTGTGCAAGTTACTTAGAGGAAAGTAAAAGAATTAAGTTTAGCAGTAATGCTCAAATTTGAAACTGAGATGGAATATAATACTGCAGCACATTGCAGGGACAATGATTAAGTTCCTTCCCCTGGATGTGCAAGAATGAAACATCATATAGGAAATTCTGCAAGCAGTATAATTAATAAAAAAAGATTGAATCTTCAAAATTTTCATTCTAAGTTCAAAATCAACCTTATTTCTGATTTGTTGAAGCAAATCTTCCCTCATGTCGACTTCATTATGACTAGGACTATGAGTTAGCCCTTTTAGTTCATTCAACTTCTGCTGATTTTGCTGAAACACAATTCACTGAATGAGGAATCTACTATTTCTTAATAATAGAAACAAAATTATGCTAATAACTCAAAAAAATTCCAATTAGTACTATCCTATATATTGGCTGATAAAAGAACAATGCATACCCTGATTTCTGATGTAATCACTTTCTCCTTTGGATGTTCTAAAACAGCTTGTACTATGTGTGAAGAGATGGGTGAATTTTGTTCCTTTTTCTGGGAAGGAGAGAATCTTGGAGCTTGTAAGCCATCCAAGTGATCAAGATTGTTTTTAAAATTTTCATAATCTTCAAAAGTAACTGAAGGCTTTGATGTCCACTGAATAGGGGGCAGGGGTGGGGGTGGGGGTGCCTCATCTTTAGGTACTCTTGTATTTGCTAGATTTTCTGGCAAGGAATAATGTACACCTTGTTTTCTCAAAGGTACAACAGAATCAAGTCCAGGAAGCTCCATCATGGATCCTAAATGGAAAGGTGGTTTGCTCTTGTCAACAATAACATCACAGTTTTCCTCTCCTGGTATGTGCATATTGGCATGGTTCATTTGTTCAGAACCCACAGGCCTCGATATGGATGTAGTTGAGGATTGACACCTTTGTGAAATATCATTGAATTCATGATCAAAGTATTCACTTCTTTCATCTTGATCCCACTGCTCAGAGTTTGAATATGAGCAAGGACTGAGAAGGTCCTCAGAAGAATAGGGACAAGATCTGCAAAAGGTGTCGTCATCTGATTCAGAGCAAATTTCTGGCAAAGAATCAACGGGGCCTTGCAGCAATTGAAATGATGGAAAGATGAAATCTTCATTATTTTCATGGAGACTACCACAAGAAAAATCCAGCTTCAATCTTGAATTTTCCAAGCCATTCATAGGATGGAAAGGTATTTTCATATATTCAAGGGGTGGAGAACTTTGCTCAGCATAGTGCTGAGTTAAAGAGACTGGCTCCATTTCCGATACAAGAGTAACCTTTTCATTGACAATTTGTTTGTATGATGTTTGAGATGCAACAATATTTGGTTCTTCCTGATTATTATTCAGACAGGAATTTCCATCTGTCTTCTTTGTTTCAGTGCTTGTATGTCCTGAATTTGTGGAAGATAATACTTTTCTTTGGATAGTATTTGAAAGAAACCTCTGTGCAAGCTCAGAAAAACTGGAGGAGATGCCCATAGTGCTCTGGCTAGGCCCTGCACTTAACCCAACACAATAACTATCACTTATAGGAGCTCCATTAATGTCACTGGTTCTTGTGGTTCGAAGTTTGTTTAAGAAAGCATCATTACTACTATAACTATCATGAAGATTATTTTGCAGCTTACTGGGTAACGAAGGTTGAACAGATATATGCAAGAACTGTTTGATATCCACATCTTTGGACATTTCAACAGAATTATTTCTTCTTGCTGACAATTGACCCTCAGCTGAGTTTTGTGGAATGCAGGAAGCCAAATTTGTGCTTTCAGAACCCACTTCCATTTCTGATATGAAATCTACTGATGAAGGATCATTTACAGAGGACATTTCATCTGATTTTGCACCTGGTTCAGTAACAGACATCTGAGACTTAACAGTGCAACTCGAAAAACCAGTTGCAGAACCTCTAGAATTAGATATGCAATTCTCATTTTCTTTATTCACAGCCCCAAGGTCTGGCGGTTTTGATGGCTCAACTCCAAATAGGTTACCATTTGTCCAAAGCTGAACAGAAGGCATAGAAGATACATCAGTAGGAACAGAGCGTACCAATGTAGATGGCTCAGATGTGGCTTCATCAAATCTCACTGTTGGTCCACATGAAGCACCTGATTTAGAAGAAAGACCACCATCAATGTACTCAAGATGATCCTTAATTTCTGAAATATCAGGAGTACTAATTTCAGAAACATAATTAGGGATAATATAGTCTGGGTTTTGCATGAACTCTGTGGCATAAGGTGGCTGCACAGATTCCAAACCATTTGAAGATCTCAAATGCGAAAAGTTTTCAGTCGCATTTTGAGTCAGGGCACTATCTGATGAAGCAGGAGCTTCAGCATCACTTACATCTGGAATTTGTACAGATATGGTTTGATTTTCTGTTGTTTCAGATTCCACCGCTAATGAATTGGTGTTATGTATTGACTGCACTTCTATTTTAGTGCGATAGTCAGCCTCTGTCTCTGTCTCAGAATCCAATGTGTTGGGTGCATCAACGTAGTTGTCTGTCTCACTGGTGACTTCATCAAAATGGTTGACACTAGACAATTGTTCTGGAGTTTTGATAGCATGAAATAAAATGTCTTCATGAATCAATGCTTCAAGTTTAGCATGTTCAGCATCGACTAATTCAGGATTTAATTGGAGAGAATCTGAATCTTCAACTATAACGCCATCTTGCACCATTTGAACTCTGTCGACAAGTATGTCGTTATATGATGCTGGACTTGTAGGCTTAACTATTTCAGTTTTTTCCTCCCATGTGACAGAAGATCTTGGAATACTCTGCTCTTGCAGTGAGTCATGTTGAGAGACATCATCAAAATTCTCTGTAGTTGGTTCATCTTGTAGAGCAGAAACACTAAGACCACTGTCATTGCCATGTAAATTAGGATTAGACAGTCCATTATAGTCTAGCTCATCGGGCATCACTAGAGGGTCTGCATATGAGGTTTCCTCAACAAAGCTTTCCTTTGTCTTTGAACCAAAAGAGGTAGATCTACTTGAAATTTCAGTGTTTAATCTCAATTCAAGTGAAGAAATATTTTCATTCTCAAGGGAAATGCTATAGCCATCAGTGCTTAGGGATGCAAATCTTTCAACTCTGTCAGATTTCCTATTTTCACTAAGAGTTAATAATGATCAAATTAGTCCAAGGTAAAGGAAACCAGAAATTTTTTTGGTAATACTAAATAGCTTAATACTTCAAACAATAACCTGCAAAATACCTGCTAGGACGGCGTGCTAAGTAAATTGCCTGTTGAATTTCTGCATTTCTAAATCTTGACCCTTTCCTCTGTTAGCATATAACAAATCAACTTTAGTTTGCTATTCATTTGAAATCAAATGCTTGGAAAGCATAGTTAAGTCACACACACGTCACACATTACAAATGATATTGGATTGTTATTATTTATAGAATGATTAAACTTTTTAGTTATATTTGTTACAATTTTAGTCTCACATTGCATGTTTTAGATATACAATAGTATGTTGAATTCAATATATATCATGCAATAGTTGTCTATTAATGTAACACAGTATGTCATCCTACTGAACTTGATACCTGAGTGCATTCCACTCCCAGTGTATCATTTTTTCCCCCAATCCCCAATAGGGAGGTTGCAAGTTAATACTAATAGCATAATCTCTCCACTGCCACTATAAACCCTAATTTTTGTACATCCCCTCTCGTTATAAACCCTATTATTCATACTTTCCTCTCTCCACTATCACATTTTTCTTCGTCTACACTCTACATTATCATAACCCCTAATTTTCTTCCTCTCTTCTCCATTTTTAACACCATCATATTTAGCTCTGCCATTTTGTTTTTGCCATGCCATCCTCTGTTGATAACTCTTCCATCCTCCTCCAATGTTGTTAGATTTAAATGTGACCTATGTTATAGTTGGTGTAGCTTTATCTCCAATAAGTGGTGAGTTTGTCAACTCGTTGGTAGCTCAGAGTAGCAGGATGAAGGGTCGGTAACGTGAAGCATGACTCCTCAGTTAGTCGATCCACCCCTTTGAATGGTCAAGGCACCTCTTCAGGTAGTCATCCCCAATGCATAATGGTGACACGACAATGCCATCATACAAGATGTCTGGTTGCGACAAAGTAGCACTCTCTCTTTAAGACAAGTCCAAATGCTCACAATTTATCATCAATGCCATCAAACTTAGATGTAAGGTCAAGGCATAGTTGGACTCTATAGATAATATTGCCTTTCTTGGAATAAGAATAATCTAATTCCAGGACCGAATTTCCAGCACCTAGGAATACTTTAGAGAAGAACATTGGAGAAGTAAACTCAAGAGGAGAGCAATTATGTGAGTTTGAATTGAGTTGAAGAAGTGGAATGGAGTTTTTTTATATAGAGATGGAGAGGCATCACTAAAGTCACCAATAATGAGGTTTATCTATTAGATTTGGAAATTAAGAGTGAAATGCGTAAACAAAATCAAATTTTGATTTTGATCAACACCCAAAATTTGGCATATTGGGCATTGGCCATGCATTGCCAACGCCCACGAAGATTGATTTGTCTAACCTTCTTTGAGAAGCTTTGGTGGATATCCATGGTAGCCGTACAATCAACCACATGGCTTCCATGTGGGCATCCATACAAGATGCCATGTGGCATGCCACGTGAACTCTTACAGAACCCCATAATGCAACCAAACTACAAATTAGCTAGGGCAAACGGGCAAACACAACTTGATGACATTGTATTTAAAATAATATAAGTAGGTTGAGGCTTGTGTTAGAGCTATGCAATCAGTGTTAAAATTGTATAAACCAAATACAATTAAATGATGATGATGATAATGTATTTAGAAGACAACAAAATTCTGCATATAAATGTTTTTCTCTCCTAATGTTGCCTCAAGTTATTTAACCAGGTAGTTGCCTACAGAAGGTAGAAAGATTATAAAATGAACACAACCTTGAAGTTTTCAACTTTCTTTTCTTTTCTATCATTTTTTGCTCCTTCAATATGTGATGCAGCCCACACCCTCTTGAAATAGGATGGATCTGAATATCTTTTTAGACAAGCTCCAGCACCAGAATGATCAAATCTGAAATGGAGGAAGGATTTTGAACATATATACATGAGGAGACAACAAAAGGAAATAGAAGATCAATCATGAATCATCATCAATAGCTTACTTGTCAAGGAGGAATAAACGAGGTGGATCACGGCATTCTTCATAACAATCCATCATAAAGCGAGGAAGTTCACTGGAAAGTAGGAGGTTTTGTCCATGTGGAATCCGACTATGCCAGTCAGAACCTGAAGGAAATGCCATCAGGGGTCAAACATGCATAGCCATATTCTGTCATAAGACTTATAGTTGAACACGCGAAATGCGAAAAGAAATTTTTATTCCTAAAATATATTCTATGATAGTAGGATTATAGCCTTGGATAGAACTCAGTAGAGAGAGAGGATTCATGTTCCCAACCCTAAATAGTTGGGACAAATCCAGATGATGGGAACTTTCTAGCAAAATATCTTCATTTCATCGTTAATATTGGAATCCTTTGTAATGATCAAATACCTCAATCAAACAATATCTATGATGAGATTCTATGATCATAGTCAGCAGCTAAATGAAACCAAATAGAGAATAAGCACTAGAATCAAATCATTCTTTCTGGCTATGTTATTTGTTAGGCAATGACGGAGCGAATAAGATCACAACACAGAGAAATCAGCTTTCACGGTTCATCTTAGAGCCTACATCCATAGGAGAGGATAAACTAATTTCACTATGACGGCCATAATTATAAAGAGTACAATTGGAGAAACCTGTGTAACTCTTGTATCAAAGAAATAAAACATTAATGGGCATAAACATAATAGCTTAAGGAAGTTGAGGCGTAACCTATTGTCATGATTGGAAATCTCGTTATGTGACCGGTGACAAAATTGAAATATATAATTCCGATAAGCTACCGAAAATTGATGCTATTGGACACAGATAATGTCGCATATGTCGCTATGTCAGTAATGTCAATGAATATCGTGTCACACTAACAATTGACACCCGTTGGTATGCTATAACAAAGGTTAAGATAAATTTAGATAATATTATTATTTTTTGATGTAATTTGTGTTAATATAATATAATATCAAAATTGTATCATTCCAAATGGAATACAAAGTTCAAAGTTAATTATATCATTGTATTATCTTTTTTATTTCCTTCCTCCTTTCACTTTCAATTTGCCACCGGCACCATACATCAAAACACCCTCATGATACCAATATGCTAGACAAAGACGGGAACTTCAACTTGGCTCGAGATTTTGAATCTTGCCATATTATACAACAATGTTCATGCCAAAAATACAAATACCAAAAGTGAAGCATCTAGTTTATTTGACCAAGGCCATTAAACTATAGTACTTTTTTTTAGCAAATAAGCTTGGAAGAAGCATAATAGACCGATACCTGCAATATATGCAAAGTGGATATGACTTGTTTGTTCTTTAAAGGCCTTCTCAACGGACGGAATTGCTGATTCAATGTTCCTTACTCGTGCCATCATTTTACGGCTTCTTCCAGCTGTAGCTGTTATTTGCTCATGCAAGTCATGGAAAACATCTGCAGCAAATCTTTGATATTGACAAATGTATCTCAGTACAGTGTAATTGACAGGATAATTAGCAAGTATGCAGGGACTCAATAAGCATGGATTATATAAAAATCACTGTGCAGGCATACAAATAGGTATCTGAGGGATGGAGATAGAACATGTATGGTAAAAAAAAACCCTGGTATTTAAAGGTGGTAAATGCAACTATCCACTGAATCACAATAATAAGTCAATGTAACTTGTTTATGGACAATAATAGCATTTTTTGTCAGTAATCACTTGTGTTTATGGAGCAATAGAACCTTCAGAATTCTTGGGATTGACTTAACTTTGCCTCTCTTCGAGGTCCTTGATTGCTAATTGTAAATATAGTAAAATCATGGATCACGATAGCTCTCTCTAATGGAACCTACTGATAGAACCAGCAATTTTATCTCTTTTGAAATAATCCCTAACCAACTGGTGGTAGACAATCTTCCCACCTACCCTCTTCCACCCATCCAATATATGGTCATAGAATATTTGATACAAAAAAATTAAAAAAAAAAAGAAAAAAAAAAAACTTGACCATCGCAGTCTTGCAGACATATGAAGAAAATAAGAAGCCAAAGTATTCAATTCGTCACTTCAGTCAGCTCCATCAATGGAAATAAAATTTAAATTAACTACAACCAAATTGAACATAAAGGGAATTTTCATTCCTGTCGAATCAAACAGCGGATTTCAAAGAGAATAAGCACGGCATTATTATGCAACGACTAGAAATAGAATTTCCCATCGGAAGCATAACAAGCATCATCCAGTTCCTAAGAAACCAAGCAAGCAAGGAACAGCAAGCAGAATAAGTAAAGACGACAGAAAGAATCGACACAGTAGCACTACCACAGACAAGAGAAAATGAAAATAACTCACTCGGCGAGATCGCCCAACTGCCGCAAGATCCCTACGAGACCGGCCACGGCAACCCCATCCAAGATCGCCTTGGGATCCTCCTTCCTCAACGACTTCTTGTACAGCTCCGGATCTCCCAACCCGTACTCATTTCTCAGCTCCAACCGCACCAGCGGCATTCTCTCACTCCTTCCCCTCACCTCCGAAGATCAGAAAACCGATTCGAGCCCGAGATCTCCACGCTTCAACAGCAGAAGCGACTCGTTCGCATAGATAGGTAAGTCCGGGAGGCGGTGACTGATAAGCCTCGCACGCGGTGGCGGCCGCTCCGGCGAAGTCGGCTCAACCGTCGCGCTCCGCACGCTCTCGCACAAACACACATTCACCGCTAAGATTGCCGTCTCCGCAAGCCATCCGCCAAGCTTCGGGTTAAAAAAAGCCGTCTCTGTGTCCAAATTAAATTAATTAAAAAAGAATACCGAAAAAGAAATCTTTATTATTGTTTACAGTCTCAAGTTCAAACTAATTAATAAAAATATATGGGAAATAAATATTAAAACATGAAATTAACATAATCCGATCTGTGGAGAGGAAATGATGTGGACGTTGCTTCCTTTATTGCTCATTTATTGAGGATAATTTTACTGACAGAGAGACGCTGCATGTAAAGATGGCAACATGGACGTTTCTGTAGAAAGCAGCTGTATGTATTTCAGCACTACTGTTCGCCACAAATGAGTTCTTCATCAATTAAAAAAAAAGAAAAAGGTTTCTCATAAGAATCACAAGGACTGTCAACTAACTGAGGTGAGCAAAAGGCACACAAAGCTGGTTAGATCTGTTCTCCTTGGATCGTAAAGCTGATGGCCCCCATCCCCATGGCAACCTAATCTGAAGTAAAATGCATGAACAAGAATGAGACAAATTGTACAAGTATTAAACTCTCCTGGGCCATTCGCCATGGCTAGTCTTAAATGTGCAGAGTTGGCTTGGTAAACTCAGTTGACTGCTTGGCATTTAAAGAGGTTTCAGACACAGCTTCAAGTATTAGTTTTGGAAGCAGATGGATCATTTTTCTCCCTTTTGACAAGGAAATTGTTGTTAATGCATGATACTTAGTGGTAGCCATGTAGTAGTCAGTTCGACCTCAACAAATTCTTTGAAATGCAACAGGAGCTGTGTATAAAATAATGTCTTAATGCTTAAGAATCTCAATGCATTAATTAACTCATCCAAAGAGAGTTCCAGGTTGTATGAAGCTGATTGATAATGGGCCATATCACCACCAAACATGTTGCAGGTTTTTCTTAAAACAAAGAGAAAATGACCATGAAAGCTCTTTTTTCTTGTCGAACATCACTGACATCGAAGCCAAATAGATGGTGACTGAAAGATTTTTTGGTCTCCAGATCAACTGCCAGCATCCATGGTCCTACTGACTTAATTATCACTTCTTGAACATGAGCTGACTGAAGACAAAGATAGAGAAACTTTAAGATGTCTGGATTGTTATGATAGTTTGTTTCATCATTAGGTTTAATTGTCATTATTTGTTGCCTAATTTATGTTTCTGCTATCATTTGTTTGGAGAAGGGTCTTTTTCAGCTCCACAGAGTTGACAGAGCTCACCTGAACGCTGAAGTGGGTGAGATTTTAATCGCCAAAATCCAGCAATGCAGCCAAAGGAAGATTACGAATGGACAGTGTACCTGATATCTGTTATTTTAGTGAAAAAGGAAGAAAAAACAGATGATCAGTTGTCAATTGAACAAAGGGCACAAATAAATGTATGAACACTAACCCAAATATGCATGACCATAAATTCATACGGGACAAATTTTAAGTGAAAATAATTTAGACACAGATAAACTTTGTAGGGCTAAAATCAAGCTAGAAGATTGCTGCAACAACCCACATGTTTGGGCTGTCAGCCTACTAATTTGGGTTGGTCCAAATTTGCAAGGCCATCCAGCCTTGCAAATGTCAACAAATTGGACTCCAAATTGGCATGGGTTCAATTTAGTGGGCCGTTGACCCTGCTTTTAGGGTTGTGAAATTTTATCGCATTTTAAAGTGTCGGTCCATGACGGGTTTAGGTTGGTCGGCGGAGTGATAAAATTTATTTTTTCTTCAAAATTTAAAATTAAAATAAAAAACTCAATGGACTAGTGAGTTTGATCCGTTTAAACTGCAATCCAAATTTAAACATTTCAACTTAATCCATTTAAACTGTAATCCAAACTTAAAAATTTTAATATTTTTTATTTTTTAATAAACCCGTGAGTTGGCTCACCTAACCCGCAACCAACCTTGGATTGGGTTGGAGATTTCTCAACCTGCTAATTTGGTGGGTCGGTCTGTCTTGTTCCGTCATATTATGAGTTTCTGGTAGGTTGGCCTGCTTTGTCATGAATTGACCCGTTTGACAGCTCTAGAGAAGGGTCACTCTCTCTTTTTTTTTTGATAAGTAAAAGAATCATTAGATATTAGAAGTTATTTATGTCTAACAAAGTATCAAATACATTTCCAATGTTTGGTATACATGAATCTGCACTCTCCTATAAAGTTTCTCATTATCCAATCGTCCCTCATCAAAGAAGCTATTATTTCTGGCCCGCTATACAAAATGTATCAAGGAAGACAAAGTTAGATGTCTTGCCTTAGTCAATAGTCATCCAATCCTATAAAAATGTTCGAAGACTCGAAGCATCTGTTGGTAGATAGATATCTCCTGTCTTATATATAATCAATCTTTGATCCTTCTTCATAACTATGTAATATTGGATATCTAAACTTTGCGATGAAATTTTAATTTCGTCGTTATTTTAGTAACAAAATTAAAATTTAATCGCTAATGTCAGCAATGATAAAAAAAATTGGCAATCAAAATTATCGGTCACTAATTGAAATTAGCGATTGAAATTTTGATCACAAAATACGGCTTTTCTTGTGGTGTAACCCTTTGTTTGCATTCCATGAAATTGATTCTCTATTTCTATACAAATAACGACCATCTACCACTAATTCTCTCTACACATTCATTAGAGACATTAAAACATCGAAGGATAATTTGATGCATCACTAATTAATATTTTGCACAGCAATTAACATGGAGCTAAAATCATAATATAAATTAAATAGAGATAATTCAATCACGTTGATGATTGAAATTTTTAAGGTATTTAATTCGAAAGGGACAACTAAAATAAACTATAGGATTTGAAGGAGGAAGAAGTAAATGTTGTAGGTTAGAAGCATGAATCTCGTGTTTTAAAAAAAAACTTTTTAAAGACTTTTTGAAATCAAAGATTGCATTGGAAAATAAGAGTAGCACATAAGATATTTATTTGGTTCATAATTTTTGTTGAATTACTATTACAAGACTCGTAATTTAATATTGGATTATCTCGGTGGACAAATAAGTGAAATCGTATTCCAAATAACTTTCGGCAAGAACGGTATATTTTCAAGACATAGGAAATTATAATACTTTTACAATTCTCCTAATAAAAAAATAATACAGAAAATTATATCGACAATGAAAGATGTAACTTTGACATGAGATTTGCATGACTTGCTTGGACAATGAAATGAACATAGAGGTTGAAGAGTTAAGAGCTTGAATTTGTCGGAATAATTTTATTAATGGAATGAAATAAACAATGAGGATTACAGCCATATATATAGATAGTTAGGGCGGACCAGGTTATATGACCGGGTCACATAATATTAATATTCGACACCCCCCCTCAAACTCAAGGTGGTAGAGTAGAGATCAGCTTGAGTTTGCTTAATAACACATAAAAGCGACCCGGCAAGAGAGACTTGGTGAAGACATCTGCAATTTGATGTTCGGTAGACACAGACTGCAATTGCACAGTGCCAGCACTAACATTCTGTCGTACAAAATGACAATCGATCTCGATGTGCTTAGTGCGCTCATGAAACACATCATTTCGAGAAATCTGAATGACACTCTGACTATCACAATGAAGATCGGTGGCAGGCGGTTGAGGAATGCCAAGATCAGAAAGAAGTCGTCGAATCCAAAGAAGCTCAGAAGTAGAATCAGCAAGCACACGATACTCTGACTCAGCGCTGGAACGAGAAACAACAGTCTGTTTCTTGCTTCGCCAAGAAATAAGAGAATTACCCAAGAAGAAACAATAACCAGTGATGGAGTGTCGGTCAGTGGGATCGCCTGCAAAATCAGCATCAGAGTAATCAGTGAGTACCAATGATGAATCAGCAGAGAAGTGAAAACCATGTAGGAGAGTGCCCTTAACATAGCGGAGAATACGTAATACAGCCGAGTGATGAGCTGTACAGGGACTAGTCATGAACTGACTAACGATGTGAACTGCATGAGCTATATCAGGACGAGTGACTGTCAGATATATCAGGGAGCTCACTAACTGACGATAGAGCGTGGGGTCCTCAAGAGGGGCGTCATCGAGAGGAGTGAAACGACAGTCTGCCTCAAGTGGAGTCGATGCAGTCTTGCTGTCAGTCAGGCCAGCACGGGATATGAGGTCAGAAGCATACTTTGCCTGGGACAAATAGATACCATCTGCCGTGTCGGAAATCTCAAGACCTAGAAAGTAACGTAGCTTACCAAGACACTTCATATCAAAATGCTGATGAAGATAGGTCTGCAAATCAGATATTCCAGAGGCATCGTCTCCAGTGATCACCATATCATCAACATATAATAATAGAATAATAATCCCGGATGAGGAGTGACGAATGAATAAAGCAGAGTCATAGGGAGAGGCGGTAAACTCATACTGAAGAAGTGCTGAGCTGAACTTGGCGAACCAAGCTCATGGTGCCTGCTTCAGACCATAAAGAGCACGACGTAGCTTACATACCTTCCCCGAAATGTCTGAACCCGGCGGCGGACTCATATAAACATCCTCAGAAAGATCTCCATGAAGAAAAGCATTCTTCACATCCAACTGGTGAAGAGACCATCGACGAGCAGCAGCAATAGCCAAAAGACAACGTAGAGAAGTCAAACGGGCAACAGGAGCAAATGTCTCTTCATAGTCAATGTCATACTCCTGTAAGAAACATCTGGCCACGAGACGAGCTTTGTAGCGCTCAATAGATCCATCAGAATTTGTTTTGATCTTGTAAACCCATTTGCAGTTAATAGGTTTCTTGCCAGGTGGTAGATCAACGATATCCCAAGTCCCAGTCTTCTCAAGAGCCTGCAGTTCCTCAAACATAGCCTCACGCCATAATGGATCATAGTTTGCCTCACGAAAGGTCCTAGGCTCATGGTTAGATAGAATGGCAGAGAAACAATGGTAATCAAGGAGATGAGAAGGAGGATGACTTACACGGGTTGAACGTCGACCAGTGGCAGCAGGGACTTGAGATACTTGTTCAGGAGATGCAGATGAGTCAGCTTGAGGTGACGGGGAAGCATCGACAGTGTCAACAGGAATCTGTGTGAGCTCGGGACCTGCAAAAGAAGGAGATGGATCCAAAACAAAGAAAGGGGAATCAGTTGGTGACGGGGAAGCATCGATAGTGTCAACAGGAATCTGTGTGAGCTCGGGACCTGCAGAAGAAGGAGATGGATCCAAAACAAAGAAAGGGGAATCAGTCTGAAAAGGAATGGTAAACTTGGACTCAGAAGAGAACATCTTATGTTCCCAAAAGGTGACATGACGAGAAAATACGAATTCGATTTGACACAGGATCCCAACAACGATAGCCCTTATGTTCTACCCCATATCCCAACAAACAACACAAACGATTCTGAGGCTCCAATTTGTTTCGTTCATGTGGGGAAAGGTGGACGAAACTGACACAGCCAAACGGACGAAGAATGGAGTAATCTGGTGGTTGACCAAAGAGCTTCTCGTAAGGAATGACATCCTGAAGTACAGAAGAAGGCATCCGGTTGATTGTATAGACAGCAGTAAGGGCAGCTTCTCCCCAAAACCGATCAGGACACGAAGTAGAAAGGAGCATGACACGAACAGTATCTAGAATGTGCCTATGTTTACGTTCAGCCCTACCATTTTGTTGTGAAATGTAAGGACATGAGTGCTGAACAACAGTGCCCTGGGCAGAAAGAAAATTGAGAAAGGTAGAATCATTATATTCCAAAGCATTGTCAGTGCGGATTGTTTTAATAGGACATGAGAATTGTGTTTGAATCATTTTTACAAAAGTAGAGTAAGTAGAGGCAAGTTCAGAACGATTTTTCAAAAAATAAATCCAAGTAAATCGGGAATAATCATCAACAAAGATTACAAAATATCGATAACCTTTAAACGTACCAACAGGAGAGGGTACCCCAAATATCTGAGTGAACTAGGGAAAAAGGTTTATCAGCAATAGAATGATTATTTGAGAAAGAAAGTGTTGGCTGTTTGCCAAGCTTGCAATGCACACAATCAAAGGATTCAAATTTAATAGAACCAAAAAAACCTTTAGCAGCAAGAGATCGGAGATTATGTGATGAAGCATGCCCAAGTCTGAGATGCCACTGATAGATGGAAGAAGGAGAAATGACAGCAGAGATAGAAGGAAAGGGTTGAAGGGAACAAAGCTCAAACAGGCGACCCTTCTTGCGCCCCGTCCCAAGAATCTGGCTCGTCTGCGAATCCTGAACCTGTACACCAGAAGACGTGAAAATAACAGTAAGTCCCTGCTCAACTAACTGACCAATAGAAACAAGGTTTAATGTTAAATGGGGAATGTAGTAGACATCTTGGAGAGATGGTGAAGTGGCATGACCAATGTGTGTGATATGCATGGGGGCACCATTTGCAGTGTGAATGGGAGGCGAAGTGGTGAGAGGTTTTAGAGAATGTAATAAATTAATGTTAGAGGTCATATGGTTGCAACAAGCAGAATCTAAGAACCATTGTTGGTTACCTGATGTGGTGGCTAATGAAGGATTAGTAGATAAAACCTGAGTGAGCAGTTTATGGATATCCATAAGGGTGGGAGTAGTGGACTGAGGCGGCTGCAAAACATTTGTGACGGCGGCCATGGAGGAGGAAGAGCCAACTGTAGAGGATATGTGACTCAGTTTTGGGCAGTTCTGACGGACATGACCCTTTTTGTGGCAATAACGACACTCAATGTTCGGGCAATGAGTGTAAGCATGATCAGCATTCGGACAACGACGACATCTAACAGACTTGTCCGATCGAGCATCCTTGCAAGCATTAACACGATCCATGTCTGCAGAAACAGAGATAGATGATGCGGTGAGTTGACGGCAGTATCTTCTCTGCACGAATGCGATCAGGGAGCGGTCCGCTCCACAGAAATCCCACACAGCTGCTGCCGAAACCAGAGATGCTGCTGAATGCCGGCTGCCTCTTGGAGCGCCGCCACGGCCAAGCTCTGGAACCAGAAGTCGGTCTTGAAGTCCTACGCGATCTCGCGAACAAGCCGCTGGAAGGGCAGATGAAGGTCCCAGAGGAGTGGAAAGCTTCTGAAATCAAACCATATGTGCCTGGGGAGAACTTGCAGCAGTGGCTTACTGATGAGAAAGCCCGGGATCAATTCGTCATCCGTGCAGGTTCCAATACTGAAGTTTTCTGGAATGATCCTAGGCAATTAATGCCTGAACTCGTACATCAATGACAATATTGGACTGAGAGCTTTGTCCAGTGGTCTCCTCTTGGAACCTACTTGCAGAGTTGGACTGAGAGCTTTGTCCAGTGGTCTCTTATCACGCAAGAAGGCGACGGCGGAAGGGCACCGGCTCTAGAGGGTGACGCAAGTGGCCCGGCGCGATCGGAAGGAGAAGGGAAAGCGCAAGTTTTCGGATGGTGGCGGCGGCACCAGAGAGAAGAAACAGGGGCGCTGAGTTAAAAAAGAATTAGAGGATTAGGGCATCGCTCTGATACCATGTCGGAATAATTTTATTAATGGAATGAAATAAACAATGAGGATTACATCCATATATATAGATAGTTAGGGCGGACCAGGTTATATGACCGGGTCACATAATATTAATATTTTAACAGAATTGATGATAACTTTGATATCCGAACCTTTTTTTTATAGACCTTTTTGGTTGCTTGGAGAGATTTTCGGGCAACTCGAGTTGTGCTTATTGATTTGAAAATTTAGTCTGTTGATTTAGAAATTTAGTCCCTCCAGTCGTTTAGATTCCCTTTCGGACAACTTCAGTGTGACCTTATCCGTCCCAATATATTTTTGGCATTTTTCTACTCTGGGCGTCTGTATTTATTCTCGTCGCCTCCGATCTGACTTGCCAAAATTACTCTTCGAGTGTTTGGAAACAATATGGTCGCCCTTGAACTGACTTGCCAAAATTACTCTTCGAGTGTTTGCTATCAGGTCATCTAGATTCTTACTAAACTGAATTAACTCATAAATAGTATAATTTCATTTTGACAGTCATCCAACTGTCCGATTTCAACTTTATAATCCAAGTTGGATCCTTAGTCAGATGGTCGCTTAAGTTTATCCCGATAAAAAGGATTTGTCCTTTCCACTCTACTCTTGGAGCTTACCTATCAAACATTTGGTCTACTTGTCATGTTTGGACTTTTCTTACTTGACGTCCGATCTCTTAACCAATTTATCATTACTTGTCTCGATATCCAATCCTCTAAATCTACTAAGATTTTTCTACAATATCAAATTAGCACAATAGAATAGTAATGCAAAATATTATACTTTGGATGTTCAAGTATATTAGTCTGGTCAACCATTTAGAAATTCATTGATATCTGATCAATCTTGAGCTTTTCTCTTATAGGATATCTGATCAATTTTGACTTAATTGGACTTTTTCTTTTGTTAATGATCTAGTCAATCTTAATTTGATTAAAATTTTCTTTGCTAATCATCCGAACGTTTCTTTTGACAAGGTTAACCTCGACCAAACAAACATCAAAACTCTACCAATAATCAATACCCCCATTAAAATTGTTTGCTCAGCGACCATTCTAGAGTTTGGAAGGAACGAACTATCGATTGATTAGACAACTAAAAAGAAGTAATTCAAATTCAAATTCAAATTCAAATTGAATTGTATACTTGTTTATATTATTATTATCAACGTAATTTTGCGGTTGTTGTGGATTGGTCCAAAGGGTGAGAGACGATGCAATTTTCCATTTGTCCGAACATATAAAAATAGTTGCAAGGCGAAATCTGCAGTCCCGACTTTGGGGAAGACACGGAGTTTAGGGAAGAATAGACATGTGCACTCTGGAGAAGCGCGGCCGCGTCTACCTCCTCACCCTCACCGGCACCGACGAGCACCGCCTCAACCCCATGCTCCTCGACGCCGTCCGCTCTGCCCTTGCGCGCGTCCGCTCCGAAGCGGCCTCTTCGGACGGTGGCGCCGCCCTCGTCACCGCTGCCGAGGGCAAATTTTTCTCCAACGGCTTTGACCTAGCCTGGGCCCGGGCCTCCCCCTCCCTCCGCCCCGGTCTCATGAGCGCCGCACTCCACCGCACCCTCGCCGACCTCCTCTCCCTCCCGATGCCCACCATCGCCGCCGTCACCGGCCACGCCTCCGCGGCCGGGTGCTTCCTGGCTCTGAGCCACGATTACGTGGTCATGAGGGCCGACCGGGGGTTCTTCTACATGAGCGAGGTTGACATCGGGGTGCCGATCGTGGACAGCTTGATGGCAGTGATGAGGGCCAAGATCCGGATCCGAGGACGCGGCGGGATGTGCTGCTGCGGGGCAAGAAAGTGACGGCAGCGGAGGCGGAGGCGAGGGGGATCGTCGATCGGGCGGTGGTGGGGGCGAGGGAGGCGGTGGAGGCCGCTATAGCCATGGGCGAAGAGCTGGCGGCGAGGAATTGGGATGGTGAGGTCTACGCTTCCATCAGGAAAGGGCTTTTCAAGGACGTCTGCAGAGGATTAGGGTTGGAGGAGGCGTCGGGCGAGGAGGCAGCGGCGGCGGCGGCGTTGACGAAGCTACCATCGTCGAAGCTGTGATCGAAACTGGACACCTCGTCGAAGCTGTAACAAACGATTATTACATGAACTTAATTATCAATAAAATCCAAATTGTGTTCTCAAATTGTGATCTTAATGAACGATTAGAGCCATAAAGCTCGTGAGAGTGGATTTATCATTTTGAAGTTATGTTGATAATATTTTAAGCCTTTAAGACAATACAATTTGGTTTGAAAGACTTTGTTAAGCTTCCCCTTAATTGGGGAATTAGGGTTCATAAATATAATCAAAAGAAGGGAAAAAAATGACATACGGGTGGGTCCAAACACATTATAGTCAACTTGTTAAGCACGTGATCGTTGACCCATATTTTAGGCACTTTAGATTTTTCAACATTAGGCATCAAGGAGCCCTATAGATATAGTTTATTTTAATAAAGCAATTAGAATGATCTTAGACCTTTCAAGTATAATTATGATGATCATATTTTTTAAAATTTTCTTATAATTTATATACATAGATTGTGAGGAAATAAAGATATTGACTTATTATCCGATCAAGAGAAATCACATTTGAGATGCTATTTTTTTTTGGGTAAATTAATGGAATATTAACGTTTGTTATCTTATAAAAACTTGTATGAATGTTAGTTGATGTTATTAAATTGTCTTGCAATGATGTCATATGGATTACACATGTTCCACTCAAATACCGCAGATGGTCAAGCTGCCAGTCAATCAACAGTCTGACGTGGATGACCTTTTGGATGAGTTGGGATGCGGGAGATTATCCGAACCTGAAATACACTTCAAAGAAAGGTTAGACGGGTGTCAGGAGAGTCTTAGCAGGTCACTCCGACGCTCAAGTTACAGTTCTGAAAAAGATAATGAAATGTAGACAGGAAGGAAGATAATGCTAGTAAAATTTTCAGAATCGAACATGAAATAAGATTGTGGGCTAAGCCTTGTATAATCTGCTCTAGGCATTTCCACGTCGGATATGATAGAACTCTTATGACAATTTGCAAAGAGAATCAGATTTGATAATCATTTCCTTTTGGCCTTATGTGCAGAAAAGGAGGGTATTCAAGGGGGTCGGGTCTGACAATCTCGTATTCCTTTTGGTCTTATGTGCAGAAAGAGGGGTGATGTGGTAAATCTTGCTCGGCCCGACGTGGCGGATTAAGTCAATAGATCGCCCAACCTGGCTGGTCCTGGGGTCCACGGTCTCGGTCCCCAGGGTCCACGGTCAAGGTGATCTTGCTCGGCCTAACGTGGCGGGGTAAGTCAACAGACCGCCCAACCTGGCTGGTCCTGGGGACCACGGTCCCGGGGTCTGGGTCAAGATGGTCTTAGGAATTCAGACCCATTCATCCGGGAACGGTCCGTCTGGTCCGTCCGCGCGAACCTTCTTACCCGGATCATGGGGATCCAACACTCTATTTACCCGGCTGAACATGGCTGAGGCCAAACCAGGGTGAACGGATCAATACAACAAATCCTAGTCCAGTTAGCTTACATGGTTTGTCCATACTCATCGTCTTCTTGCCCGGCCTACACGGGCCTTCACTCTGCTTACCCGGGCTAACATGACGATGGCCAGTCCCGGATATGCATTGCACCACTAAGTCATTTCCCGGGCAACCCATCACTTAGCCCATCTCGGCTTAATTAGTCAGCTCAACTTAACCAGGCTATTCACCTTATCCGGTCATCCCATTATGACATGCCGTGTGCCCGACCAACATTCACCATGGTTGTTCCCGAGTAAGCCGCTTAGCCTGGCCACCAACAATCAACGCATACAGATTGCTCAGTCTACATGGTCTGCTCGACCATCTACTTCGCCCATTTTACCCGGATAAACCAGGCCATCGCTGGTCCCGGATAACCTTATTCCACTCTGACTCCGGTCCCAGCTCAAGTCCTCCTATATCATACAATTACAATACCGACAATTCAGCGTGTGAACTGTCATGCAGGGGAAAGGCTATCTTCATATCTCCACGTCTCATCTCATCCTAACCGTCATTTTCCTACTTATGGCTAAACGACAAAGGCGATGTACAGTACTGTGCCGCAAAGCAGCTACAGGCATATCACCCTTGTTCCCTAAATGCCACTCTACTGGTGTAGGGGCCAGACACGCCCAGGTTCTGTTGGATCGAGGTGGACCGGCAAGAGGGGGGGTGAATTGCTCCTGAAAATAAAACACGAATCTCTTGTGTTTCTTTACAAGGATAAAAGTTAGTAGCAATCAATTAAATAAATACACATTAATTAAACTAACTAAATAGTAAAAGGTAAATACACAGAGATGTACTTGGTTACAACCTAGGTAGTTGTAAGCCAAGGCGATTGAAGCTGTGAAAATCTCCTTCTGGCGGAGAAACCTTTTACAGAACTTTGAAGCACAAGAGAAGCTAGAAGTGAATACAATTTCAATGTTCTTTTCCTTCTAACTTCTAAGCCTATTTATAGCATAAGAGAATATATCTGGATCGTTGATCGTAGATAAATTTTCTCTTGGTCGTTGATCCGTTGATACGATCCTAACTGTTGATCGGAGATAGACTTTGATCGTAGCCGTTGATTAAATAAGGATAAACTTTATCTTTAATAAAAGATAAAGAGATTTATCCTTAATAAAAACTAAGTATTTATCTTTTATATAATAAAAGATAAATCTTATTTTTTTCTTCTTCTTTTTTTTTGCAACCGCCACATCCAAAAAGTCCAAGTCTTCTTTGCTGGTCAAAGTCAACAGTCAAAGTCAACTATCAAAGTCAATAGTTTGACTTTTGTTGACTTCTTGTAGAGTCTTCGGTTGGGTGATTTCTGGCCAACCGGAGTTAGGCTCATCCGAACCCGACTCCGGCCTTTTGCCCCTCGAGCGTGCTTCCTCCCGGCTTCTCGTCCCTCGGACTTCGCGCACGTCCTTCTCAATCCACCGGCGTACTCTTCCGTAGCTTCCGCGTCCCTCGGATTGCACCGAGCCCGTCGGCTCACTTCCCCGCGCAACCCTTCTCGTCCACTACGTTTTACGCTCGACTTCCTCCGTACCTAAGTTCTTGCACACTTAGCAGAGGGATTAAAACAACACAGGACCTAACCTAACTTGGTTGATCACATCAAAACTAACCAGGGCACCAACAGATTCTGCGCCCCCAGATACCATCATAGTTTGCTCCCCTGACAGATGGAATGTTCTCTTCGAAGGTATATTAGTTTCCACACAGGTATTGATTCTCCAATCCAATCTTTTGCATTCTCACTACTACTACGACTGTTACTATTGCTACTTCCTCTCCACCGGAAGACTGACTTGAGCGTCGGAGTGGCCTGCCAGGATCTCCCGGCGCCAGCTAATCCGTTCGTTCGTGTTAATCTCGCAGGTCTCCCTCCTACTAGAGCCCGCACAGGTTGAGGTGACATCTTCTTGAACGGTGGGTTGACTGTCGTCGATTTTTGGCCGGAACAAGGGGTATCCGAGGGAATCGGGTTTGACAACCTCATAACGGCCTGTATATCCTTGGACTACTCCATGTCCATGAGAATATTCACATTTTCCTTTAACAGACTATGTAAAATAGAGTTTACCAAAGACATGAGGACAGAACCCAAGATGAGGCGAAGTGGAGTAGAGTGGTCGAGATGAGATGATCGAAGCTGACCTAGACGAGACGGTTGGGATGACCAAGACAAGACGAGACAGCTAGGACGCCCGAGACGGCTAGGACGGCCGAGATGAGACTAGTCGAGACTAAATGGTTGGGATGGCTGAGACGAGGCTAGTTGAGACAAGATGGCTGGGATGGACGAGATGACTAGGATAGCCAAGACGAGGCTAGTTGAGACTAGATGGTTGGGATGACCGAGATGAGATGGCTAGGATGGCCAGACAAGACGACCAGAATGGGCGAGACGAGACGACTAGGATGATTGAGACTAGACGAATGAGATGGTTGAGACCAATGGTGGAGCCAAGAAATGGGTAGCCTTTGGGCTAATCCCAAAGCTCCTCGGGTTATCTTCTTTTCTCCCTTATATTTTTTAATTTTTCTACCATAAATTTAAAGAGTAAATTCATCGGGCCCCAGGCTAAAGCCCAGATAGCAAACCATTTGGCTCCACCCTTGGTCGAGACAACGGAACCTCCTTATTCATAGAATACCAAATTAAATTAATTAAAAAATAAATCTTTATAATTGTTTACAGTCTCAAGTTCAAACTAATTAATAAAAAGATATGGGAAATAAATATTAAAACAATTTAGAAAAATTCATAATCCGATCCACGGAGCCTCCTTTATTGCTCATTT
Organism: Curcuma longa; assembly: GCF_044706935.1. Lineage (NCBI taxonomy): Eukaryota > Viridiplantae > Streptophyta > Magnoliopsida > Zingiberales > Zingiberaceae > Curcuma > Curcuma longa. The sequence continues at coordinate 1,555,232 of NC_133876.1, read as the reverse complement.
ATTGATTATAATTTTACTGACAGAGAGACGCTGCATGTAAAGATGGCAACATGGACGTTTCTGTAGAAAGCAGCTGTATGTATTTCAGCACAACTGTTCGCCACAAATGAGTTCTTCATCAATTAACAAAAAAAAAGAAAAAGGTTTCTCATAAGAATCACAAGGACTGTCAACTAACTGAGGTGAGCAAAAGGCACACAAAGCTGGTTAGATCTGTTCTCCTTGGATCCTAAAGCTGATGGCCCCCATCCCCATGGCAACCTAATCTGAAGAAGTAAAATGCATGAACAAGAGTGAGACAAATTGTACAAGTATTAAACTCTCCTGGGCCATTCGCCATGGCTAGTCTTAAATGTGCAGAGTTGGCTCGGTAAACTCAGTTGACTGCTTGGCATTTAAAGAGGTTTCAGATTTTTGAATTGCAGCATGAAATTAAACTACAGCCTCAAGTATTAGTTTTGGGAGCAGACGGATCATTTTTCTCCCTTTTGACAAGGAAATTGTTGTTAATACAAAAAGCATGATACTTAGTGGTAGCCATGTAGTAGTCAGCTCGACCTCAACAAATTCTTTGAAATGCAACAGGAGCTGTGTATAAAATAATGTCTTAATGCTTAAGAATCTCAATGCATTAACTCATCCAAAGAGAGTTCCAGGTTGTATGAAGCTGATTGATAATGGGCCATATCACCACCAAACATGTTGCAGGTTTTTCTTAAAACAAAGAGAAAATGACCATGAAAGCTCTTTTTTCTTGTCGAACATCACTGACATCGAAGCCAAATAGATGGTGACTGAAAGATTTTTTGGTCTCCAGATCAACAGCCAGCATCCATGGTCCTACTAACTTAATTATCACTTCTTGAACATGAGCTGACTGAAGACAAAGATAGAGAAACTTTAAGATGTCTGGATTGTTATGATAGTTTGTTTCATCATTAGGTTTAATTGTCATTATTTGTTGCCTAATTTATGTTTCTGCTATCATCTGTTTGGAGAAGGGTCTTTTTCAGCTCCACAGAGTTGACAGAGCTCACCTGAACGCTGAAGTGGGTGAGATTTTAATCGCCAAAATCCAGCAATGCAGCCAAAGGAAGATTACGAATGGACAGTGTACCTGATATCTGTTATTTTAGTGAAAAAGGAAGAGAAACAGATGATCAGTTGTCAATTGAACAAAGGGCACAAATAAATGTATGAACACTAACTCAAATATGCATGACCATAAATTCATATGGGACAAATTTTAAGTGAAAATAATTTAGACACAAATAAACTTTGTAGGGCTAAAATCCAGCTAGAAGATTGCTGCAACAACCCACATGTTTGGGCTGTCAGCCTACTAATTTGGGTTGGTCCAAATTTGCAAGGCCATCCAGCCTTGCAAATGTCAACAAATTGGGCTCCAAATTAACGGATAGAGAAGAGTAGAACCGTCAATTTGAGTTTAGCCCGTTGTGTTGGTCCACCCCGTTAAATAATTTAGGTAGATTGAGTTCAAATTTTATCAACTTATTTTAAGGTGGATTTAAATGGGCCAACCCACCTAGGCCTGTGATCCGCGTGGATCGGCCCATGGCGGGCTTAGGTTGGCTCGTAGGTTGAGAAAACTTTTTTTCTTCAAAATTTAAAATTAAAATAGAAAACTCAATGGACTAATGAGTTTGATCTGTCTAAACTGCAATCCAAATTTAAACTTGATCCGTTAAAATGTAATCCAAATTTAAAATTTTTAATATTTTTAATATTTTTTATTTTTTGACAAGCCCGTGAGTTGGCCCGCCTAACCCGCAACCCGTCTTAGGTTGGGTTTAAGATTTTTCAACCCGCTAATTTGATGGGTCGGTCCATCCCATCATATTATGAGTTTTTGATAGATTGATCCGTCCTGTCATGGATTGACCCGTTTGGTAGTTCTAAAGAAGGGCGCTCTCTCTCTTTTTTATATAAGTAAAAGAATCATTAGATACTGGAAGCTATTCATGTCTAACAAAGTATCATATCAAAAAACGTTTTCAATGTTTGATATACTTGAATTTGCACTCTTCTATAAACCTCCCCATCCAACCGTCCCTCATCAAAGAAGCTATTATTTCTGGCCTGCTATACAAAATGTATCAAGGAAGACAAAGCTAGATGTCTTGTCTTAGTCAATAGTTGCCCAATTCTATAGAAACGCTTAAAGACTCAAAGCATTTGTTGGTAGATAGATATCTCCTGTCCCATATATAATCAATTTTTCATCTTCCTTCATAACTCCGCAATAAGTGGGCATCTAAAGTTTGCAATGAAATTTTAATTTCATCGCTATTTTAGCAATGGAATTAAAATTTTGTCACTAATGTCAGCAACAATAAAAAAAAATGGCAATCAAAATTATCAGTCACTAATTAAAATTAGCGATTTAAATTTCGATCGCAAAATACAGCTTTTCTTGTGGTGTAACCCTTTGTTTGCATTCCATGAAATTGATTCTCTATTTCTATATAAATAACGACCATTTACCAATTCTCTCGACACATTCATTAGAGACATTAAAACATCGAAGGATAATTTGATGCATCACTAATTAATATTTTGCACAGCAATTAACATGGAGCTAAAATCATAATATAAATTAAATAGAGATAATTCGATCACGTTGATGATTGAAAATTTTAAGGTATTTAATTCAAAAGGGACAACTAAAATAAACTATAGGATTTGAAGGAGGAAGAAGTAAATGTTGGAGGCTAGTTGATGATTGATGCATCACTAATTAATATTTTGCACAGCAATTAACATGGAGCTAAAATCATAATATAAATTAAATAGAGATAATTCGAACGTTGATGATTGAAAATTTTAAGGTATTTAATTCAAAAGGGACAACTAAAATAAACTATAGGATTTGAAGGAGGAAGAAGTAAATGTTGGAGGCTAGAAGCATGAATCTCGACCACCCCAGGGATTGAGTCCATGAGACTGACTGAGATTTATCATTTTTTTAAAGCATGAATCTCATATTTTAAAAAAATTTCTTTTTAAAGACTTTTTTAAACCAAAGATTGCATTGGAAAATAAGAGTAGCAGGTAAGATATTTATTTGGTTCAAAATTTTTTGTTGAATTACTATTACAAGACTCGTAATTTAATATTGGATTATCTCGGTGGACGAATAAATTGGTGATGAAAATGGATTTTCATTGCCAATGTTGGCGACTAAAATGGATTTTCGTAATCAAATATGGTTTCGTCGCCAAATTAGCGACCAAAATAGTTTTCAACGCCAAATTGGTTATTCTCATGTAGCTTCTCTATTACAACGAAATCAATTTTCATCGCAAAATTAGCGACGAAAATAATTATTCGTTGTAAAAACTGTGACGAACTGAAATTTTCGTTGCAGATTACAAATATTGAATTCTGCAACGAAAATTATTTCATCGTAAATTGGTGATGAATTTGGCGACGAAAAATATTTTCGTTGCAAAATTAGCAACGAATATGCTGTTTTCATCGCATAAATTTGCGATGAGTTATTACGAACAAAAAAATTTTTATCGTCAAATTCGTCGCTAAACGTTTTTACGACGAAAATATTTTTTTTCGTTGTAAATTTCATCAGCCTTTATTTTTGTAGTGTGATGATCAACTTTGAAATTCGAACCTTTTATAGACCTTTTTGATCGCTTGGAGAGATTTTCGGGCAACTCAAGTTGTGCTCATTGATTTGAAAATTTGGTATGGTGATTTAGAAATTCAGTCTCTCCAGTCGGTTAGATTCCCTTTCGGATGACTTCAGTGTGACCTTATCCGTTCCGACATACTTCTGGCATTTTTCTACTCTGGGCGTTTGTATTTATTCTCGTCACCTCCGATCTGACTTGCCAAAATTACTCTTCGAGTGTTTGAAAACAATCTGGTCGCCCCTTAACTGATTTGCCAAAGTTACTATTCGAGTGCTTGGAAATAATCCGATCATCTAGAATCTATCAAGTTGTTCAGAATCTTACGAAACTGAGTTAGCTCATAAACAGTATATTATCATTTAGACAGTCATCCAACTGTCCGATTTCAACTTCATAATCCAAGTTGGACCCTTAGTCGAATGATCACTTAAGTCTATCCTGACAAAGGGGATTTGTCCTTTGCACTCTATTCTTGGAGATTACCTATCAAACATCTGGTCTACTTGTCATGTTTAAACTTTCCTTACTTGCGTCCGATCTCTTAACCCGTTATGTCTTTGCTTATCTCGATGTCTGATCCTCTGAATCTACTAAGATTTTTCTACAATATCAAATTAGCACAATAGAATAGTAATGCAAAATATTATACTTCGGTTGTCCAAATATACTAGTTCGATCAACCGTTTGGAGTTCACTTCTCGAATACTTCTCATTATCTAAAGTTCACTCCATTAAGGATTTTTTTTTACTTGGGTTTATTCTTTCAAAATTTCTCACTACTTAAAGTTACTCCCATAGGATTTTTCCTTTTGCCAAATATTCTGTCACTTTTGATCTGTTTAGAGTTTTTCTCTTATAAGATATTTAATCAATTTTGATTTGATTAGACTTTTTCTTTTATTAATGATTCAGTCAATCTTGATATGACTAAAATTCTCTTTGTTAGTCATCCAATCACATTACGTTTCTTTTGACAAGGTTAACCTCGACCAAACAAACATCAAAACTCTATTGCACCAATAATCAATACCCCATTAAAATTGTTTGTTCAGCGACCATTCAAGAGTTTGGAAGGAACGAACTATAGATTGATTAGACAACTAAAAAGAAGTAATTCAAATTCAAATTCAAATTCAAATTCAAATTGTACTGTATACTTGTTTATATTATTATCAACGTAATTTTGCGGTTGTTGTGGTGGTCCAAAGGGTGAGAGATGAATGCAATTTTCCATTTGTCTATCCGAACATATAAAAATAGTTGCAAGGCGAAATCTGCAATCCCGACTTTGGGGAAGACACGGAGTTTAGGGAAGAGTAGACATGTGCACTCTGGAGAAGCGCGGCCGCGTCTACCTCCTCACCCTCACCGGCACCGACGAGCACCGCCTCAACCCCATGCTCCTCGACGCCGTCCGCTCTGCCCTTGCGCGCGTCCGCTCCGAAGCGGCGGCCTCTTCGGACGGTGGCGCCGCCCTCGTCACCGCCGCCGAGGGCAAATTTTTCTCCAACGGCTTTGACCTAGCCTGGGCCCGGGCCTCCCCCTCCCTCCGCCCCGGTCTCATGACCGCCGCACTCCACCGCACCCTCGCCGACCTCCTCTCCCTCCCGATGCCCACCATCGCCGCCGTCACCGGCCACGTCTCCGCGGCCGGGTGCTTCCTGGCGCTGAGCCACGATTACGTGGTCATGAGGGCCGATCGGGGGTTCTTCTACATGAGCGAGGTTGACATCGGGCTGCCGATCGTGGACAGCTTGATGTCAGTGATGAGGGCCAAGATCCCAGATCCGAGGACGCGGCGGGATGTGCTGCTGCGGGGCAAGAAAGTGACGGCAGCGGAGGCGGAGGCGAGGGGGATCGTCGATCGGGCGGTGGTGGGGGCGAGGGAGGCGGTGGAGGCCGCTATAGCCATGGGCGAAGAGCTGGCGGCGAGGAATTGGGATGGTGAGGTCTACGCTTCCATCAGGAAAGGGCTTTTCAAGGAGGTCTGCAAAGGATTAGGGTTGGAGGAGGCGTCGGGCGAGGAGGCAGCGGCGGCGGCGGCGGCGGCGTTGACGAAGCAACCATCGTCGAAGCTGTGATCGAAACTGGACACCTCGTCGAAGCTGTAACAAACGATTATTACATGAACTTAATTATCAATAAAATCCAAATTGTGATCTTAATGAACGATTAGAGCCATAAAGCTCGTGAGAGTGGATTTATCATTTTGAAGTTATGTTGATAATATTTTAAGCCTTTAAGACAATACAATTTGGTTTGAAAGACTTTGTTAAAAAAAACCCTTAATTGGGGAATTAGGGTTCATAAAGATAAATGTTTGTTTTATATAAAAATGTTAATCAAAAGAAGAAAACAAAATTGATTACGGTGGGTCCAAACACATTATAGTCAACTTGTTAAGCACGTGACTGTTGATCCATATTTTAAGCACTTCAGATTTTTCAACATTAGGCATCAAGGAGCCCTATGGATATAGTTTATTTTAATAAAGCAATTAGAATGATCTTAGACCTTTTAAGTATAATTATGATGATGATATTTTTAAAAATTTTCTTATAATTTATATACATAGATTGTGAGGAAATAAAGATATTGACTTATTATCCAATCAAGAGAAATCACATTTGAGATGCTATTTTTTTGGTAAATTCATGGAATATTAACGTTTGTTATCTTATAAGAACTTGTATGAATATTAGTTGATGTTATTAAATTGTCTTGCAATGATGTCATATGGATTACACATGTTCCAGCCAAATACCATGGATGATCAAGTCACCAGTCAATGAGCAGTCCGACGTAGATGACCTCTTGGATGAGTTGGGATGCGAGAGATTATCCGAACCTAAAATACACTTCCAAAAAGAGGTTAGACTGGTGTTGGAGAGTCTCGGTAGACCACTCCGACGCTCAAGTTATGGTTCTGAGAAAGATAATGAAATGTAGACAGGAAATAAGATAATGCTAGCAGAGTTTTTAGAATCGAACTTGAAATAAGATTATGGGCTAAGTCTTGTATAACCTGCTCCAGGCATCTCCACGTCGGATATGATAGAACTCTTATAGCAATTTGCAAAGGGAATCAGATCTGACAATCATTTTCTTTTGACCTTATGTGCAGAAAAGGAGGGTATTCGAGGGGACCAGGTCTGACAACTTCGTATTCCTTTTGGCCTTATGTGCAGAAAGAGAGGTATCCGAGGGGATTGGGTCTGACAACCTCATAACCGCCTGTACATCCTTGAACTACTACATGTCCGTGAGAATATTCACATTTTCCTTTAGCAAGCTATGTAAAATAGCGGTTTACCAAAGACATGAGGACGAAACCCAGAATGAGGTGGAGCAGGGTAGAGTGGTCGAGATGAGATGACCGAGGATGATCGAGACGAGACGGTTGATAACCGAGACGAGATGGTTGGGATGGCTGAGACGGGATGGTTAGGACGGTTAGACGAGACTGGTCAAGACGAAATGACTAGGATGGCTGAGACGAGGCTAGTCGAGACAAGACAGTTGGGATGGCCGAGACGACTAGGATAGCCAAGACGAGGCTAGCTGAGACTAAATGGCTGGGATGACCAAGACGAGACGGCTAGGATGGCCAAACGAGACGACCAGAATGGTCGAGAAGAGACGGCTAGGATGACTCGAGACTAGACGAATGAGGTGGCCGAGATAAGACTAATCGAGATGGCTTCGACGACCCAAGTCGAAACCCAAGTCTCAGCCCAGACTATATCTGAAGTACAGTTTGAGCCTCAAGGTAATAAATATCCTACTTTGAGCGGGATTGGATTCCTGTTGACCCATCTTGCCACATTGACTCTAGATCTTGACCTTCGCATGACTCTGGACTTTCATCATTTTGCACATCAATCTGAATCTTGACCTTCGCATGAGACTTTTTCTCCGACAGAGTCATTTCCTTCACGACACCCGCATCAACACACAAAATTGAATTATATTAAGGCGTCTGATTACCATGACATAATAAAAATAGTATAAGTATAAAAGATCAAATTATAAAGAAAAAGGATTTCATCAAATATATATATATATATATATAAAGAAAATATTTATTAATTTTTTTTCTGAATTGGTAAAAAAAAATCTCAGGAGCTGTTAAAAGCAAAAAAGCGAAAATTTTAGCAAATAAAAAAAATAATAAGGGGTTGAGAATTTTCACCGCATATTATCTAAAAGAAAAAAAAAGTTATTTTTATCTGTTTTTAGATCTGATCTGACAAATTTTCTCCTACATTTTACAAAGGAGAAAGAACCGGATTTTAACGACGAAAGCCAAACGAAGATTTTAATCGGATTAAAAAAGGAGAATATTGTTTTAATTTGCACGGTGTTACAGCTTAAAAATCGCCGGCGAAAGATTGAGGCACCGGAAGCGACAAGTCAGAGGAGAATTTAGGAGACCTGACAGGAAACAGGGGCAGCAACTGGGGAGGCTCCGCCGCCGTCGAAGCCCTCGGCGACGGGTGCAGGTAGAACCCCTTCTCGGCGATCGCCCTGTCCTCCGCCCACTTAGCCGCCTCCGAGTTGGGGTGCGGCGGCCGGTTGAAGGGGTCGGGGCTCAGGGGCGTCACCGGGCTGAGCTTCAGAGAGGGGAAATCCAGCATGCTCGGCGACAGGATCTCCGGCTGCCTGCGGGGCGAGAAGCCGGCGGCGGGGGAATTGGGGCTCGAGTGGGAGAGCGTCGTCAGCGCGAGGGGGCAGAGGTGGTTGAGGTTCCTCAGGCTGTTCCGCCGCTCATAGAGCTTAAAAGCAGGCCTCTTTGGCCCAGGAGCTTTGAACGCCGGAACAACCAGCGCTTTCTGCGACGCCGCGACCGCCGTCTCCGCTGTGCCCGTGAGCATCTGGACTACTCGCTTGAAGGAGGCGGCGTCCGCCTGGACGAAGGTCGTCGGGCATCCATCGCTGCTGCTGGTTTCTTGTGCCGGAGCTATTTGATGGCCGTCCATTCCTCACAGAGATAAAAACGTCCAAAAAGAAAAAGAGTAAAAATACTAGAGGAGGAAGTCAGACAGCAGAATATGAAACCATTGACTCCGAGGACCCACGCCTTGAGGAGGAAGTGGAATGGACGTCGATGGAGCTTGGAATCATGTGAAGCTCTGGGAACGGTCTCAGTGCAGTGCAATGCAGTGGAAAAGAAGGCGATGGGAGAGAGCTAGGAGCATCCAATTCTGAGTTAATGGTCATGTGAGCCGTCCGCCGGGACCAGCCACGCATCATTGCCACTGTAGATGCGGGCGACAGAAAGATTCTCGGCTCCGTCAGGCTGCTGCCTCACGAGCTTCAGCCGCGTCGATCAACTTGACGTCGCGTTTGAATGCGCATAGCGACTTGATGTCTGGCTGAGATTCCGTCGCCGTCGGCCTCTCATAGTCAAAAGAATCTCTGCGTCGCCAGAAGGATCCTATGCAATCTAAGCAGAAATGAGTAACACTTAACGAACTCACTTTTCTTGCCCGTAATGTAATAGAGTGATGCCTTGTCATAAAAGCTGTCACAAATTTGTGATGGGAATCTGGACCGTTCAATCACAATCACCCATTCAATCATAATCATCCAAATTACGATCAGGATTTAATCTTAATTTTAAAATCCAACGGTGCAGATACAACATTTGTGACGAGAATTCTATTGTGACAAGTAGCTTTTTCAATGTAATAATCAAAAAGTTGCTTGTCACAATATATTCCTGTCACAAATTTGTGACAGGAATTTGCACCGTTCGATTTTAAAGTTAAGATTAACTCTAGGCCGTAGATTGAATACTCAAGAGAACACAAATTCGGCCGTCGATTGAATAGGAAATTTGCTTGAGGGAACTTACGACAGAGATGGGAAACCCAACAGCAGCGTAGCACGCCGTCACTGAGAGAAGTAGCTGAGATTTTTTCATATTCTTTTCTACAACGTAGCACAGGTTTCCCGTCGCAGAGGAGGCCGGTATTCTCCATGGCGCGGTGAAGGTTATCGAGGGTTTCCTGATGGTACTCATGGGGGCCGTGGGAGAAATTGAAACGGCCGACGTTCATATCTACGTGAAGAAGCTTCTCCGCCATGGAGACAGAGCGAGAAGCCGGGCCCAGAGTTCAGACGATCGGCTGTTGATTTGTACGCTTTTCAGCGAACGCTGCTGCTGGGTTTCCCATCTCTCTCGCCGTCTCCCAGTTTCCTCAAACAAATCACTCATTCAATAATCGACGACCTGGATTTAATCTTCTATTTTAAAATCGAACGGTCCAGATTCCCATCACAAATTTGTGACGGAAGTCTATTGCAACAAGGATCCCAACTGGAGGAGTCATCCTTGTCACAACAAATTCCTATCACAAATTTGTCACAACAAATCTGGACCGTTAGATTTTAAAATAGAAGATTAAATCCAAACCATCACAATCACTCATTCAATCTACGGCCTGGATTTAATCTTAACTTTAAAATCGAACGGTCCAAATTTGTTGTGACAAATTTGTGACAGGAATTTGTTGTGACAAGAAGCTTTATTTATGTAATAAATGCCTCAAAGTTCTCACAAAATTTGACAACTTAAGATGCAAGATAAAGGCCCATTATTGAATCTGATCACAGAAAATTAGGTTTTCTGTGCAGTTATTGCAAATTATTAGACCGAAAAGATCAAACATGGATCTATTTTATAGACTTTTTGAAACGTAAATTACATGACCATTTTAAAATTTTAATTCTTCACAAGAAAGAACCGACGACACCAGACGTTGTAAAGACTACACTCGATGCGGTGACCATTTCAGGCGTAGCCGCAGGCGCCGTACTCGCAGCGCTGATTGGCGGAGCACACCGCGCCGCACGCCCCGCAGTTGCCCACGTCGTACGCCACCGACGTGCACCGCCCTCCGCAGCACAGCTGCCCGAACCCGCACCGGCTGCCGCAGGCGCCGCAGTGGTTTCGGTCGGCGAGAACGTCCCGGCAGCGGCTCTCGCAGCAGGCAACGCGCCTCGGCGGATGGCTCGGAGGCGGCGCGGGGCATAGCGCCCCTGTATTAGCGTCGCAACTACTGCCGCCCTGCTGCTGCAACAGCCGGCTCCCCGCACGCGGGCTCAGCCCCATGAACTGCCGCCCCACCTCCTCGCCGTATCCGGCTGCATCGGCCGGGCACAGCGACGCAGACAGCACTAGAAGGGAGAGGAGCACTTCCTTCGCGAGCCGAGTGGTGGTGACCATTAGCTCGATGGACCTCCCCTGCTCATCGCCCTTGGAACCACCTACAACTGATCGCGCACACATATATATATACATATGCGCAAGAATGTATGGGAGGAGGAAGCACGTGAGAAGCCATGGTTTTCACTGAGAACCATGCCGCATGTATTGATGGTCATTGGATCCCGGCCTTACAGCCTGTACGCGATTAATTCTATTCGAAATTCATTTAAGGTTTCGAAGTTCGATCGACAACTACATGGCCTGATTACTTCACGCAGGGTGGCTATGCATGCATTAATTGATTATTCAAGCATCGACTGATTTGCAGAATTTATCAGGGCTGTGCGTGGTTTAATTTAGACTTTTTATGGCGGGAGGGAGCTCGAGATATATGTGATGGATCCACTTTTCCGGCGGGAATAGCGTAAGAGTAGAGTCAAAGCGGAGGAGTCGAGGATCGAGGAGGAAGACGGGGTTGACTTTAAATCTCTGTATTGCGAAGAAGGAATGCACGTTAAACGGAGGATGTAGATCTAAGAGGTATTAAAGCTAGATTCACCGTCCACGCAGCTCGATTTTTGTTCACCTGTTAGTTTTGTATATATATATATTAAAACTTGTGATCGAGTAGTTGGCGTCGATGAGAAGCAGAGGGGAGGGACGTGAAGCATGAAGGCGCAAGTGTTCCTGATGTCTGAAACCTCGAGATCCCTTCTTTTTGCATGTGTTCATATAATCAGTATAGATCTTGCTCGAGTCAAAACTCCAGTTGGTTGCTTAATATCTTAGAGAGAGATTTCTTAGGGTGCCTTGGAGTTCGACCCTCATTAATGGTGAATTGGAGAGCACCGTGATTCAGATTTAAGTTCCATCAAATGGTTAATCACAGATAAGATCTCGATGGCATACATATAAAGCCCTTTGTGATATATATATTCAGCATTTTGAGCTTTGTTTCTTCTTCTTTTAACTTGTTGAAATCATGAAGATTGGATTTTTTACTATATTTTACCATACTGGGAGTTAGTGATTAACTGTATTTTATGAATTTCTCGAACTTAATATTGAGTAAGATCGATTAAACTAGGCGATCAATTCTCCATGTGGATCAGATATAGCCTCCTCTGCACATTCGACTTGTTTTCTGGTACTTCACTAAAAATTTAATTGAGTATAAAAAGAGGTAAAGTACTATGGAATTACAATTTTATTTTAAAAGTACAAGTTTAAGTCTATATATAAAGCAGCGAATAATTATACACTTAAAAAATCTCATGACAAGGACTGAAAATGATCATAAAAGAAAAAAATAACTTAAATAAGAGAAAAAACAAATAGATGACGTCGACGAGTGAGATTAGGGTGCACGTTAATTATGTTACAATTTAGTTTACTGAATATTTTTATTTACATTGGAATCCTTTCATAAGTAAAAGAAATTAAGTTGATGTACTATATTATAATTTTCTCGAACTTTAAATATTTTATTCCCTTTTTATACAATTTCACCTGCATAATGATCAATGTATCAATTCACTATATTACAAATTAGTCTTCTTTCTATTATTTGTGATTTATATTTTTACCCTTCTGAATGTAACAATATAAATTAGATTATGATAAAATCAAAAAATGGACCTCATTTGTTGTTAATTCTCAAGTTCACATTTTTAATTCTCCTCACATTAGACCCATGTTGTTCGTTGTTCAGAATCAAAGTTTGATACTATATATATATCTTCTTCTCGCTCAATTCTTCCTAATGGTTCTAAGATTACAGAAATCCAAATAACCTATGTCAATTAGTAGATTTCAGTCAAAATCCACTGATCGACCTAAACAAGTCTGATTAAATCGATTTCAAGTCCTTTGTATTTTTGAAGCTTTAAGGAGTCCAAAGGTACCCGTCATTCCTTATTTATGACTCTTCGGATGTGCTCCATTGTTATGCAATCTCTGAGCCAGAACATAATCCTGGTCTCTTGGAGATCAGACCCACATTGGGTCGGGTCTTGGATTAGAACAGACCCGTGGTAGTGTTGATCTCCCGACATCAGCACGACAAGAAGAGATATGGAAGGAGAAGGAAGTAGTATCTCTAGATGAAAAAGACCACTATAATGATTTTGTTGATCTTTCTCTTGTTTTCAGACTTCTTCATATTGATTTTGTCATTTGGATGATATGAATTTAATTTGTATTATGACTTGATGTGGTCGAATGAGACTTGATGTGGTGGAATGGATTTTGTATCATGTTGTTGATATGGATTTTATATCAAGTTGTTGATATGGATTTGTTTTATGATTTAATGTGGTGGAATGAATTTTGTATGAACATGTTTTTGTATTTATAGTAGATATGGATTTTGTATCACTTTGAATTGTTGATATGGTTTGAGATTTTGTGTCATTTTGAATTGTTCATTTTGAATGTGGTGGAATGAATGTTGTTGATATGGTTTGATATGGAATTTGAAGATTTTACATTATTTGTATAGTTTATGGTGGATTGTGTATGAATATATTATTTGTATAGTTGATATGTATGTTGTATGAACAAGTTATTTGTATAATTTGAATCCATCCGATCAGATCGTTTTGTATATATGGGATAATGCAAAAATAAGCAGGTTAAGAACTAAAAAATTTTGATTTTGATGAATTTTACGATGAAATCACTTTCATCGCAGATCTATCATAATTCATTGTTTATCGTTAATTAATGACAAAAATCAATTTTCGTCCAATTGACAATTGACGAATTTCGAACTCGATTAATTTCGTTGCCAATTGACGACGAACCATGTTTCATTGCCAATTCATGACGAATTCGACGACAAATTATATTTTCATCATGAAATTTGGTGATGAATTATAAATTTTTATCGTAAAAATTGGCGATAACTTAATAGCAACAAGAAATATTCATTACAAATTTTGTCGCAAATATTTTTGCGACGAATATTTTTTAGGATTCGTCGTAAAATTCATCCCTAAATATTAATTTTTGATGACGAATTCGGCAATGAATAGTATTTTCATCGCAAAATTTGGTGATGAAATTTTAAATTTTTATCGCAAAAATTGGCAACAACTTAATGACAACAAGAAATATTCATCACAAATTTTGTCACAAATATTTTTGCAACGAATAATTTTTTAGGATTCGTCGCAAAATTCATCCCTAAATATTAATTTTTTTAGTGCAATTTTATATAAATTAGCGAAAGAAAAAGACCAACCTTAAAGACAAGATTGTTTTGAAGAACGGTGGAATGATACGATCCCTAACTAGACTTATTCAAATAAGTCCTTTAAAATATTATCTTTTAGAATATGATATTAGATTTATTATAAATTTAGATAAGATAATTAGATTTATTAATAATTATCATTTAATAGGTTATTAAATTTATTAATAATTTTTATATTGATTTGATATTGTCATAGGGTTTATATAAAGTCGTTATGTAATCTTTTGAGAATAAGCAATGAAGTGATTGAATTAAGTAATCAATGTACTTTGGTTATTAGAGGCTGATCTTTTCATTCTTTCTTTCATCCTTTTCTTTATTTTTCTATGAAATAGGACGCGGGTTTCTATCACAACCATCCGCCCGAAGCATATCCTCCCTGCTAATCTATTGATTTGTTCATTAGATATGTTATTTGTTTGTTATATCAGGTTCCCAATCCTAGCCCTTATGACGAAGGCTTCCATTAGCTTCATCGCCATCTTTGTCGCCCCTTGCAATCATGGCAGCTAGAAGATTCGGTCTCTATCGCCCCTTGTAATCATGGCAGCTGAAGATCAAGCATGTCCAGTGATACAACTGGTCTTTAGAGGCTTGACGTGGCAAAATGGGAGTCAATAATCAGTCCAATCTGACAGGTCAATGCGTCGACGGTCAAATCCCATGACCGATTCAATTGCGGTTTCACCAAGCCACTCGGCTGTATTGGCCACCAAGCCACTCGGTTGTATCGACCACCAAGCCATCGTCTGTCTTGGCCACCAAGTCACTCGGCTGTATCAGCCATCAAACCACTTAGTGCCCGGCTGTGTTGGCCATCCGCCATTGCTCTCGGCCCTAAGCGGTCCAGCTGTTCAACCTGTTTCCTGGTCTTGATCGACTCGGCCTCGATAACCCTGATCGCTCTATATATGCCACTCCGACACCATCCCTTCCTAGTACCTTCCTACCCAAAGGCAGCCCCGCGACACCTAGCAGCAGGACGCTCAAGTGTGTGGGCTCTGCCACAAGAAAGGGAAGGTTACTAGGTTGTCAGGTTTCTATCCTCTTAAATTTCTATTTTCAACTAAAGGACAAGAGTAATTCGCATGCCCGAGTCATAGGACGGTTGTTAGGTCTGCAGACCTTGTCTCCTAGATACTATCATGTCTGCTCACTTGTCAGGAATGTATAAGATCTGTCTCCTTAGCTGCTTCGCACCTCCGTACGGATATTTCTCTCAATGAGTATATAAATCCCAAGGGCAGGTACGAGAAAGCTCTCTGAAATCTTCTACATTTCAAGCATCTCTTCCTCTTCTTCATTTTTCTACGATTCCGGAAACTGACTTGAGCGTCGAAGTGGCTCCGCCGGGAATCCCTGGCGCCCTGTTAATCCGTTCGTTCAGTTTCCTTCTCCCCTAGGTTCTTCTCATTGGTGGGACTCCCACGGTTGAGGTGACACATTTTTGACTGATGACTTGATAGTCTATGGCATCCAGCCGGAACATCCAGGATTCGAATCTTCGCTCCCCTCTATGCTGCCTTAACCGTTCTTCAACTCATTATTAGGTGAAAAGGACATATCGAGGATGATGTCATTGCATCAAGATTTCTACTGGAAAATCTCAGGATTTTCTTTCTTTCTGAAACAAAAGGAGATATCACTCACAAATGCAATAGTCTTATTCTAAATGTATGGGGAGTATCAAAGTGGAAAGTGTTACAGCGCTGTAAGCAACACTCAAAGATCAGCCGATAAATTTGCTTCTAAGGAATATAATGGCAGACATTATCGTTGCTTCTGAGAGATGTTTCAGTGTGGTGTCGCACCTGATAAATTGCTGCATTTATCTTTTATAGTTTCATTTTTTATCCATAACTATATCACCTAGCTAGTCACTTATACATTTAGTGGATGAATTATTTTTCTTGCTTATGCTCAATTTGGGATGAACATATCTGGTATGATTATTTACTTGCCAAACTATTCTTTTGGGTTCTTATTAACTCTGTTGTAATCTACTGGATTTGCTTCCTAGTCCATACTTATGTCTTTTGATAGAAGTTATGGGGGTATTCTATTTGATTAGTGGTTATCATATAATGGATATATTCATGTGCTTTCTAAATGTTGGATTTGTTATGAAAAAGGTTGACATGCAATATAGTAGGAAATCAAATTGCAGCAACATCTAGGTTTAGGAGCTTGAGATTGAGATGGAGGGTGATGGTATCCGGAGTTATTCACATCGGCAAGATTAAGAACACTATCAGCTTGTTGGGTTTCCATTACTCAAGGACTTGCCGTCCAGTGTTATATCTCATCGTTGTTACTCTAGAACTCTTGGGGAGCTCAATCTAACTCGATTCACATGACGAGGATCTATCAATAATCTTAAGGAATTTTCTCTGAGGATCTCATCCCATTAATGGAAAATGAGCCATTGCAATTGTGTCCGATGATGTCTTCCGTGATAAGTGCAAGATTATTGGTATTTTCCAGCAGGATTGATTTTCTAATCTTATTAGTAGTCTTATCTATTATCCTCAGTCGAGATTGATCTTCTGCTTTCTCGGTATTCTTATTGATTTGTCCAATCAAGACATTATTGGGCTATTAGTGTTCTTAGCTTTTTGGTTATCATTCTATCAACCAAGGGATCGAGCTTCTCTTCGGTTTGAATTCAATAAGCCTTCTAGTGTTCATAACATTATTAGCATTCTAGTGATATTTTTAGCCTTCTTATTATTATCTTTCCAATCGAGGAATCGAGCTCCTATTCTTGATCGGGCAAGACTATACTTCTATTGTTAAGCATTTTTTGCATTCTATGGCTCTATTGGTATTTTGGGCATTCAAATTAGTATTCTCGCCCGATCGAAAACAAATCCCTCCTTTTAGATTTATCAGGCTTCTTTCAACTTTGCTCTTTAATCCGACTTATAGGAAGGATATGAAAAGGACACCACTTTTCACTCGGTTTCTCTTAAAGGTAGATTGGTTTTATTCCACTATAACATCCCTTAGGCACCATTATAATAATCTATGAGCTAGATATATTATAATAGCCTTGGGTAAATTATAACGGTCTATGTGTCTGATATATTATACCCACCACCTGATCGACTTATAACAGCCTATGTGCTAAGTATATGCTACTCGCTTCTGAGCAAAATATAACAACTTATGTGCTAAGTATATACTACTCACTTCTGAGCAAACTATAATGGCCTATGTGCTAATTAATTTATGGTCGCCTCCGAGCTCATTATAACAGCCATTGTACTAAGTATATACTGCTCGCCTCTAGGCAAAATATAACAATCAATGTGCTAAGTATAGGCTTTCCACCTCCAAGAATTATAATGATCTATGTGCCAGATAATCTATTATCACACTAAGGACAACTATAATAGCCAATGTGCTAAGTATAGGCTTTCTATCTTCGGACAAACTATAACGGCCCCTTATTCTTTATCAATTTGGATACTCTAGTAATTATGATGCAGCCCTGAGCTATCTCATTTGGTTATGCCTCCAATTTGGATACATATGTATTTGAGTTCTCTAGTTTTCTTCTGTAAGATGTCCTCAGATGATCCAAGAGGTCCTTATTTTATGAAGGATTTTTAATCATACTATTAAGCTAAAAAGATACCATCGATTCCCTTCTCCGTGGCAATTTTCCAAGCACGATTGAGCAATTTCATGGCAGTTAGTTACTGATTTTTGTCGAACCTCCTATGGTCAATTTCCCAGATGGTATCAAGTTGGTGGTCTTCTTCTATGAGGGGTTTGGCCTTACTCATCTAGAACTGGATTTCATAATTTGTGACTCTCCTCACATACAGCCCAACATTTATAATTTCAAGCTTTCTACATAATTTATCCCTTTTAAAATCTTCCTCGATGATTATGGAGCATAGCTTCAAAGCCAATTTAGTGTATATTTTGCAGATTTCTCCAAGCAACCAAATATCTTACGAAAAGGGAAGTTTTCCTTTGTTTCCTTTTATTTTATATTTTACTACATTTTGCTCATTGGACTTATTCAATTATACTTCTCAGTTTAACCTAAAGGGGGGACATGTGATGTGGAACAGAAAAATTATAGTTCAAGTAGGAGTATCGATTTAGAATGATAGAAGAGATGCAAAGATCGAAGAGCTGGTGAACTTTACACATAATCGGACTTCATTTGATTACACTCCTCAATCTGACTTGAAAAGGGGATATATGATAGTATCTGAATTATTTCCCAAGCACCTTACCCTAGTACTCGAGTATAAGCTTCTACCAAGCATCCTTCTATTGAACACCCTGCCATAGTGTTCGGATATTGGCTTCTATTGAGCATCTGGCCTCAGTGCTCAAACATTGGTTCCTACCGAGCACTCAACTTGCAGTGCTCTGGATGTTACAGTAACCCAAGATGCTATAGTGCTCGCAACTACTACAGTGTCCGAGATTGCTACAATACTCATATTATATAGTAACTACGAAATTGCGGTGCTCGCCCTACAGTACTTAATATGCTATAGTAACTATGAAACCATGGTGCTTGAAGTGCTACAATAATTTAGAATGATACAGTACGTCAGTTGCTATAATATGACTCGAGGTACTACGGTATCCATGATTGCTATAGTAACTCGGGAAAATAGTATATTCTCCCGAGCATTCGAAATGCATCTAGTAATTTCCTATTCAGACTCAAGAAACTTGATCTCAACCTTCGATAATTCCCAACGGCCTAACAACCTCCAACAACCTAACTACTATCAAGTGTCCGACAATGTCAATGTATGGTCTAACAACTGTCACATCTTGACCCCCAACAATCCAACAATATAAAGTACTGCACGGAGATTCTCTTCTATCGACTATATAAAGATCGACAGATGTAAGTGAAAGATGATGGTTGTTTTTTCTCATGAGCGGATGCAACTCTTCATACTAAACTCTAATTTTCTAGTATTTCCCCTTCTTCCTCATTTTCTTTTTCTTATATCGTCTCGAATTTTATTCTTAAATCCGAAATTAACTTGAACGTTGGAGTGACCATGCCAATAGAGTCAATCAACCCTAACATTCCTTACTTTATAGGCTACCAGATCTTAGCCTATCGAGAGGCAATTATTGCAACATTAATGCTATGGGGATTATGATCTGACCCTCAAAGGCCAGTCTTAGAGCATGACACGTTAGATAAAAGACGATGACTTGTCCGGACACGTGGCACAGGCGAAAAGGACCCGATTGTCATGATTGACTTGATTGGTGGACTGACTTAATCAGACACGTTCGACTCAGAATCCTATCCGATCATTCGCCTAATCTCTGCGGTCCAATCTCTTTTTGCCCGCCAAATCTCTTAGATGGTCACAATCAAATCCAATCCGTCAGTCATTCACATCACCGCCACCCACAATCAAATCCAATCCGTCAGACATTCACATCACCGTCGCCTAGCAGATATGAGACTTGAGGCGGGACTATGACGATGAGAGGGCATTCCATCCGTAATGATTTGTGGATGATCATGACTCGATATTTTTCATATCCTGACAAGATATCCCCTCTGACAAGATAATATTCTCTTAATAATTCCTCTGAGTTGAGATATATTCTCCTTAATTAACGATAAGATAAGCGGGTATAATTCTCTCCCCTCTCCGTCTATATAACTATGCACAGGTACGTGATAGAGCCCACAGCTAGTATCACGAGTGAACCTACAATTTATAATCGAAAATCCTTAGCTCACAAACAAATATAATATAGGGGGTCACGATTTATCAAGCTAGGATGTCGTTCTTTTTGGGTTTTTTTCTATATAAATGGGGTTTTGATGTTTTCAAAGAAATGTAAATGAAAGAAACAAATGCAAGAATAAAAGTTTGATACTAAAACCTAGCAAACACTAATACAAAAATCAAAGAACATGGATTGCTAACAAACTGAGATTCTGGTACAAGGTTCAGCGAATAATACGAATAATGAGATTATTATACTAACTTTATCTGATCATGTATGAAATTAAGTTTTCAACAGATTCTAAACTTGACCAAACACAAACATAAAACAAGATACTGGATAAGCAAAGAACTGAAACTAAATGCAAGGAATAGAATTGCAAGGAACAGAAACTCAAAAGATCCAATCTCAATTGCAAGATAACTAATGCATCATCCACAAACCTACATTCTAATACAAAACATGAATCTGATACATAACAGTAATTCATTTGAACAGAACATTAACCTCAGAGACAAATTCAGCCGAATGAATGAATCTAATGGATCTAAACAAACCAAAACAAATTAATCAAGAATGGTGAATTAATCAAACAAATTGAATTCAAGAATAGTTTTGAATGTCAAATGTTCAAAAACAGAAACAGAATAACATGACAGAAATGAAATTAACAGCAGAAACAGAAATTAGAAACGCTTCAGATCTTCCCTTCGCAAATCAAATCCAATCTAGCTGTCACATTAGATCTGGTCTATGATCAGAAACACCAGCTTCGGAAAAACAGAGCTATCAAACCCAGCTTGATTTGATCTGAATAAATTCGATTCAACACAGCTTCGGAAACCCCCTCAAGAACTTGTGCCGAACAGAGCTCGATCCAGATTTGACAACCTAGCTAAAAATCCTTCAAAACGCAATCAATTCAGTGCTCCAAATAACCCTCAAAAACCTTCAAAGAACCCCTCAGAATGCCCTTCATAGAACCCGATCATATTGGATCTGAAGATTAGCATGATGGATTTCATTTTTTTTTAAGAGGAGGAACTCAAGCAATTGAAACTGATACTATCTATCCGTAGAGTAATTATATGTAATTAAATAGTCAGATGAAATATTTTTTTTTTAAAAAAAATCTTAATGAGATGTACTTTAATGATTAAAAAAAACGCCCGATCTAGATTTTTATCCCATATTTTTTTAGACGAGACTGCGTGCGGTGCGGTGCAATTAATTTAAAAAAAAGATTTATTTTTGGTCTTTATTATTTTACATGGTTTTTCTCCCAACGACAGCAGACCTTATCATAATTCCTTAGATCTCAAGTACTCGAAGCTCTTCTTCCTTCTCGTCCACCTCCACCTCCCCATTTCCTAACTCCATTTGCCATAGCTTAGCTCCAAGAACTCCAAATCACTCCTAATCCACGCTGCCACTGCTGATCCTTGACGCAGCTGTTCATCAATCCAAGGTTTTTTCCCCCTTCGGGATCGCATGAATAATTCTTGGAGCAGGTGGAATGGCAAGCCTTCTAATGCTAAGCCTTCCGGCAAGAGAGTGAGATCAAGAAATGGGCTGCTCTGCCCAGCCATTGGCTTTTCCCTCTGCATTCTGGTCACGTGCATGACCTTTAGGGCTCTCAAGCTCCACCAAGATCAGGAGCCAACACTGAGCTTTGTGGAGAGGAACGGCACCCATTTCGTGGTGGATGGCAGAGTCCTCTATGTCAGCGGATGGAACTCCTACTGGCTGATGGAGCAGGCGGTGGAGGAGGGGAGCAGAGCAAGGGTGACAGAGATCTTCCAAACTGCTGCGAGCTTGGGGCTCACTGTGTGCAGGACCTATGCCTTCAATGATGGTCGAGACCATGCCCTCCAAGTCTCCCTCGGCATCTTCGACGAGATCGTCTTCAAGGTACCAGATCTCCTCCCTCGTCTCGATTAAGATCAAAGAGCAAAGAATGACCAAAATGTAAGTACTGCAGGCATTAGATTGGGTGATTGTGGAAGCTCAAAGACATGGGATCAGGCTGCTGCTGAGCCTGGTGAACAATCTGCAACGATACGGTGGGAAGGCGCAGTACGTGAAGTGGGCGTGGGAGGAGGGATTCGGATTGAGCACCTCCAACGATTCATTCTTCTTTGATCCCTCCATTCGCAGTTACTTCAAGATCTACCTTAAGGTATGCAGAGCTGATCGTCGAGTTGAACCTTGAAGGTAATGATGATTAATCTCTGTCTCGCTGGCAGACAATATTAACAAGGAAGAATCACCTGAGTGGAATCGAGTACAGAGATGATCCAACGATCTTTGCATGGGAGTTGATGAATGCGCCCCGGTGTGCCGCGGATGTCTCCGGCGACACACTTCAAGTATGTTCTCACAATGCTGTTCTTGACCGATTGGTTTGATTTGGAAATGCAGGAATTTTTGATGTTTTTGGATTGGAAGAAATGCAGGAATGGATTGAGGAGATGGCAGAGCATGTGAAGAGGATTGACAAGAAGCATCTGGTGACGGTTGGGCTGGAGGGGTTTTATGGCCCGACGAGCAAGCCGGAGAAGAAAGATGTGAACCCGCCGGAGAAACGGTACGGCGAACTGGGGACGGATTTCCTGCGCAATTCCAAGACTCCGACCATTGATTTCGCGTCGGTGCAAATTTATCCTGATAAATGGTAATTGTTCATCGACTAATTGCGTCTAGATTTCTGTTGTGAATTTAAACTGTGATAAACTGTTTTGACAGACCTTAATGAGACATTAGTGAAAAATCTCTATCTTTTGTAGGTTGCCGCAAGCAAATCTTAGTGAAAAAACAAGCTACATATCGAAATGGATGGCATCTCACATCGAGGATGGCGAAAAAGAGCTGAACAAGCCCATCTTGTTCTCCGAATTTGGCCTATCCAGCAAGAACAAGGACTTTGACACCTTGCACCGGGTCGCATTTTACAAGTCCATTCTCGACAACATCTACGATTCCGCAGCCAAAGGCGGTGCCGGCGCCGGTGCCGGTGCTCTCATCTGGCATTTGTTGCTTCACGGAATGGAGAAGTACGACGATGACTTTGGTATCGTTCCTGGGGAATCGCCGGCGATCATTAGGCTGTTGAAGGAGCAGTCGTGCCAATTGATAGCACTGCGGCATGGCGAGGACTTGGCACAAACAGCATCTGCAATATGCTGAACAAGATACTCATTCGAACAAAATTCCTCAAGTTGGACTGCCAAAGTGTTTAGCAAGTGGATGTTTAGGATTTGGCATGCTTTCTTGGTGTCGATCACTCTTTGAGACCTCATACATTTCTTAGATTCTGTCCCTCATCGTATTAGAACAGACTTTGTGCTGAATGTGCCATTGTGATTAACTTGAGAAAGGCCTCCTCAGCACGGGGATAAATCATAAAAGATAGAAATTTGTAAGTTTTAATTTGCAAGAGGATAGATGTTTCATGCGTTAATTATCACTTAAAAGGAAACGAGGAATTGGATCGAAGAGAGAAGAGCAGACAACTGCTTCTATCCTTGTAATCCCTAAGACATGTTAAAACAAGTCGACCGGCTGCTGGACCTGGCTAAATCAGCTCATTTGCTTACCATGTCGAGCCCGGCTCGTGCCCAGTTCAGTTGTGCCTGGGCCAGCTTTCTGCATGGGCTGAGTTTTGGATGCAGTGACCTCAATAAAAACACAAAAGTACAGTGACGTATAATTAAACTAAAGTAAACTAAAGCAGCAGAAAGATTGGCCATTGCCTTTTTCCAGGCCGTCGCACTACCACCCACCACCGTTGAATTAAGAACCGTTCGTTCTTCTTTAATCCCGCCCCAGGCCAACTTAATCAAACATTAAGTCAAAGCCAAGTCCAATAATCTCTCTCTTTCTCTCTGTTCTTGATTTTATTAATCCGCACTGATCTACATGCTTTTGATTGAAGAAGAAGAAGAATCTTTTGGTCCAGAGGCTCCAAAGTTTGCCTTTCGGATTGGATTATTAATTAGATATCAGACTTTAGTGGAAACAAAAGGCGAGACTTGAACTCTTGCGGATAACTTTAGGCATTAAAGCTAGCTGTTCGATCGGTAGTAAGTTGTGATAAAGCTGAAGCATGCATGTGGGATTAGCGAGAGGAGACAGTAGGTACGTGAGATGAAGTGCGTGCTTCCTTTCAAATTTTATGTTCAAGGGCATGCACAGTAGTTAATCTTATTCTTTCCAGGCATGGAGAGTCCTGGTGCAAGATCAAGATCATGCAAGCATGAGAGCTGGCTGATGTGAGATGGAGAGGGAGGGTACTAAAATCTCGGTCGGTGCACGCCTACAAAGACAATGATCTGCATGTGTACTGTTCCACCTCAGCGCTGTGTAAGTGGTGGTCAACACATGCACATCGATCGAGTGCCGGCCGGAGTCCTCATGTTGGATTGTAAGGGTGCAAACATAATCACACATCTAAAACACATGGAAAAGATTATGGATTTAAAAGGATGAAAGATATCTCCATTAGTATGAGACCTTTTTGGGTTGAGCCCAAGAACAAAATCATGAGGGCTTAGGCCCAAAGTGGACAATATCATACCATTGTGGAGATATTTTGATTTCATCGGTACTAACACCTCTCCTCTCCTCTCAATCTTTGTAGCGGTTGGTCACTAGTAGCTAGTGTTATTAGAATTGATAATAAAACCTTCAACTATTGCAGCGCCTAGCTATTTGCCTGGAATTGATTGAGAAGGCTAGAAGAACCCAAAGCTCCCGGCCCCTTTAACATCTAGGTTAAGGTGACTTTATTTTTTGATTGGGAGGGGCTTAACAACTTAAATCTTAATATTTCTTTCTCTTTACCGCACATAAGAGTTATCAAAGAATATGTGACAGAGGCTCTCACAGACGTAGTTGAGTTGATACTTAGGTAGTAAATTACCATATGAGAGTAGGGGTCGAATTTGCAAGGGAACAATTCCTTGCGGAATAAAATCTCTCCCATCTAAAGAGGTTGCTCAATCACTATGGGACTAAATATTAAGAGATGCATGAGGTGAATGTTATCCCTTTTTGTCACAAAAGAATATGTGATAGAGGATACAAACATGACAAAGTAAATCAATTAAGTATGGTGATCAATTCATATAAGAAAGTAAGCAATACTTCATGCGTATTCATGTCAACATGACACATATTACCATAGCATCAGATATACTAGGTTATGATTAGGATGATAGCTATTACGTACATAGGAGATGACTATATATATTGGTGGATTAGTTTGAGATATGGATCATATGGTAATCACATGGGACACAGGCTTGACACATCACCCATTATATGACAGGTAGATACCGTATATTTTTGTATATTTTAATGATTTATCTTTCATTAAAAAAATATCAACATGACACATTTCCCATTTAAAAGTATTTAATTATGTAAAGTATATAATGTATCATTAATTAAGTCATGGGAAAATATATCAATTATCCAGATACTTTAGGATCACAAAATATTTTTAAGTGTGGTCAAATGATTAAATTATAACTCTGCCAACATTTAAAGTTCTAAAATAATATTTGTAGGTGACATATGGATTTGGGCAAAAGTGAAAAGGATGTCTCATAAATCTTAAACCTTAATTTCTAAATCCATGTTTAAAAATATTCAGGTTTTAGCAATTACGATTTCATAACCACATATATCTCTAAAATAGTATGATATTATCCACTTTGAACTCACGGCTTCATGATTTTATTTTTGAACTTTACCCAAAAAGTCTCATGCTAATATAGATATCTCCATCTTATAATCCCAAGATCTTTTCCATATATTTTCAATGTGAAACTTTGATTGTATTCCAACATAAGTATGTCAGATGCATTACAATAGTTACAAAATTGTAGTTGTTACAATATGTGTAATAACTATAATTTCGTAGTTACTACAATGCGTCCAACCCATTTAGAAATTAAAAAGGAGATTTAGGCAAGGATAACAATACTGAACAGTACAAAATTGTTAAGACTTGTGCAAGTTAGAGGGGGTGAATAACTTCGATCACATCGTCATTGAGAATGCAGCAGAAACTTAAAAACATAACATAATACACGATCGATTTTACTTAGTTCACCGCATCCCAAGGTAGCTAGGTTCAAGGCCTAGCGACTATCTCATTATCCTTCTTCTTATCAGATATCTTTCGGATATGGAGAAGCCTTTTACAACTTGTTCTTATAAGAACGCAACTAAAAATAAAAATAAATATAAATGAAAGCACAAACAACTTTATAAATGAAATGTTATTTTGGATGCTCTCTTGTTGCTTGGAATTATTTCTTGTTGGTTTGAAAATGCAGCATCACTTCATCTTCAAACCTCCAAGAATCGACATCGAAAATCTCTTAGATATTTTTTATAGCTTTTAGGTCGCGCGAGGATGATTTTCACCAATTAGTCGACTAATCTTACCCATCAGTCGATTGATCCACTACACATTCAAACATTACTTTGATCTATTAACTTAACAACTTCATCTATCTCAGCATCAGTTGGCTATTTATTTAAAAAAAATGATAAATCCCAGTTAGTCTCATGGACTCAATCCCTGAGGGTGGCCGGCCCAGTCCCACGGAAGTTTCCCACCGACCACCAGGGTAAATCGGGAAGCGCATACGGCGGCCAATCCAAATGCCCAGCATCCTTTGATTGCATTCCCCATTTGGAGGAAAATTCCTGCAAATACGCCGTAGCTGGGGATCGAACCGCGGGTCCCTGGGTCACAACCTAGATGTCCTACCGTTGCACCATTGCCCCGGGGACAGTTGGCTATTTATTACCATCAATCAACTGTTGCTTAATTAATTGAATCTCGCAATCAAATCAATATGTTTTTATTATGTTCTTGATCGACATCAATTGACTGATACCATCATCAGTCGATTGATAACATCAGTCTAGTTTTCCAATAGATTTCTGAAGCTTGTGTTCATTGTTACAATGTCATCAGTCAACTGATCAAATCCATCAATCGATCGATGACATCAATTGAGTTTTTCAATCAATTTTAAAAATTTTTGTACGATGTAAACTGTCATTAGTCGATTGTCATTATAGTAAATTACTATTAACGATCATTGTTCATCATCAACACTACAATCATATTTTTGAGGTTTTACAGTAATTAGTTGATTGATATACTCTATCAATCAACTAATACTCCTGTTTCAGCTTTACCAAAGTTGAATTCTTATTTTGTCTGATATTCAATTGACTTCAACCTACTAAGCCTTCTTTTGTTTGACATTTAATCAACCTTAATCTATCAAAACTTTCTGTTGTTTAGCATCTGATCAACTTTGACCTGTCGAGACTTCTTCGATACCTAGCATCAGGTCAACTTTGATCTACTAAGACTTCACGTCTCATACCAACTCTCTATTGGATATTCAACTCTCAAGTGTTTAGTCAACCGTGATCTACTTGGACTTTCTTTTTATACCAACTCTATATTGGACTTCCAATTGCAAATATTTGATCACCCATGGCTTACTTGAACTTCCAACTTACCAACTCCCTGTTGGACTTCTGATCACTAAGTGTTCGATTAACTGTGATCTTTTTAGACTTTTCGTCTTGTGTCAACTAACATATTGATCCAACATCAAAATCGACCTTGACTAGAGGTCGATTGCACTAACAAAAATAATATTGACGGATATTTGGATAAATATGCATAACAAAATAGTAAGATGAGATACCCTTTTGATAAAAATCAAAGTGAGACACCCCGAACCTTTGATGACATGAAAATAAAAGGTCTATTTTATAATCCATCATTTTAGTATTAATTTAGAAAAGAGTTAAAAACATTAATACTATAAATCTTAAACAAAGTATCATATAAACATCAAAGTGATTAATTGCCAACTCATAATCATTTAATAACATTTAGACCATTGAATTAATGATAACCAATAATTATAAGGATTCTATAATTCTAATAGTACTTAGTGTTAATAATGCGCTTAATGTGCCAAGCATGCATCACTAGTATGTCAATCAAATATGCTATCATGATTGTACTATATCTAGATCAATCAACTAAAATATAGTATGATAAATAATCAAACAATCCTTAATCATCACCTCATGCAATTACATACATAATTAAGCATAATGATTAGCACTAGGGGAACCTAGTGATGTGTAATTCACAAGGGAGGACTTGACATTCTTCCCTTATCCCTTAATGCCCCCTAACCCAATCTACAATACTAAAATTGTAGATTTTAGAACCTAAAATAAATTAAAATAGATGCTCTTTGAAATTTCATTTTATCTAGTTTCTTAGCCTTCATAATGGTGTTTCTAGAGTGTCCATTTGATTTGTTCTTCAATTTTAGTTGACAATAACAATCAGGATAAAATAGGTTTTTTTCTTCTTTACTTTGGTTTAATATCCTAAGCGGCTCTAAAGCAATTTCATCTTTTCGCTCCATCAAGGTAAGGATGTTGCCTTGACAATGCACCATTGTCGTCGCAAAACCCTTTTAGTAACTAGAAAAAACCTCTCTCGTTCGAGAAAATATAATATGCTTAGAATTAAAGTCACATAACATTTTTTGCATATCCAGCTAGATTTTAATATCAGCCCAAGTTTCATTAGAACTAAAAAATCAGCCAAAAATTGTCTAAATTAAAATTATTTACTCAATCCATCTTTAACTCTCCTTCCCTTCCTCGCGTTCTTTAAAAGGGCTAATTTTCTTTTTTTTTTAAAAAAAAAATTATTTATATTGCGACAATTAACAACGAAAATTTCCACTCATTATTTCATGATTTGACAGTGACAGATCAAAGGTTAATGATTGACACGTCACGCAGAAACCACGTGATCTGCGAATTTAACATATGATTTTACAGAAGGTTATAGGGCCGACCACCTTGTGGCTATTGAGATTATCATTATTTTTTACATAAGGTTATAGATTCGCAAGCTTAAAGATTAAAAAATAGATTTATTTGTATTAATTCCAGAGTAGAATTATTTTAAAAAATCATTCCAATTTTCGCGTCAGAAAAATAAATCATTTATTAGAAAAAAGGAGCGCATCTAAATGACTAGTAAATAGATTTATTTGATAATTTTGCAAGTGTCGCATATAAAAGGGGGCAAATTAAATTGCTTGATTTAGCAAACTTACGAGGTTTGATTCCTCTCCTATATAAACAATTCTCTTTCTGCTACTCGCTCGATGCTGCAGTGTTCAAGTAGAAGAGGGAGGAGCAGTCGGCAGGACCAAGCGCATCTTTGTCTTCTCTCGACGAACAAATCGCCATTGAAGGGCTTTCGAGGAACAGAGGTCGGATTGGGAGGAAAGCTCGCATCTTTTCCTTCTTTTGCAAGAGTTCGACGCCATTGGTTGATTCACACTTTGTCAGATACCCTAGGGGGGTGTCGCAGAGACTGGGAACTGCCCCGCCGATAAGCCGTAAAGAAGACGTGCCTGCTGTGTCGTACGACCGCTGTGACGAGTGTTGATCCGGTGCGAAGGAGGAGATCGAGATCACTGGTGTGAATCGTTGCCAGGGGTCGGTCTTTTTCTTTTTCTGATATTTATTTGGTCGAGTTGCTGGGAAAGATTTATTTTTCGGCGCCGATCCGAGGAAAGCTGGTGGATCTTGGGGCGGCATCAGGCGTCAGGCCTTTAATCGAACTCCGGATGCCGAGGAATTGCTTCTGCTGGCTTTGACACAGAGATATCGAGGAATTCAGGTGCGTGCCTATTCGATTCGGTTAGAAACTTGGAGGGACTTCAAATCTTGAGAATTTTAAATCCGTGGTTTTGAAATCCTTTTCCTTTCTTTTTTCCCTTTTGTTACCGCTTTGGAAAGCTTCACAGCTTGGAAGGTTTTAAAGAGAGTGGCGATTCTTCCTGTCAGAAGTGAAAGGGAAAGAAAATTTTCGCAGAAGCTTTAAAGACATTTATTAAAGCCTTCAATAGTTTGAGGTTTCGTGTTATTCTCCTTTGTTTGTTTTGCTTCGTACGCTAACTTCTTGTGCCTACTACTGTACCAGTTAACAACACTGACCATTGGCGTTAATGTCTCTCAGGGGATCTCTAATCTCGAAAAGGCCACCTCTTTCTTGTGCTTGCTGTTGTCGTGGTATATGAGGAAAGGCCACCGGTATTGGAGACTTGGCACTGTTTTGGCTTAAGTTTCGGAGCCTCTCTCTTGTTTTTGTCCGAGGGTTGATGAAAGAATTCTCCTTTTTGTTGCGAATGGTAAGGGGAAATAAAACAAAAGATAATAGATTTCCTATCTCTGTATTGAAGGTGCTCTACAGCTGGTAAATGACCTTTATTTGCGCTGTTGTTTGGCACATGATAGCTGTGACTTCTCGAAACGAAGGGAGTATGGCCACTGATCAGGGAAAATATGTCCGGTACACACCGGAGCAAGTCGAAGCCCTCGATAGAGTCTACCGTGAGTGCCCAAAACCGAGTTCATTGAGGAGGCAGCAGCTCATCAGGGAATGCCCCACCCTCTCCAACATCGAGCCGAAGCAGATTAAAGTTTGGTTTCAGAATAGGAGGTATCAATGTTCTGCAATGGAATCAGCACTTGTTCATCTGTACGCATTTCTTCACAAGTTTGTTGCTTTAGGTGCCGAGAGAAACAGCAAAAGGAATCGTCACAGCTTCAGACCGTGAACAGGAAGCTGATGTCGATGAATAAGCTTTTGTTGGAGGAAAATACTCGTCTTCAGAAGCAGGTCTCGCAGTTGATCTATGATAATAGTTACTTACGTCAACGAACCCAAAATGTAAGCTTTTGTTATTCTTTCCAAGAATCATTGTGGTACTGCTATTTTGCTCTTAGTTGTGGTCTTTAAATTCAGCAGGTTGCATTAGCGGCAATGCACACATATTGTGAGTCGGTTGTGACGAATTTTCACCACCATTTGACATCTCAGCATAAACCAAGAGATTCTACCCCTGTTGGGTATGTCAAAAGATCCATGTTCTTTTTTGTTCCAAGGGCAATGAGAAAAATTGACCTTCTTTCCGGCATTCACATTGCTGAATTTGTTAATTTCATGGTGGTCGCTAACTATTCATTGTGCTTATTACAGATTAATGTCCATTGCAGAGGAGACTTTAACAGAGTTTCTGTCGAAGGCTACTGGAACTACTTTCAAGTGGATTCAAATGCCCGGGATGAAGGTGTTGACATCCCTCTTGGATTCTCTTAAATTTTTTGTAATCATTTTAGATGAAATAAAACACAGAAAAGGAAATAAGCTAATGTTATTTGCGTCTGTGAATCATCCTAAAGCTTAAGTCCAACATCCTGAACTTATCTGTTGGTTAACTGTATAGCCTGGTCCGGATTCTGTTGGAACCATTGCTATCTCACATGGTTGCACTGGCGTCGCTGCACGAGCTTGTGGCTTTGTTGGTCTAGAAACCACAAAGGTATGCTTTATCGTGTTGGATAAATAGTCAATTCTCTTTGTTTTGCTTGACTTTATTGTTTGTTTCAGGTTGCAGAAATCTTGAAAGATCGACTATCATGGTGTCGTGACTGTCGATCTTTGGAGGCAAACAATGTGATGCTGACTGCAAATAATGAAACCATTGAGGTGTTGTACATGCAGGTATTCATGTCTGCTAGACTTCATGTTCGCTGCATGTTAAATATTGTAGGCAACATTTTTCTGTCAAACTAAAATGGTTGGAATGAAGGTCTATGCTCCAACGACTCTAGCACCTGCTCAGGACTTCTGGCTGCTAAGATATACTAAAATTCTTGAAGACAACAGTCTTGTGGTAAGCACCTGATCCCTAGTTTGGCCACAATCTGCAACAGTCCAGCAACTTCAATGTATGCTTGACAAGTTTTTCCCCTTTCACAATCTAAATTATATCTGACAAGGTCTGTCAAAGATCTCTCAATAGCATGCTAGGTGGTCCAAGCATGCCCCCCCTGGAACATTTTGTAAGGTCAGAAATGTTGCCCAGTGGTTATTTGATAAGACCATGTGAGGATGGTGGCTCTATGATTTATATCATTGATCATTTCGATTTTCAGGTAAATTATTCCTTATTTTCTTTATTGGATTATTTTATGTTGTCCATGGATATTGTTTTCCCCCTTTAAGCATTGCATTCATTGAATATATAGTATTTCTGACATATCTTCTCCAAATATCAGCCTAGTAGCATGCCAGAAGTTATAAGACCACTATATGAATCATCAACAAGGCTTGCTCAGAATACAACAATAACAGTATGTTTCCCCTCCATATTTTGGCATCTCTTTAAAGTAGAAAGTTTCAAGAATGAATTTATCATTATTATTTAAATTGATTGCGGTTGACCAATAAGAAACAGTGTTTTGCCAAAAGGAAGAATGTATTTACTTTGTTTTTCATATACTAAATTTTGATGGTTTATTTAGGCTCTACATCATCTAAGGCAGATTTCCTATGAAAGTTCGAATCCTACTATCTTTACCCCATGGGGCAGGCAACCTGCAGCTCTAAGAGCACTTAGTCATAGGCTGAGTAGGTATTAAGTTATATTTTAGATCTTGTTCCTTGTGTTTTTCTCTTGATATATCGTACCAAGAATTCATTGATATATGTGTGCGTGTGTGTGTGTGTGCGCGTGCGCGTGCAGGGGTTTCAATGAAGCTGTGAATGGGTTTCCAGATGATGGGTGGTCTATTGTCCCTAGCGATGTTGTGGATGATGTCACTGTTCTAGTAAACTCATCTCCTAGCAAAATGATGAGTTTAAATCTTGGTAATACTGATGGATTATCCTCATCAAGCAGTTTTGTTCTCTGTGCAACAGCATCTATACTTTTACAGGTTGGTGAGTGAAGCTGAACTGTGCTTTCATGTATTTACCATTTTTTGTATACCGAAGCACGTTGAAAATATCTCAGGAAAAGTTATGGAAAAAAGAACTTGGTTTGTATGGCATAACCTCTTCATGATTATTTCTATGTTAATTTGATCAAATGATGTGATGTAATAGGGTCACTAGAATGAGGGACTTGGGTATTTTATGCAAAGTAAGAGCTTATATGGAAAATGAAATTCTTATCTGGTTGATATTGTTTTGTCAATTTAGAAGAGTGTTTTGAAACTTTAAGATAGGACTTGCAAGTTGTCTTTCCCTTGTAGTAAAACTACTAGAAAATGGATAGAAATGGCTTAAAGGGTTGATAGCAAGCTGTCTAGCACTAGCTTGGATATGAACCTTCTTGCCTGATGCTAATAATTACAGCATAACATTTGAACTACATGAGTAGCATTTTTATTTTAGTATTACAAATCTGTTACTTCGCAGTCAAGTTTGATTACAGTTACAACATGAAGTTTTGGTGTGCACCCTTAAGAAATTGCCGAGCATCTATAAATATTTTAACTCCCAATATCTTTTGGTGTTGACTTTACATGGCTGATTTAAATCGACATTCTTATCAATGTTCCTCTGTCTGTATGAACATGCAGAATATATCTCCACCTGCCCTCCTATCATATTTACGAGAGCATCGATCAGAATGGGCAGATAGTGACATAGATGCCTATTCTGCTGCTGCAGTGAAGGCTGCCCCAAGGACTTCAGCTGCATCTGACTGTAGAAGCTCTGTTGGCCCAGTGATAGTAACTTCGGTTCCCACTCTATGCCATGAAGAAGTAAGTTATCCATTTTGTTTAGCATTCATGTGCATCCCATTTTGCTAAGTTTCTCTATGTTGACATTTTTTATTTATTCTTTTTCCCAGTACTTGGAAGTGGTTAAGTTGGAAGGTATTCGTTATCAACAGGAAACTCTTTTTCCATGTCAGCTATACCTCCTGCAGGTCAATTTTCTGTTCTCTCTTCAGTATTCTCATTGCAAAAGGAAATATGCTAGTGATTTTATGTTGATGCATGTTTTGAGACTATACTTTGTATATTTTCCGTTTCATATGATGTTAGAGTATTCATGAAGGTGTGTCTCTGAGTTTGGGCAGTTGCTGTAATTTTATTTATGGTTGATTTTGCCGAATAGATGTGTCTTAAAGTGGATTCAATTCCTTGTGATCTCATATTTTTTTTAATGAAATAAGAAGCAATTGTCAGTCAAATTACAAGCATTAAAACATAAAGGTCAACTCTTTTTAGATATATTGTTTTGTAAGTAGCAACTTTGTATCTTTTGTGACAACAAATTGACATTGACAGCTCTGCAATGGATTGAATAAGAATTCCACTGGCACCTGCTCCGAGCTAATATTTGCCCCAGTAGATGCATCTTGTGCTGATGATGCTCCACTGTTGCCATCAGGTTTTCGTATTATTTCTCTAGACTCTGATATGGTAAGCACGCCAAGCTAAACATTGCTATTTAAGCATTAAACCTTTTTATTCTTTGTTTTTTATGTGTTAAATGTCATACATAGACTAATAGATTTTCTTGTTCTTTATTATGCTTTTATCTTCAGGACACAAGGACTCCTAATCGAACCTTGGACCTTGCTTCTGCAATTGGAGTTGAGTCGATGAGAATTCAAGCATCCAATGAATATTCTCATAATTGTGTCAGTGGCAAGTCTGTCATGACTATAGCATTCCAATTTGCTTTCGAGAATCACCACCTAGAGAGAGTGGCATCCATGGCTAGGCAATACATTCACAACATCAAAGCTTCTGTTCAAAAACTAGCATTAATTCTTTCACCCTCACATCTTGGATCTCATGATAACCTTTGCATGCCACACGGAAGCACCGAAGATGACACACTGGCTCGGTGTATTTCTCAAAGCTACAGGTTTTTAACTTCATAAGCAATTACTTTCTCAAGTATGCTTTCGGTCATAATATATATGTAGACAGTAGATGAACTTTGAACTGTTTGCACTACATGCACATCAGTTTAAATCCTCAAGATATTTATTCTTGTCAAAATATATATTCTAACATGAACTTCTTTTTATATGAAAAGACCTGAAACATAGATGGCTAGTTGGTCTCCAAGTTTTTCAATTTTATTTTCTTTACCTGAAACATAGATGACAGAAAGTGGGAGATTTTGGCCCACTGTCACCAGTATGTGTCTCAAGATCTTAACCAATTGAGGGACAAAGATTTTATTACTCGAACGTAAGATATATTTCTAGTCGTATTATTCTGTGTTCTCTGCAGCTTCAAATATTTTCCAATATATATATATATCTGTTCAGAAAAAAAAATTTAGTAATTAAATGGTTACTCAAATTTATGTGGCATTTCTAGTCATTTATACAATATCTTCTTTGTGGCATCTGATAATGTAAATGTCCTTGCTACTTTGCACAGGGTTTATTTAGGATCAGAATTGCTTGAATCTTCCACTGATGGTAGTGATTCACTTCTAAAGATGCTTTGGCATCACTCAAATGCAATTCTATGTTGTACTACGACGGTTTGCACTTTACCTTTTTCTTGCATTATAGTTATAGTTAGAATCAACTAGCAAGATTGCTCTTTTCTCATGATATACTTCTACTGTCTTTTTGCTATTCCATTTCTGTCATGAACTAATGAGATAATTTCAAGCATAGAAAAGGAATACCCCACATGATTTGAAATCTTATACCGTGCCAGACCAAACGATTGAGACGTATCATTCTAGTAAATCATCGAAACTCGATACCACTCGGCACCAAAATTCAAAATCTCGAGTTGTGTCATAGTTTTGGCCTTTGATTAGAAAGATAATGTTCCAGTATCTTGTCGATGCTCCGATGCATAGGTACCTATGATAGATTGAAAGTTAAAGGAAGAAAGAGACATTGTTTATGCTGAGTGGTATCAAGTTTCGATAATTTACCATAATGATATGTTTTAATTGTTGTGCAAGCATGATACAAGATTTAAAATGACACTTGACACAAACAATGTTTCCTTCATATATTTCATCTCCTTCTTTCTTCAACTCTAATTCATTACCAGCATCATCGACACAATACTGAAACATCGACACAATACTGAAATAATATTGTTCTAGTCAAAAACCAAAACTTTGGCACGGTTCGAGATTTTGAACCTTGCCCCTACATCACAATTTCTACAATTTAAATTCAATCCCAAATATCTGAATTATAAAACCCAAACTTCCGTATAGTGAAAACAGTAGATAAACCTCACATATTGAGAAACACAATTTAAATCATTTCAACATAGTCGATCATAATAATAGTAAAACTTAACATTAAGTAGTTAAACATACTATGGTAGTTGGACAGCAATGGAACAAATAAAATTATAAGAATAATGAATTTCCAACTAACAAGTAAGACAATAATTTAAAAAATGAAAATAACAAAAATATATCAAAAACCATTTGTGATATCATGTCTCTGAGCAACTCTACCTAACCAATGCAATATAAATCTCCACAGGAACCAAACCTATGCTTGCAAGTTTTGAACTAGCACAATGAATTCAATATTTCTATCAATATAGTTGTACAACAATATCAATTTAATCGTGTATCTGGACAAATTTGGATTTCCTTGTGCAATCCTGCCACCATTCAAAGGAGCAGTATTGTGTGAGCGAATAATTGGGTCGGCTGAGCAATGTTGCATCTAACACTACACACAATGCCTAAGATCTCTTATCAGGATGTATATTGTGAGGACCACTTACTGGAGGTGAGAATAAATGCTTTTGAAAATCATTTATCTGAATAGATAAACCGATCGCTCGGAGTGTTGTAACAAGTGCCGTCGTTAATATTGTTTGCAGCCCAAGTCATCATGGCATAACTAGCATTGTAGCAAATGTATAAGATATTTAATACCAACTATTCATCTTCTATAGTACTACTAATCAATTAATTTCCACATGTACTGACCTGAACTAATCAGATATATGTTGCCAGTTTTTACCTTTACATTGATTAAGTTGCATGTTGAATATTGTGCAGGCGATTCCAGTTTTTACCTTTGCCAACAGAGCTGGTCTCGAGATGCTCCAGACCACACTGATTGACTTGCAGAATATAACTCTTGAAAGTATCTTCATGGAGGAAGGAAGGAAGGCTATCTGCAGAGAGTTTCCTCATGCCATTCAACAGGTAGTTGATCGGCCGGCCAGTAACTACACTAATAACATGAAAATTTATGGTCATACACACATCACTTGTGTATCTAAAATATCAGGAATCAATTGATTAATTATCCTCTTTGCTTCAGCAACTGGATCTTGAAAAGTTGGCTCAATTCCTTTGAATTTTTTTTCATCTTCCTATTTATTTGTCATTTGCAGGGTTTTGTTTGCCTTCAAGGTGGCTTATGCGTTTCTAGCAATGGCAGATCTATTTCCTATGAGAAAGTAGTTGCTTGGAAAGTGTTGGATGAGGCAGGCAATGCTCAATGCACCTGCTTTATGTTTGTTAACTGGTATCACATTGCTTGAAGACTTTCCAAAGGGAGAGAGAGATGTCAGAAAGCATAGCTTTCTGAGATGTTCATATAAACTTCATTCTTTTGCTTAATTACCAAGTTATTATAGTTTTTGTGTATCAGACAACATCGATGGAAAGTTGACGAAATAGATTTAAGTTATACGAGAAATGCCTCTGATTTATTGTATATTTGCCAGAGATGGGTTAAGAGGTGAACTATATTGATGATCAAGTGAACAATGATATATGGGTTGAGCTGAGAATTTGATTATAAAGGTGACAAGAAGTTGAATGTTTATTTATATAAAATAGACATTTCTAATTAAAGCAATTAAAATTTAGAATGAATTAGCTGAAGGTAATTAAATTTCTCACAAATCTAAATTTTAGAATGAGTTGAAACTAATTAAATATCTCTTAACGGTCTCACTTAGCTTGAATTTAGAGTGGATTGAGAACTTAATAATGAGAATTTGTTGTACTTTGGCATTATTTATTTTAGTAATCCAGGTATGCAATTCTTACCATTTAATTAATTTTGAAGATGATTAGTGGTATTAGAAAATGTAAATGATTCTTGATAGATGACAAGTTCAACGTTACAAGTTTTTCAAACTCTATAGATTTAATGTGCCCTGAGTAAAATTTAAATTCTCATTACTTATGAAATCATTTTTCTCCAAAAAAAATTATTATCGAAATGTTTCTTTGCTAGAATCTAAATATTTATTTTATCCTTAATTAATATCTAAATTGTCAGAGGCATTTTGATATTTAATTAGATTTTAGCGGGGTTTTGTAAATTCTATGGAATATTAGGGTTTATTGTGAAAATTATCCAAATTTTTTTAAATGATTGTAATTCCACTTGTTACGGATTTCACAAACGTAACGGGTGTTATAGACCTGGTTACCGTTTTAATCGAACTGTTACTCGCGATGGCATTGAGACGTAGCAAACGAGGAGCGGCTGCAGGAGTGAGAGAGAAAGGGCAGAGGGGGAGATGGAGCAGGGAGCGCCGCTGGAGCTGACCTCCGGCGCGAGCGGGAGGATCATCCCGGTCATCCGGAAGATACGGCAGTCGGTGCCGTCTCCGGATTCCCTTCTCCGCGCGCTCCTCCTCCTCCTCCACTCCCTCGCCGTCTGGTTCCTCCTCCTCGTCCGGGGCTGGAGCCCGCTTTCCTGGAAGACGGACGCCACATCTTCCTTTTACACGGCTCGCCCGCGGAGGAGGAGGATGCGAGGCTGCGGCGGGCGCTAGCCGAGGAGGTGAAGATGGGATCCTTGTCCGAGGAAGGGGACGACGGTCTGACCTGCCGATGGGAAACATTTGTGATCGTGGATCTGCGGAGGAACTCACTCTTCTTCCGATCATGGCTACCTGCTTCCGGCGATTTGAGGTAAGGCCCCGATTTGTTGATTTGATTGGTCAGAGGAGAGAAATCCACGAAATGCGACTCTTTGCACGATAATTTCTTTTGATTTTATTGTGATTGTGCTTCGTGAATGAATGTATGCATTATGTTTTGTTGCTCTCTTTGATTCTGCTGAATGAATGAATGAATGAATGAATGTATCATACTAGTACTTTATGCGATACTTCATGGGCTGAATGAACACTGATGATAGGTTCCATTCATTGCAATGTGTAAGCTAATATAAGCAAGAAGGTCTGTAAGAATGATGAATTTTCTTGTAATGACTGGGATATCTATGTTGATTCTGTGCTTGGAATTACCTATCAAAGTTTCCTTTTCCTCACATTTCTGAATTTATTTCAGTAGAAGCTACTCAGACTTTGCTAAGAAATTAAATGCATGCGACTTTGGAGTATATGCAATGGACTGGACAGGTATGTGGGTTTGCGTACCTTGCTCTTTTGTCTGATTCCTGTAGGTTCATCTTCGGTTTATTAAGTGTGTTCTCCATAAAAGTCTTTTACATAACGTATCCTTTTTCTCCTCGTTAAGATTGACTGGGCCAAAGTAAATGTTCCATGCAGCACTGTGTTCATATGAAATGTTTTGTAACAGAAGAATTGAAGGCTTCAAAACTAGCTATGCTCACTTCCTTTCCACTTGTCCCTTCAACTTTTGAGGAGTTTGTAGACAATGCCTGATAGACTCACCAAATGCTGGTTGTGATAATTAGAAATTCAGTTGATATCGATAATCTAACTTATTTTCCATCTTCAGGACATGCATGGTGGTAGTGATGGATTTGATTACATGGATATGTACCTTCGTTAGATTTTGTTGTGGAGGACACTGTAAGCCATTTGTCTTTACTATCCTCATGCTTACATGTTTCTGCTCGTTAGTGTTGATTTAAGCTGAATTAAAGATATACATGCTTTTGTTTACAGATCAAGTTTCTGAAGAAAATCAAACATGAACATGAAGGTGTTCCATGTTTCCTCTTTGGTCATTAATTCCACTGGCGGAGCTATAGTTTTAAAGGTAAAATGTAATTATACAAACTCTTGTTCCTTCATATCTTTATTTCTGTTGTCATATCTTCAATTCTAAATATGGTTGCATCTCAGGCAGCTTAGTTACCTCATATCGAAACTATGGTTGACATCTCCAGCATTGCGCGTAACACCATCTCATCCGATAGTAGGGGTAACTTTCTCATCTCTGTTTTTCATGTTCTAAACATGATCTGCATCTTGGAACTTAGAATGTAAGACTTCTAGTTTATCTTATAACGAAATGGGTAATTTTGATGTAGAAATGATAGTTAAACATAAAGAGAAGCATATGAATGGCTAGACTTTTGTATTCTTTTATAGGTTGTTGCTGCATTTATTTCTCTTGTGCTGCCAAAGTTTCAATTCAAGGGAGCTAGCAAACCAGGCATTGTTGTGTCAAGAGACCCAGCTGCTTTGTTGGCCAAATACTCAGACCCATTAGTCTATACGGCATCGATAAGAGTTCGAACCGGGCACGAGATCCTGCGCCTCCCCTCCTACTTGCTGAAGAACATGAAATCCATCACTAACCCTTTCTTGGTCATGCTTGGCACTGGCAACAGGGTCACTGAGCCACTAGCCTCCATGGATCTCTACAATCTGGCTGCATCAAGATACAAGGATATAAGACTCTGGCTTTACATGAATCAAATGTTCATGAGCAAATTTGATATTCAATTTGATAAGAATTTATTTATATTCATTCAATACACATAAAATTAATTAAATAAATAAATTTAAATAATTTATTAAACTAAATAAATAAGTTTGAATACATATGTGTTCAGCTTGTTAATATTCATGAACAAAGATTTTGAATCGTTTATCGAAAAATTTCATCAACGTAGTAAATAAAAAAATAACTTTTAAAATGAACAAATAAGATTGTATTATTAAGCTTAATAATAAATCAAACAATTTTAAACAATCAAATAAGCTTAAATTGAGAACTTGATAACATCTATAATGAATCAAGCTCAAGTTAAGTTTGAACCAAGTTCAAATTCATAAAAAAGAAATTAAGTCAAGTTTGAATAACCATTTTAATGACTTGATTCATTTTAAATTCAGTTTAGTTTGACTCGATTATCTTATTAAACAAGCTTGAACACCACAAAGCTTGACTTGTTTACCGCCTTAGTCTTAGACTCTAAAGGGTTTGTTGCATGATCTTCTATTTGAGTCAACCTGAGTGTGATGAAATTGCCGTGGACATAATCAACTGGATCAATGGAATGCGAGTTTTGGAGAAAGAAAGTGACCCAAATCCTCATCCTAATAAATATTGTAGACCTACTTGTGCTAGTGCTTGCTAAATGACCTAAGACGTGACCTTTCATGGCTTTGGAAAGGTGGCGGATCAAGAATAACCCTTTTAATTTGGATACATCCTCAAAAAGACTAAGTGCTCACGGATTTGGAAGTACACCACTCAAAAGTGCAAGGGTTGGGAACATCCCTAGAGCAATCTAGCAGTCAAGGTACCTTCTAGTAGCTGAAGTGATAGCGCAAGAGCATCCCTTCTCGAGAACGTCCTCAGCATGTTATCTAGGCTGCAAGAACATCCTCATGGAAATATCTCCCCTGGACTCCACCCCCTCCAGTTATTCCTGCTCTATCATTCCTGCTAGCATCTCCCTAACTGGCAGTCTACTAGGCAGCGTCGTCATCCAAGTTGCGATAACATATCCTGTGGGAATGTTTCCCTTGCACTCGAACATCTCTCTGATTAACATCTCTTCCAGCAAGGGTGTCGTCATCTAGGCTATGAGGACATCCTTGCTTCTGCTCCATCTTGTTAGTATTTCCCTAACTAGCAATTTACCAGGTAGTAGCGTCATTCAGGTTGTGAAAGCATCCTTGCCCATGCTCCATCATTCTTGCTAGAAAGCCATGGACTCTCGCTGTCCTCCTCAGAGGACCCAAATCTTGCCTTCAGCATATTGAGATTACAGCGTATCAGAGAATGTTCCATACATGATGTGACAGTCACTCTCCATATCTGAAGTTGACTTATGTTTGTCTTTAACATTGGGTGTTAGAGGATGTCACATGCCTGAGTACAGCAGCCCCCCATACCAAACAACCCATATTAGAAATTGGCTTCTACCCATATTGCAAGAAAGTGGCTAAGGCATATATGTAGTTGTCCACGTGCACTTAACTCTAGTTCCATATAAACAGAAGATGTACATTCAAGAACGATTTTTTATTCAACAATAAATGTCTTAAATTTTTCATTCTATTAAAAAAAATATTCTATAATACATCATAATTAAAATTCAAATCAATTGAAGGCTCAACTATACCATACTCGGGTATTCAATATAGCCATCAATTTAGATTAGGCCCGTCGAATTAGTCTGCTCTATCAAGTAACTTAAACGGATTAGGTTGAAAATTTATCAACCCATTTTAAAATTAGTTCAGATGGATTGGTCCGTCTAGGCCCGCGACCCGCGTGGGTTAACCCACAGTGGGCTTAAGTTGGCCCTCGGATTGAGAAAGTTTATTTATTTATTTTAAAATTTAAAATTAAAATAGAAAACTTAATGAATTAGTGAGTTTGATCCATTTAAATTACCATTCAAGTTTAAAAATTATAATTCAAACTTAAAAATTTCAACTTAATCAATTTAAATTATAATTCAAATTTAAAATTTTTAGGGTGCGTTTGGTTCAAGTTATGATATATAACCTTGGTTATGTGATTACTAGATAATCACATAACCAAGGTTATGGGGCATAAAACATAATCTAATGTTGTTTGGTTTACTTTATTTATTTGGAGGGAATAAAATATAACCAATTTTATATTTACTATATTAACCTTCATTCAATTATATTTTACTATAATTCATTAAATGAATAAGTATAATTTGTTAATTTTATTTTAATAAAATAATTCATTAAAAATAATTATTTTAATAAAAAAATTCATTAAAATAATTAATATAATTTGTTAATTTTATTTTTTAAATTTTAAAATAAATTTATGTATATATTAATAAAATAATTTATTAAAATAATTATTTTAATAAAATAATTCATTAAATTAATAAATATAATTCCTTACTTTTATATTTTTAAATTTAAAATAAATTTATATTTCTTTTAATAAAATAATTTATTAAAATGATTATTTTATTAAAATAATGTATTAAATTAATACAGATAATATGATAATTTTATTTTAATAAAATAATTTATTAAAAATAATTATTTTAATAAAATAATTTATTAAATTAATAAATATAATTTGTTAATTTTATTTTTTTTAATTTAAAAAATATATTTTTTAATAAAATAATTTATTAAAATAATTATTTTAATAAAATAATTCATTAAATTAATAAATATAAATAATTAATTTTATTTTTTTAATTTAAAATAAATTATTTTTTAATTTATAAATATTTAAATTAAAATTTATTAAATAAATAATTTGATTTTAATTAGATTTCATAGTACCTTTTAATTGACTTAGTTTTAAAATCAGAGGGTAATCATGGAAAAAATTTCGTTAACCTCAGGAATCGTAGAAAATTTTAGGCTACCAAGGTAATCACATTACCGGATTATAACTCATTTGCTGATGTGGCGGTGATGTTGTATTACTTAAGAATCAATTATAACCTGAATCAAACAAGGTTATCAACGATAACTTTGGACAGATAACCAAGGTTATCAATGATAACCCCCAACCAAACACCCCCTTAATATTTTTTAATAGACCCGTGGATTGATCCGTCTAATCCATGACCCGCCTTGAATTGGATTAGGTCGGAGATTTTCTAATCCACCAAATTGGTAGGTTGACCCGCCCCGCCTCGCCATATGATGGATTTGCCATAAGTTAGCCCGCCTCGTCATGGATTGATCCCTTTGACAGTTATAATATTCAATGTCTACCTTTATATTCCTTCCTGTAAGGATCAATATACACTTCCCATGTGTCACTATTTTTTTTTCAATAATCAAGTATTTAGTTCTTGAAGTCGATTAATTTTAAAATGGATAGTCCAATTTTGTATTCTATCTATAATCTACTAAATAAATTAAAAAAATATTTATGATTATCCATCCCGAACTGTCAACATAATTAGTAGATTTATAATGAAAAAAATCCCAGTGTACATCATAGCTAGCTGATCGGAAAAAAAAATGATAATCCCAGTAGCCACATCTCTGGGGTGGTCGGTCGGTTCCACGGAAGTTTCTCACTGACTACCAAGGTAAATCGGGAAGCGCATACGGCGGCCAATTCAAATGCAACATCCTTTGA
This sequence comes from Curcuma longa, assembly GCF_044706935.1. Classification (NCBI taxonomy): domain Eukaryota; kingdom Viridiplantae; phylum Streptophyta; class Magnoliopsida; order Zingiberales; family Zingiberaceae; genus Curcuma; species Curcuma longa. Next base: position 1,511,154 of record NC_133876.1, on the reverse strand, counting down.
TTGCGTTCTTCATTTGAAGGAAAATTCCTGTAAATACGCCGTAGCTAGGGATCGAATCGCGGATCCCTGAATTACAATTTGGATGTCCTACCGTTGCACCATTGCCCCCGGACCATAATTAGCTGATCGAGATTCATATCTTACGTACCTAATTAATCGTGCACCGAGCTTCCCATGCATCACTGTTCCTCATGCTAATCGTGCACGTCGACGCTCAATAATTAGAAAGCTGAGCAGTGGGTACACTACTTAATGAAAGCCACAGGAAACGTGATTCAAATTAAACTCTGCATTGCTAATACAAAAACCAAGAAGAAGAGGCCAAAGTCCATCCCTTGGCCATTAAGTAATCACTCCACGCACTTACAACTGCTCCCTCTTTGCCCGTAGCAATTATTTCATCGATTATTGCTACTGTTCTCGCTCTTTAAATACCCCCCTTCCTCTTCCCCTTTCTCATTCGGCAAGAAGCAGAGCCATCTCTCCTCCTCCTCCTCAAACAAATCCTTCTGAACAAAATCGTACAGTTCGCAATTCCCAGCTTGAGTTCATGGATCCGTCGTCGTTGGCAAAGCGGCTTTGGCACATGATACGAGCCGTCCACTGCATGATCCGTAAGGGCTTCACCAAGCACAATAAACTAATCATGAACCTCCACCTCCTCCTCAAGCGCGGCAAGCTGGCCGGAAAAGCTCTCACCGACTTACTTCTCCACCACGGCCACCACCCCAGAGCCGACATAACCGGCCTCTCGCCGGGGGAACTGAACTTCTTCTTCCACGCCCCCGACGACGTGGAGTTCAGCTGCAGCAACACACCCTCCCCTGCTTTCTTCCTCTCCGCCGGCAAGCGCCTCAAGAGCGGTCGCCGACGCAGACAAGCAGACTCGACCCTTGACGTCCACGTGGCGGCCGCACTGGTTAAGGAGTTCGAGATTCTGAGCCTGGCGTCGCCGGTGCCAGCAGCAGGGCGGTTCGGGAATAGCCTGCTGGCAGCGCCGCGGCAATTGAGGATAACGGACTCGCCGTTTCCGGCTAGGGAGGAGGAGGAGAACGACGGCGGCCGTGTGGATCGGGAGGCGGAGGCATTCATCAGGCGGTTCTACGACCAGCTGCGCCTCCAGCAGAGCGCCCCGGCCACGCCGGAGTTCGACGGCCGTCGCTCTTGAGGTTGAAGGGTTAACTGTTTAATTGTCAATAAATGCTTGATTAAATTAAAAAGTCAGTCACGCTACTGAAGAGATGTAACGACGAACAATCCATTTACATGGATGGAACGCAAAGCACAAAGTACGTGAAAATTTTAATATTAATCGTATTTCATCATATTAAAGTGAATATTTAGGTGATAATCAATGTTAAATATATATATGTAATTTTAAATGATTACAATAGAAAAAGATATTGTCTTAGTTTCGTATTCGAACTCTTGTATTCTTTTGTAATTCTGTTTCATCATAATTAACTCAGTTGTGTCCCGAAATCATTCATCTCCTTGGTGGTGCAAAAGGACTTGTGATCCACTTTGCTTGTAGGCCTAAATTTTGTAGGTTAATTATTCATCAAAAGAAGAGAAAAAGGAAAAGAGGACAAAGAAATAAAAGCGTCATGCTTCTTTTGGCCAGAGCACTAGCTTGGGGGTTAATTATTAGGGTTATCCTTAGCATATAGCAATAACAGATATATCATGTTTTAAATAATAATTTAAGACATTCATTTAAAATAATGCTCCTAATTATTCGTATAGTCGAAAAGATCTTTTTTTAATATTAAAATAAATTAAAATTATATTACTTTGAATTAATTTTGACCGATCAAAACTTTAACATTTTTTCTTCTTTAATATGTTAAAACTTAATTTAATATTGGAAATATTCTATCCTCGATTAGTAAACTTTGTTTTCATTACACCTATAATATTTATGTCAAGTAAATGACATTAGTAATCACAATATATTCTTAAATTAAATCTTCATTTAAACATTAAAACTACATGTTTAAAATCATAATGGCATAAACACGGGTAGGAGTAGGACCCACTACAATATCATTTTAAGATTGTTGGTACTTTAGATAGATAGATTGACAGTGTTAATCCAACAACTAAGTCTGGTTAATCAGATCGACGATGAGTCATCGGCTTGAACCAATGGAACTTGTTATGGTGGCGTGGATCTTATCCCATTTATACTCTCAATAAACCTTTTTGGATATCGAAACACCCTTTTGAGTAAACTTATCCTATCGATAAGAGTATATTATGCTATGTTTGGATGAGTGAGGAGAAGATTCATTAACAAAAGGAAATGAGAGAGAGAGAAAGGAAGAGGAAGTAAAATATTTATGATCCCTTTGTTTGCGAGGAAGGAAAGGTTCATTAACTTTGTTACTCTGTTTGAAAGGAAAGAGGGGAATGAAGATAATATAAAGTTACAAAAATATCCTCACTTCTTAAATTAGACATTGATTTGGAACAGGGATAATTTAAAAATTAATATTTTAAAACAGGAACAAGATTGAAATAAAAAGTATGTTGGATTCTCTTCTCCTTTCTTACACTCCAAATTATCTGGGTGTAAGAAAATCTTCTTTTTCATAAGTAAGGAAGGTTAAAGCTTATTAATCCCTACCTTTTTTTTCCTTTAGCTCACTCCTTTCCATACAAGGTTCAAGATTCCTCTTACCTTATTTACCCTTTCCTCCCCTTCCCTTATCCTCCTCTCAAATAAAATCTTAAGATCGAGGTGAACTATACCTTCTTTCCTTAAGACAATATTATCCCATGCATCCAAGTGCTTATGGTTTATTGGTAATCATCTCCCAAGATACAATAACCTACGTCTTGAAACTCTTAAGAGAGGAGAGAGAGAGAAGAGAGCTTGAGAGGAGATCTCATAATTTAAAATTTGAGTGATTTGAATGGAAGGAATGATATTTCTTTTATAGGAACGAAGGGTTACTCCTAACATGTAAAATATTTCTTTCAATAAATGAAAAGACATAGGGGTATTTTTCACTTAAATATTATCAATTATCATTAATTGATTTGATTAATCAATAATATTATTTAATTAAATTAATATTATAGTTATGATTAATTTATTATAAATATTAATTAATTAATACTACTTAATTAACCTTTTAATCCATCAATGAAATTAATTTCAATTGTACACCCCTTAATGATTCCACATGGATTGACATTCACGCATAGTTGAGTTAGTATTGATATAATCGCATTCCTGAACTCAAATCGTGACGAGTCAAAATTTTGATCTGATCATACCGAACCAACCCTTAATTAGATATTAATTTCTCATTCACTTGAGAAATTGATTTACGACGATTTACTCATGAAATAGCCATCTTATCCCAATTTAATTTATTAGCCACCAAAACTAATTTTTCTAACATATATTAAGCTCCAAAAAGGGTCAAAACCATCTCGTATGAGCATCATTTCATCCTTATAAGTATCATGAATTTGCCAAAGGCTTGTAATTTTGATTTTTTTTTTCTTCAGTTATTAAGGTGAATATAATAATTGCTCGTCTTGGTAGACTTAAATTGTCCAAATTAGTTATTCAATACCTCACATTGAGTGTAAGATGTTCTAAGAAATTAAGGTGTTTTGGTTAAAACATTTTAGTGGTAAAAAAATATATCCATTTCGATCATATGAAGCTTCCCACTAAGTCTTTGATGCCCTAAGAAATACATCTATGACCTTATACGACCGAATTAATTTTTTGTTTTATTTTATTTTTGCCCCTAAGATGTTTTGGCTAACACATTAAGTATTCAGATCATGATGAAAATAAATTTAAGATTTAGATAAAAACGAATTTCAAATTCAAAACCTTTGTAAGAACTTTTAAGGCACTAGTTGACCTTCAAAATTGAATAAGCTAATTGAGCATTTCTGAATAGGAGATGGGAAAACTCAAGAAGATGTTAGAACGAACTCCTCCCATCATGATGCTCGCATCATAACCAGGATTAATGAAATAATTTAAGCTTTAATTATCCACAAATGCTTGCATCTTCAAGCAAACAGGTTGAATTAAACAATATAATGTTACTGCAATGCATACCCATTAGGCAATAGCAAAACAGGCCTTTAATTTCCTAGGTTTCATGTTTCTTGGAAACATATATAACGTTCTACAACGATGATACAAGATAAATACTAGAAACTATACCCAGCAGGTGCTTCAGTTACAAATATTAACACAAAAGAACAATAAGCTACAAGAATCAGAAAGCATATATAATTTGTTGCAGGCATTTAAATGAGAATTAAGATCTCAAAGAGCATGATGATGAATTTCTTACCCATGCTCGTTTTCCTCAAACTGCATGAATAGGGCTGTTATTATTTTTGTTTAGATCAGGCACGGCAATGGAAGTGTTGGCATGTAAGGCAGACTGCATTGGACTAGAGGATCCCATTAGCTTGAGGGAGAGATCAGTAAGCTCCATGCGACTACCATCAGCGATGCTGAGGTTTGACATGCTGACCACTTCATCCACATTAACAGGCTCTGTTGGGAACAATGGAGTCGGCTTTACAATCTTGTAGGGTTCAGCCATTACTTGACCAATGGAACTGGTAGCCGAATTTGGAGGCCCGGGCCAGGAAGGTACAGGCACGGTTATGAAATTTGGATGAATTGTAGGTAGCATTGTTGCAATTGGATCCTTGAACTGAATGTTTTGTGTTGATTCTACAACAAGCTTGGTTTGTGATGGTTCAACAGGCTCAGGTCCTTGTTGGCCAAGGTACAAAGTTGGTGAATGATAGTTGACCTCTAATTCATTAGGGGATTGCGGAAACAACTGCTGATCATGAGTGAGAACCTGCCCAATTGGTGGTTGCATATGAATTTGTAAGAGTTTATAGTACTGAAGGAGCAAGAAAGGTTTGAAATAAGGGAAAAGGAGCTACCGTTTCAGGGACCATGTCAAACAAACTAGAACGCCTTTTCCTTCGTGATGCATTACTTTGTCGAATAAAATACTTTTGCGCATGGCTTGCTACTTGTGTTGGGGTCCTAGACGTGACAAAGTTCCGGGCAATTCCACGCCAGTCACCTTTTCCCAATTTCTGAAGACCCATTAGGAACATTCGATGTTCCTCTTCAGTCCATGGGATCCCTGCATTGGGAGAATCTTAGCATACAGAAATCTGAACTTAAATTGGATAGGAACTAGAAAGTGAAGTTAATCATTGCAAAACAGAAAAAAAAAATGATTACTTTGTATTATAACACTATCAAGATATATAACTCATCGTGTTACATTGGTCAGATGTCCTTGAAAAAAACATGCCAACAATAATTAGAACATATCCTTTGAGAAACCATAGATAAAAAGAACTTTAATAGGATACAACGACAACCAAGCCTTTATCTCACTAAATGGGGTTGGCAATATGATGTTCCTATGTCATTGGGCTCGATCCCCTACTATATGTTCATCTATATTTAAATGAATCTTTCAACAACAACCACATATGAAATGATAATGCCAACATTGCTGAGATGTTGTTAGATATTCCAAGATTCCAAGAACTTGGAGAATAAACTAAAAGGCTTGTAACTGGAACAACTAGGACAGTGCAATTAATGGACACAAGTTTACTTAAGTGTCCCAGGAGTAATCTTTCAATGCAACAATAAACAAGAAGGAAGAATATGTTTCGCGACAACAAATGAACTGATAACTATATGTTTCGTGAAAATAATTTGATACAAGACAACTTTATATACTTGCTAAACACATGCAACAAGTGCAATTGAGGGTATAATTGATCATTGTGCCTAAAACACAGTAGAATGAAAACAAAGATCACAAACAAGAAAAAGGATGGTGTATATTAGTTTATGAAAAAGAAAGAAAAGAAGGCATATGAATCACAAGTTTAAAAATTTAATAATAGAAAATTAGCAATATTGGTTTAGAAACAAACCCTATTTGTGTCAAAGCACATTTTATTGAACTATCAGCACCAATGGCACAAACTAAGACCAACCACACCATGCACTGCTAAGATCAGCCGCCAAAATTTTGGAACCATCATCCATCAACACCCATTACTTATCCATTGATATTCCAAATTTAGATGCCAAGCTAAATAAAAGCTTTAAACGGTTGCAATGCTTCAAAGTGTTGCGCAATTTGAACGGTTGCAAGAAACCAGAAACATGGAATGAAAAATAGAGACTAAAGAAACAAAATAACTAACATAAAACAGAGGATTCCCATATGAACGATTGGCATACCATGTATTAAAATCAACAAGGAAGAGATCAGTATTAAGGAAAATTTATATTAAAAAAATAGTACTGATTCCAACAATTTTCCCAAAATTGATCATTATTTCAGATAGGGTTCATCAAAAACAAATATATGTTGGGTGAACAAAAGCTTCCACGATTAAATAAATCTCTTTTTTTTTTTTTCTTTTGATAAAATAAATAAGAAGTTTCAAAGCTCAATAGATTGAGTGGAGGATAAATGCGACGTAGCAACAACAATCGATTTGAACTACCTAGGGGGGAAAAAATCTCCCTACCAGGAATCGATTTGAACTTGAAAGAGAAAAAGGCTCACCTTTCTTGCGCTCGCTCCGGCAATTAGAAGAAACCCCACGGGCGGGGTCATCGGAGGCGTAACCGGAGGCGGCGGCCACGGGGCTGTGGAGGTGGGCATCAGCAAGGGGATCGCCCGAGGGCGAGGCGGATGGAAGGCACCCCATACTGGCGCTCTTCTTCATCGTTCCCACCCCTTCCATCAACCGCACGCCGAAGAGCCGCACGCCCCCGCCCCGCCCAGGGCACGTCCGCGAGTTGTGCCCGTTGTTGCTGCAGTGCGAACACCGCCTCGTCATCTCCGCCCCCTCCTCCCACTCGCCGGGGCCCGTGCTCACGCCTTTCCTCACACGTATAACTCAACTCCCCCTCACGCCGGAGTGGAGACTTGTCCTCGCCTTCCTTCGATGGCGCTCACACGTCCTTTCTTAGAGATAAAATTCCCCCCACGAGATTGCGCTTATCTACGAGATTATCCCTATCGAAACAACGGCCAAAAAGGACCACCGTCCGTTTCCTGGATCATCTCCACCCGTTCATTTTCTTCACCAATCACGGGACGGGTAAACCGTCGAGTTAACTGTCACCAATTCGACGTCGTAACACCCGTTACGTATTATGAAATTTTCTACAATTATCCTTTTGCCACGTGGAATGTCACGTGACCCGGCGAGAGTCACGTGGAGGCCTCACTTGACTTTGTTTCCACTCGACAAAAGGGTGTGCACACGACTAGAGGTGCAAACTGAGTCGAATCGAATTGAATAATATAAAAATATTAATATTCAAATTCGAATTCGAAATATATATATATATATATATATAAATTCGATTCTAAATTTAAAAATATCAATAATTTTGATTCGAGTTTGATTCGAAATATGATTCGAGCTCGAGTTCGATTCAAATTATTCGAACTTTAATTCGAGCAGAGTCAAATTTTAGTTCAAATTGTCTTAAATTATTCGAGTTTGATTCAAATTATTTCGAATTTTAATTCGAACAGAATCAAACTTTAATTCAAAATGTCTTAATTCGAGCGGCTTGTGAATAGTCGAGTACAATATTATAGATTCAAATTCGAATTTGGCAAAAAAATTATCGAATATGTTCGAGTTCGATTCGAATTCGATAATTTTAAATACGAATCAAATATTATTCAAATTGATTCGAAAAACTCGTGAGCCGGCTCGATTCGCGTGGAATGTCACGTGACCCCGCGAGCATCACGTGGAGGCCTCACTTGACTTTGTTTCCACTCGACGAAGGGGTGTGTACACGACGCCGACTGGGCCCCACAAAAGTCAATCGAAGAGGAGGTCAAACACGAAGGCGGAGAGCGGGTCTCATGGTGAATCCTGACCCTTGAGTTGGAGATAAATAACGAAAACGCCATCGTCTCCTCGGAATCTTTCGTACGGACATACTTTTTAGGTAAAGCCTTGATGCTTTAATAATAGAATGACAAAAATTCACCTGTGCCCTTATTTTATTTATCATAAAAAAAAGCGCTTTCTTCCTATCGTGAAAAAAAAGGCCTACATCACCTTTAAATCTTTGATAAAATTACAAAAATAATAATTTTTTAAATCATAGAGAGACACCCACTTTACTTTTTAATATCCTATCATTATTTAATCATATATATTACTTTACTTTTTAATATCCTATCATTATTTAATCATATATATTTATTCTCTTATCCTTTAATATTACTTTTATTATTATTTTACATCTAAATTTTGAAGTAACTATGAAATCATAATGGTTATAATATAAATAATAGATGAATATGATTGATCTACATTGTAATAAGTATAAAACTATAATTACTATAATATAAATATTTTTAAACATATTAAATATACATTATAATAGTTATGAACTCATAACTACTATAATATATATAACAGCAGTTGCAAAATCACAACTGCTACAATACACATAACCGATTTAGAATTTAAATAAATAATAATAATAAGAATAATATTGAAGAATACAAGAGTAAATATATACGATGGAACGGTGATAAAGGATACCGTTTGATTAATCTACTACTATTCACTCATTTGCCTGCAACTTAAAAAAAATAATGGATCCTCCTTTTTTTCTCATGAAAACCTAAACTCTAAATACTAAATCCTAATCCCTAAATCCTAAAAAAAAAATTTGAAAAAAAAATACTAAATGCACAGAGTAAGATATATAGGATAACATTCTTTTCATCTTTATATTATTAATGTTACCACTTCTGATACTACTACTAATAATAATTATATCATGTGGTAAACCTAGGTCTAAACTGCCACTTATTTTAAGATTGCTCCACAAATTGAAATAACATAAATTTAAAAATTGAACAAAGTATGTTAAATCATAAACTCTAAAGTTCTTCGTCATTAAGTAAAACACTAAAACTTAAAATATAAACATTTTCCATTACTTTTGACTAATTAATGACAATATCAAAGATCTCCTTTGCAATGAATCTAAAGAGCCTGAGTGGACAACGATCGAAATGACGAAAAGGCAAAGTTAGAGAAATGCAACCCGGCAATGAGAAGTGACCTGCACGTCTTATTCTGCACAAATCGTCCGTGACAGCAAATTTTGAGTACCTGAAATTATTCTGAGCGCTTAATTAGAATATGAACAATATTATTTTATATTTTTTTATTTATGATTAAGTCATTAAAATTTTTTTCTTTTAAAGAATTAGGAGTTGACTTATATAAAAAAAAAAATTTAAAATAAAAAAAATTAATAGTTACTGATAGGATGTTTTCAATTGTTATCTCACATTTTTTATTTGGCATATTCCGTGAGTAATTAAATTTTCTCTTAAATCTTAAAAAAAAATCTTAAATGATTTAACCGTAAGTAAAAAAATAAACAAAAATTTAAAAAAATAAAAAATAGCACTGTTACTATAGCACTCAAAACTATTCCAAGTGCTTGGAATCATCTGTCGCGCACTGCAAGCACAGATCAGGCGCGTATGATATATCATATATATATATATATATATATAGAATGATCTCCTGCGCGATTTCATTTACGCTACTTGTGCGTGCTGCTGATGTAGTTAGAATTATATATATATATAAAGTAGTAGTAATTCTATCCAAAGAATGCAAAATAATAATAAGAACAAGAAAACTATCGTGACAAACCTAGGGTTACTATTTGTTTTCCATTTTTTAATTTTTTAAATTAAAAATAAGAGTATACTCAATAGGTTTGAAGGAGCACAAACGTGTATTTTTATTGACTTCTGTATGCCTTTAGAGCTATTTTAGTTTTTTTAAAAATAGTTTAGATTATATAGTAAATTTGATCAAAATTGTTATTTGAATATATCCTCTAGAGTCGTTCTATTTTTTTCTTCTAATTTTGAATAGTTTAAATTTATACAGTAAATTTGATCAAAATTGTTATTTGAACATGAGTTGTGTTCCAATTTCAAAAGTGACTCATTTAATTTATTATGTTCTTTGAACCCTTAGAATCATTATTTATGCCTTTATTTTACAATTTAAACTAATTTAAGTCAATATAATAATTTTTACTAAAATTACTATATGGGTTTAAATTATCCAAATCTCAAATATAACTTCTTTGTTATATTTTCTTGACTCCATTGTATCATTTTATACTTGTTTCAGTAAAAGATAAAATCTATCACCCCAGCGATCTCACATGGTATGCTCGTAGTTTATTGTTTGTGTCTTAGAAGACTATGTAAAAAATTTGATCAACATTATTATATAAATCTAAAATTAAACTCTTTGAATTTCACAAATGACTACCATTGTATGTTCTATAAACTTTCTATAGTTGTTCTATATCTATCTTCTCCAGTTTTAACTAATTTAGATTTATGCACTGACTTTTGACCAAAATTAGATGGATCAAATTGCCTAAGTTGACCCCTCTATTGTGTTTGCTAAAGCCTTTTAAAGTCATTCTATGTTATTAATTCTGTTATTTGATATAAATTGTTATTATTGATGCAATCGACTTTGATCAAGGTTAATTATGTTGACGAAGTTTGAGTTGACTCAAGTTGAGTTTATTGGTGTAATCTATCTCAAGTCAAGGTTGACAAGCTCGAGTTGACTCAGTTTGAAGAGTTTAGATGTTTGACAAATATAGTAGAGCTTGACAAATATGGTAGATGTCGATCAAAATGGTGGTTGATTAAGATGGTAAAGTGAGATGTCAAGGAGGTTAAGGTTAACCGGATGTTTGACGATGTCAAAAGTCCAATAGAAAGTTGGCACGAGGTAGTAGAATTACGATTGACTTGACACTTAGTGATCGGAAGACCAATAGGAAGTTGACATGAGAGGAGAAGTCCAAGTGGATCACAGTTGACCGAACACTTGACATGCAAAAGAAAAGTCCAAGTAAGTTATGGTAGACCAGACATTTGGTGGTCAGAAGTCCAAGTAAGTCGTAGAGGACCGGACACTTGGCATGAGAAGGGAAGTCCAAGTGGGTCATGGTTAATCGAGACACTTAGCACATTGAGGAAGTCCTGACAAATCAAGGTTGACTTGATGCTAAGCAGCGAAAAGTCTTGGTGGATAAAGGTTGATCGGATGTTGAGCAAAAAAGTTCTGGTAGGTTAAGGTCAATTAGATACTAAGCAAGATGAAATTTCAACCTTAGTAAGGTTGAAACATAAATATTAGTCGATTGATTGGGTGAACCGATCGATCAATGGACTTGACACTCCGAAATTAGAATTTGAGGTATTTTTAGAGTTTGTTATAGTAATTAGGATTTCTAGCTACAGTAAATAGGGTTCGTTGCAAATCCTAATCTCTTGAAAATTAGGGTTTGCTATATGATTAAATAATTTAATAATTTTATCAATTGAAAAAAATTATTATCAAAATTTAACTATAAAAATTTAATTAGTAACTTTGCATTGAAAAAACTAGAAAATTAAATTTTATATAAAAATCTATTTTTTAAAAATTAATATTAATTTTTTAAAATATTAAATATCTAAATATTTTTTTACCTAAGCCTCGAAAATGATTGAGATGCCTCTACTTAATGGGTGGCACAACAAGTGGCCACTCCCACAACTTAAACTTTGATTAATGCAACAAAGAGGAGGAATTTTAATTATGATGCAAAAGTGGTGTTCGTATTAGTTTGGATGTCTACTAGCTTAAGCAATGACCTATCTTTTTCTCTTTTCCTCCCACCAAGTCTTAAATCTTTTCTAAAGTAGGTGTGTACTATGAGACTCTTGAAGGGGAAAAGAATACCTTATCTTTGAATAATTAAGAGATATGGGAATCTTCATGAAAGTTGGAAAAACAATTTTAATGTGTTTATTAAATAATTAATACTCTTTTATAAGCATATGGGGTCTCATAGAAATTAATATATATGAAAAGAGATAATTTTAAAAATATAATAAATGCTCTAATTTATAATAAAAATTGACTTAGATTAGTCATTTAAGCTAGCCAATAGAATAAGTTATCTATGTAAAGATTAGAAAAATGCTTGCATGTAAAGAGATACTCTTTCCAAGGTTTGGCTAAGAATTTCTTTAGTTGGTGTGGATCTTGATGTTGTTTTCTTGTGTCAAATTAATAAAAATTACTTTGATTATCATAAGAGTTTATGTGTTTTATGTGAAACCAATTGCCTATGTGAAGCAAACAATAATTGGTTAGAGACTTGAGCAAAGATTGAAGGTGATTTGTAATCAAATAATGAAATAGTCATTATCAAATAGTCACTTTTGAGCATCATTGAAACTTTTTTATTTTGATAATCTAGGTATTCGACTTTTCGAATCGACTAATCTTAGAGACGATCGATCCAGTCCCACAAAAATATTCCACCAACCACCAGGGTAAATCCGAAAAGTACTCACGTTGTTAAACACTGATAGTCGACCTTCACAGGTCACTCCTCGTTGATGAGAGTCATATTCCACCTGAATACTCAAACACCTGTGACTCATAATTGAACTTTTTCTAGGAAAGAGGTGAGAGTTATTACATGATTGAAATCTTTATTTAATCAAAGTTATTAATCTTGTGTTTTATAAAACATAGAGAGTTAAGCAAAGAGACTAGCAAACAAAACGATTCTATTTAAGCAATAATCAACTAGAAGGATTTTTAGTTGATTAGAGACTTGAGCAATCAATAGTAAGCAACTTCTAATCGAGCGAGTGACAATATAGTCATTGTTATATAATGGTTGCATTTAAGCATTCAATTGATTGGAGACTTTTTCTTATTAACTAGATGTGACCAAAATTGATTAGTTGGAGGGTTTTATATATAAGTTGTTGGCGATCAAGTTTTTAGTAACTAGCTCTCTCACTTTACTTATATTCCATTAATTGGAAGAGTGGAATTGTTATTTTAGGTCAAGCTTTTGTTAAACTTGTGAAATTTCATTAGTTGGGACAAAGAGTATTCCTTAAATTATAGAGGTTTACCCTAACTATTGCCCCTTATGAATGAGTGGTAATAGGAAAGCTATTCTTAAACTCATTGAATAAAGCATCATGTTGTTTGCATATCTTTCATTTTTGTGACAAATTTGTTTGGAATTAAAATATTTCGATGATATTGTCAGGATCAACAAATCACACACAAACATGCTCGCTTACTAATTACTTGCTTTGTTTATGTTTTGTAAGAGAAAAAAAGAATTTGGGTGTGCCTTCTATTCACTCTATCTTGTTGGACCTTTCTAACATTTGGTATCATAACAAGGCTGCTTAAGATTTGAATTAACACTCAAGAGTAAATGGCTAGTTATCTAGAAATTTAATTACATCGACAAAAGTTTCAGGGATTTTGTACATTGAAAATGAAGATGGAAATACACTTTTGGTTGAATTGTAACATGGTGCTTACAATTGACAAGGGCATGAACCTCCAAGGGATAAGGATGACGATCTCACTGAAATAGAGAGTTAGATTGAGAGAGATGTCAGGGTGAATATCGTAATTAAAAACTATTTAAAAATTTTCAAGTTAACCATGTCTAGTGAAAATAAAACAATACTTTGAGTTCTTAAAAATTTTGAAAATTTTTCTTAGTTAAAATGACAAATTTTGTTAAAGTTGAAAACACAGTAGAAATATTTGAAATGCCATTTAAGATTGAAAACACAAAGAAAATATGAAATGTCCTTCAAGGTTGAAAATGCAATGGAAGTGTGAAAATTTTCTTTTGTGATTTTAAAATATAGAAAGTTGGAAAGTTAGTGCAACTTAAAAATAACTAAAATTATATAAAAAGATAATTAAGATAGACACAAATATTTTTCTTACTTCCTCAAAATTCTTCTTCCTCCGGCCAGATCATCAACCTCAATTCATTGTAACAGCAAAGCCTCCTTCTCCCATTCACAATCGTGCCAACTAATACAAGCTTAGGGGTTGCCCTAGCTTGGTTGTAAGCTCTACTCTGATCTTTAGATCAATCCATTTTGAGTTGTAATTCCTTCTTCCAGTGATTTGAATTGTAGAGAGAATATTTGATTTAATCCTTCATACAATTTGAATTTGATTTGTTTGATTGTTAGTTTGATAGTTTGCATTTTAATGTAATATTACTATTTGTGTTAGATTTATATTTCGCAGTAGCTTAGGTTGGTGTAAATGCTTTATTTCTTACAATGCCATGAGTGATTTGTTTTCATAGTTTAATTTCCTTTACTTTCAATCAGATGCAAGTAAGATAGACTAGAACATGTCTAGTTAATTGCTTGTGTTTCATTAATTGCTATTTGTTTCCTTAATTCTTGCAATCGTAGTTTAGGTTAAGTTAGGAGTCTTTTGTCATTATGCATTTTTCTCATTTACAGCTTAAAATCTCAAACTCTAGTTCTGAATAACTTGATCATAAGATTAGAATTCACCAATTATATTGCTTGAGAGACTATTTGAGTTACCCTATAGTGCATTAGTGTAGGAAGAGACTATTTGAGACATAATTGAGTTTATCAATAACTCTTTCGACTAATTAAGAGAACTATTCATGTCTAAAATATAAGTCACTCTCTCAATTTCACATACCAAAATATTACCTTTCAAATCTAGGTATCTCATCATCCTCAATCTATCATGGTTTTTGTGTGCTGAGAGGCCTCACCTTTAGATTTTCTAGATTAACCAAGTATCTATGTCTCCTTGATTCTATGGGCTTGTTGTTTATTGACACTTGTTGTACTTTTAAATTTGCTAGCACCTACGACACATCCTTTATTAAATGTTCAATTAATCATGACTTACGTGGATTTCTATCAAACATCTATTGTATTTTTCATATTTGTCAAATGTCTACACTTGACCCACATGTGACATTAATATATTTTCTAAAAAACTTTTGCCCAAAATATCAAAACTACATGCAAGTTACATGCTTGTTATGTCGACAGTACCCGAATTACTCGTGATGTTAGACTGACCGTCATGATCTATTTGTGTTTTAGGATTTATCTTAGTGGTCAGTGAAAAACTTTCGTATGATCGGATTGATTACTTCCAAAATTAATCAGTTTGAAGAATTAGATATTTGAATTAATAAAAAAAACTCCTTAACTAATCAAATACAAGACCATAAAAGACTTGCATCAAATTTAAAATTGGCAAGTTGATTCCCAAAGGCTTAATTAAACACTTTCAAGATAAAAAGAAAAGAGACCACTAACTAATTAGGAAATACAACACTATCTTAGATAGCCCACAAAGTCACTTGTATAAATCTCTAACTCTAAGCATTTCGTAATAAAAGATTAATTAAAATTAGTTAACCTAATCAATTAAATAAATAATTAAGAGTTAATTATATTAGTTAATAGGAAGCCATAATCTAGGTTAAAAAAAGGGAATATTTAAATTCGTCTAGTGATTTGCTATTAAATGTGGCCCATTTCGTGGTATTTATGTTGGGCCGTCTTTACAAGAAAGTCGATCTGCTGATAGGGCTAGGGTTTCCTATAAATAGCCGAAAACAATTTTGCTCGCAATTCAATTCACTCGAGTTGTCGCCCGCCGTTTCCTCTCTGCGAGCTCGGCTCAAGAAAGCAAAAATGGCGGACTCGAAGGCGGTCACTATCAGAACAAGGAAGTTCATGACCAATCGCCTTCTGTCAAGGAAGCAATTCGTCAGTTTTCTTACTCTAACTCTTTCCATTCCTGTTCTGGGAACTTTAATACGCGAAAGACGTTCTTTTATGGTCTGACGCGACTTCGGATTCTAGGTCATCGATGTGCTTCACCCGGGAAGAGCCAATGTCTCCAAGGTTAGTTTTCTTGATGGGGATTGGGGGTTTCCTTGATTATGGCTTGTGGTTGTTTAATTGTTTGTCTGTGGTAAAGGCTGAATTGAAGGAGAAGCTGGCGAACCTTTATGAAGTAAAGGATGCGAACACGATTTTCGTTTTCAAATTCAGGACGCACTTTGGAGGAGGGAAGTCGACTGGTTTTGGTTTGATCTATGATACGGTGGAGAATGCAAAGAAGTATGAACCCAAGTATCGGCTCATCAGGGTATTCGCTCTGTAGCTTCAAGTTCCTTCTTATGCTAATCTCTCTCTCTCTCTCTGTCTGATCTTTTGGATTACACAGTTCTTGTTCCTGTGACGTTATCTTCCTTTTTGTTTACCCAGTCTGGAGTCCAATTCATGAGCATTATATTTACATTATAAATTGGTGATTGTAAGATCAAATTCCGATTTGAATCAGGAATTTGGTGTAATTTTCATGCTCAAGCTGAGCGTAGTTCTCTTGAAATAAGTTTAACTGTTAAATTTAATCGATGAATTAAATCTCTGTTTACTATGGAAGAGGGAAATGACGAAAAAAAGGAAAGAGGAGCGAGAAGGTAAGAAGAGGAAGGAAAGTGGTTAGTCACTTGGGTAAGAGGAAGAAAGAAGGGAGTCGAAGAATTGAACTATCAATTTACCCCTGAACCCTCGTCCTGGCTGTGCTTGCCATTGGCTCTTGCCCAGATGCGCCTGACGAAGATGAGTCAGTTGTTGCAAGCTAGGATGAGTAGTCTTTGCAAGTGAGGAAGAATAAGAACAATCCCAGCTGGATCTCTGGCGACTATGTATGTAGTTTGACTGTGTGGTTCTCAAGGGTAAAGAAGATTTTTCCTCTCCCCTTTGGCTAAAGCGACTTGCTTATACTTGATTTTAGGCAGAAGTGTCAGGGAAAAAAAGATTTCTTGGAAATGGCTTTGAGCTCCTTCCATGACGGTTCTTAAATATTCTTCATAATATTTTGACTGTCATTAATGGTAAAACTGAAACAAAATGTGGTTTAAGCACCCACCCCTCTATTACCTTGTAGTTGGATTAACTCAGTATTGAAAGTTGCTTTCTATTTGTTTTGTTTTGATTTTTTTTTTCAATGTCAGAAAACTTTTGCTGAGAACAATTTGTTCTAGTTCTTCTTCAACCTTTATTTATGTGGAGATGGCCCAGCCTGTTTGAATTAACTGTTTTCAGTTAATATAATTTTTCCTTTTTGATTTTGTGTGAGATTATCTTTTTTCTCTGTGAGATAGTTATCTCTTTTGCTTCATCAATTTGTCCCTTTTTTTGTGATTTGAAGATTTAATTTGGCGTTGCATGTTAGATAGGTAATGGATTACATAAACATGATGCAATCTGCATGGTTCAGCCATCTTGAGGGAATCTTCAATATCTGAATGGGTTTTGTTTATGATTGTATTCCGTATTTGATTGCAATTTGTATGACCTTGGTATTGCATTGAACACCATACTATTTGTTGGTCACCTGATTTCCTATTGTCATTGTCCTCTTTGCATTTCTATTTTTGTTCATGCATGAATTTCCATTTAAATGTTAAATATCATTTCTTGTCTACTTTTTTTGATGGTTCATTGTTAGTCTGTATATGTTTTAGTGGTTTTATCCACATGGAGTAGTTTTCTGCAGTTTTACATGAAATTTTCATGTGTTAGATTATGTTTCTTAAATGTTTGATTTTACATTATTTCCAGCATAAATGGATTTTAGGAGATGGTATTCATGCTTCATTTGGTCTTCTTACATGACATGGTTGCTTTAATTAGAATAGCAACAGTGTCACTAACAAGATAGATCTCTGTTTTTTCATTTCAATGCGCATGTCATTTGTGTCATTGGATATGCATGTGACAATGTGTGGTGGTTAAACAGTTTAACACCACAAATTAAGGGTGGAATATAATTGTTTATCATAGATTTAATCCATATTAAATTGGAAAAAAATTGTTCTAAAAAGTAATTTCGACAGTTGCATGCATAAGCAGCTGTATTGCCTTTTTTCATTGGGCCATATTACATAGAGAATAAGTGATCATGTATGCAATATCAAGTAACAAATAAACTATTGCTTATCCTGCCTAATGGGTTAGGGTTTAAGTGATGAGAGACTTAAACGGTTGGGTCGTCTTCTCCAAATGACTGATGCATCCATGCATCCACTTTGTAAAACCTTGGTATATTGGAAAAATTGGATCTAGTCTATCTTTGATGTTGGTTACGTAGTTGATAACTTGTTTATTGTTTTGATTTCATAGATTTTAATTTCTAGTCCGTGTCAGATTTCCTGATCTTGCTCACATAGTAATGGCATGATTATACAATAAAATAAATGCCAGCTTTGTGTTTCTAGGAGTTAGTCAGGATACAACAAGCAGTAAATATGTTAATCTTTTTTTTAAATAGTTGTATTCTGGTTCTACTTCATACCTAATTTCTAAATCTAGGGTTCATAATTGATATATATTTTTGATGTTTCTACAGAATGGACTTGCCACAAAGGTTGAGAAATCACGGAAGCAGATGAAGGAAAGGAAGAACAGGGCAAAGAAAATTCGTGGGGTCAAGAAGGTGAGCTAAACTAGTTAACTAAGAAAATTGAGTTTGAATAAACATTAGTGTAGCAGAATAGCTTAATTGCTCGATTAGTTTTTGAGTAATTTGAAAAGTGATTTACCTTCACTTTTGTCATGTTCAGACAAAGGCTGGAGATGCTGCCAAGGCTGGAAAGAAGAAATAGAGCTAAATTCTCACTTCTCTTATTTTTAGCTGAGAATTTTCAAATGGATGGTACATTCATTCAGACAAAACTATTGTGAACATTTAAGTGCTCTCAGTTTAGAGGCATTAAGATTTATTTATTTTTCGAAGTATAATGAAACTCAAGCAGACTAAACCCTTTTATATCTTTAACAAAGGGCACACTTTAATTAGTCACACTCTAAATTGATAGAGTTGTCAAAGAGTATTTATGGCTGGGGCTTTAAACCAGCAAAGCAGAGGTAAGTAAGCTTTGCTTGGTTTTATGAATTTGAAATTGATTTAAGTTTGACTTGAGTTTGGTTTGTTTAAATGTTATTGAATTTTTAATTTAAATTTGTTTGATTGTTTAAAATTTTAATATTTATAAATTTATTTATTTATTTTGAGGATATTTCTGTCTATTTAAAAATTTAATAAGAGTTTTGTTAATAAATGTGATTTATAAATTTTTTATAATTTTTTGTCATGAATATTAACTTTTTAAGCTTGTTAATAAATAAGAATGTTTGATTCATTTATAATGCTACTTATGGTCTTAATGCTTCCTTGACCTTGGTCTCTTCGTACTTAAAAATGAACTTGTTGGAGATTTGCTTGTTAAATCAAGCTGTCAATTGCCTTTCTTCTAAATGGCTTCAAAACTTTGTAAAATTTTATAGATATCTGCACTTTCTTCAAGGTTGTTTTACTAATCATTTCTTTTCTTCTAGTCTCACTGAACGCAACTCTTATCAAACTCATGGACATGCTCATGAGTGTTGAATTTGCAATTGAAATTTTAAAGTGTCCAACCTATTTGAGTGTGCCGACGAATTAGAACTCGTAATTCCTGAATTTTTATCATCATCAAAACGGATCATCATAGAACTCAACTGTTCGATAATTCGTATCATTTTGATAATCACAACTAGTAGTTTCTTTAATGTTCTCATCCAGCATTATGTAAATCCTAGACTGTTTGCACCGCCACCGTGATGATTAAATCTTTGATTCCTCCTCATCTCCATTAGTGTAGATATCATATATTCCGTTCATTGATGGTTATGAGATGAATTGTTGAGATGATAGATTTTATTTTTTTACTGAAGTATATCACGCTCATTATCATCATAAGAAAATTTCACTGTAATAATGACGTGTGTGGGGCTGTTGGGATATTGACTGCACTACCAATTTCTCTGTGACTTTCAAGCACTCCTGATAATTTAACCAGTGGAGGTGCTCATCAAATAGATCTGACGGTTCAGAAACCCGACGATTTGAAAGTTTAAAAGATATTGGCTCTTGATCTCAATCTGCAAAGACGATTATAAATCACGATTCAAAATCATCCATTATGATTCAGGAGGTTTCAAAATTATTTATTATTTATTAAAAATTTATTTATAAATTTTTAAAAATATAAAATATAGAAAGAACTTACATTTAAGTTATTTGTTTGTTTATCTTTTTATTCTTATTAGTTAAGATTTTTCATTTCCGTAATATTAATTCTATCCAATTCTTCTATTTTATCATTTGAAAATTATATATATTTTTTAATTCTCATTCAATTGTCAAGTAATATTTGTCCTATCAAAAAGTCATTCTATCCAATTCTTCTATTTTATCATTTGAAAATTATATTTTTTTTATTTTTTAATTCTCATTCAATTATCAAGTAATATTTGTACTATCAAAAAATCAGAAGAAAGTAGATCATTTTTATCTAATATATTACCTCCGAAATTAAATACCTATTTTACATCAACGGTTGCCACTAGACAAGTTAATTAGAATTTTTTTTACTATGATGGAGAATATGAGAAAATTTTGAATCTTACGAACTATTATTGTAAAATATCAAAATTCAATTCATTATTTGTTTTATTAAAATCAAAAGATATTGTAAAATAATTTTCAAGTTTCTACTTAGAATTTGAGGATTCTAGTATATGCTTTGTCTGTTAATAAAAATTATATTTTTATTGTTGGGATATAATTAAAATTTTATATTAAAAATATATAGTAAAAATTATGAGTTTATAAGATGAAAGATATTTTCATTAGTACGAGTCCTTTTAGGTTGAGCCAAAAAATAAAACCATGTGGATTAAACTCAAAGTAAACAATATCATAACATTGTAAAGATATATTGATTCTATCGATATTAATATTTATGAGTTTTAAATTACTATTATTAGTAATATTTTATGTTTCAGATAAATTATTTTTAATCTATATTTTAAATTATAATCTTTATAAATCTTATATAAATTATTTTTAATATTTTGTATAATATTAATAGAATCGAGAAAAAAATATAATTGCATTTCATATAAGATATCTAATTTAAGTTTAAAATCTAAAATAGATGTAATTAAAAAATATAGGAATATGATAATTTTTTTTAAATTTTACCTTTATTGTTAACATGCAAGAAGATAATCATTCATCTGTAATATATTTATTTAAAATTATAGCTATATTACAAAAATTTATTATAACTAAATAAGAAATAGGATACTAAACATCGGATAGTTATTCAATTGTATTATTAACTACTTTTAAAATTTTATAAATGTTACTGCATCTATTCTATTGTTGCAAAAATAAATATATATTAATATTATTAATATTTTTATAAAAAATAAATATAATAATTTTTATATTAAAATAAATCTTATAATAATTTATATATTGAATTCTAACGTGTTGGTACATCGTATGAAAATTTTTTAAATTTAATTCTATTAATTTTATAAAACCTACCCTATTATTTAATTATACTAGGATATAATCACAAATAACAAATAATAATTTTAATTAACTTAATTTAATTTTCTAAAATTTTTATCCATTTTGCATATATAAATTTAAAATATGACATATACAGTGAATTGTGAAAAAATAAATCATTAATAATAAATTGATATATAAATTTAAGTTTGTCAGTACTTAATTACAATATTAGAATTAGCATTATCAAATGATATTAAAAATATTTTAGAAGGTAATTCATATTCTTTTAAAATTAAATATAATAATTGAAATATATTGTGAGTTGTGTTTGCTCGATATGTTAATAAACATTTTTAAATTGTCAATCTAATGATAAGTCAGTTGTTGTATTCAATTGCTCGATATGTTAATAAACATTTTTAAATTGTCAATCTCAATGATAAGTCATTTCAACAAAAGATGAAATCTGCTACCCTAGCGGTTCTACACAACTCCAAGAACATTTGTGAGGGCATTGCCTCAGAATAATAAATTATGCTCGTATATGAATGAGTTTATTAATGATACCTCCAAATTTCAAAATATAAAGATATTTTATTATTTAATTTACTATTTTTTTATTTCATTAATTTTTTAATTGTAGGAGTGAATATAGTTCAAATAATATGTTTACTAGATGGGTAAAGTGATTTTTAACAAGATCTTCAAATGTTTATTTAGATCCAAAACTAAAAGAAAGATAAATTTAGCTTATAATTCTCTTAATTTAATATCAAAATATTTAAATAAATTTGAATCGATACCTCCATTAGTTGATGAAAATTAAATACTTGTGTTTGAGAAAGTTCAACTCCAATTCAATAGGATGCTTTGTTTTGATGTATCACTTTAATGATCCATACCTATTACCCAATTGAAATTTATGGGAGTTTTATAATATTTTTATTTTGCATATATTTCTTTTTAAAGAGTAATTTTTTCAAAATATTTAATAAAAATAGTTGATTTTAAAGATGGAGTATGCTGAATCTGAGATGTTTTTGTACTTTCTTACATCTCAGTCATCAGAAATTATTTTAGTTTATTATTGATAAATTGAATATCATTGAGATTTACATTTGAAGTGACTATTTTTCTGAATTTTTTCATTAGAATTGAGAAATTACCAATCAGTATAAAAAACGATCAAATAATCTTAACTATTAAAAAAAAAAAAAAATACTTTTAACCGGCCATTCCAACGTTGGACCAACCATAATATATGCAAAAAAGAAAAAAGAAAATTAAAATAGAGGTTTGAACCGGCGATTCAAACACCGATTCACAATTAAAATTGAGTTGGAATCATAATCAATCTATTAATGGATAATCAATCCGTTGACTTACTTATGAACCAAGTCTGAGTCTAGTCTAACGACTCCGGTCTATCATCAAAGTGAGGAAACATGCAAGATGGTCATGCCATGCGCGCACCCGCACCGTGTCAGATGTTACAGTGAAGAGAAGAATTCACACGCCCCAGTGAAATTTAAGAATCACTAAATCTATCGATCGCATCTCTCAGCAGCTTTGTTTTGGCCGGAGGGAGGCACGAGGAGCACGCGCTGGCTCATTTGCGGCGTGCACGAGAGAGGCCGGTCGTTGCCACTTGTCGGAGGATCCAACCGCTCGATTATCTTGTTGACCGTTAGGTGCCAACGAAGGTTTCCGTCGTGATCAATTATAATTTTTTAATTTACCTTTTCATAGATAGTCGTGGAACTTACCGTGTGAAACTGCTGGAGGGCAAATTCTATCTTTTGCAAAAGAATAGATGCCAGCGAAGGGCCGAGTGGCAAGCCAACGTTATCGTAAAAATGCTTGAAAACCTTTTTGGGTCATTATCATAATTAATTGCGTCATTATTGTGTATTTTAGGTCATTAATGTGTTATGAACTACAGTTTGTTAATATTTTAAGTACATAAAGATTCTAAATATCCAATCCAAATTTAGTAAAGTACTTTTGTTCAAAATACAATGATGACTTCCTTACATATCACTATCATTCTTTATTATTAATTTATTAATAATAAAATAGTGTCAGTTATTAAATTAGTAATATCAGCCTGATTAGCATAAAGCTTTTCATTAGATTAAGTGGCACGGACCAGATTAACTTGTAAGGTAGCAAATAAAATAAAAGAAAATTTTATTCTCATCATTTACTTACTTTCTCAAAATGTTTTTGACCCTGTTTGAGATCGCCTCCGAATGAGTCATCGGACACCTGACTTGTATATATATTGACAGAGTCAGCTAGTATCCACGAATGATTTTAAGGAGAAAGACACCAAGATCTCACGTGTCGCCAAGCTGCAAGGAGAAGGAAGAGGGTGAGAACAAATGTCAGGAGTGTCTTGACTCAGCCGCTTCAACACTCAAATCAAACAGTTACTCGGAGAGGATGAAGAAGGACTAGTAAAGGAGAAAGAAGTATGCTTGCGTATTCTAGCGTACCTGCATCGGTGCCAAAGGGGTTATTTGTAGGGTTACTAGGGGAGAAGATGCCCCATTTTTTATAAAGGAAATGCTACATCAATAGAGATGTCCTATCAGAGGTAAGGAGAATATTTCATTGTCGTTGCCGTAATGAAAGGTCATATTGCCCATGCCTGATATGACATCAGACCTTGTTGTTATAAATCATATTATCTTATTAAGCGAACTACGCCAAATATTATATCATTGTATGTGTCTTTTTGAAAACAATCTGACAAATTGAATGATAGGGTGACAGGAGTAGAGTCAGTCGAGCACTGAGTAGAGTACGGGACGGGTGAGCTCAGGCGGTAAAGAGAGTCTGGGCCGATATTGCTCGAGACTAGGAGCTGTGACATGGTCCGAGATGGAGCTCGGGGTTGAGTGGAAACTTAGTTGCAAGGCTCAGACTCAGAGCTTGGTGATGAACTCGAGTGGAGCAGTCAGGTATTGTGTTTCGAGTTGAGCTGGTTGTCGAGTCGAAGAGTCAGAGTCGAGCTGGTTACCAAGTCGGAGAGTCAGAGTCGAGTTGGTTGTCGAGTCGGAGCTCGACCACCTTGCTAGGATAGGGAGCGTGAGTGTGGAATTTGGACAGGGAGTCAGAGCGTGAGACCAAGCTAATCAGCCCTGGAGTTAAGTCTTTTGTCCGACGTATTATCCCCAATCGGATCAAGTCTTGACCTTCTGAATCCAACCCATAACAGCAAATGTATTTAAAATTATAGTAATAGAATATTTTCCATTTTTAGGCTGCAAATGAAATCAACTTAGACTATATATTAAGACTTATAAAGCTTTATTTTCTCGCAAGCTAAATTGCATTCTAGTTTTAATTTTTAGGTAACTATTGAAATTAATTTGCACTATTAAAATTGACATTACATGCATTTCAAGCTGATTTTGCTTGTTAACTCATTGTGATATTGCACAGATTGTCCTGATTTGTAAAATAATTTGTAGTGAATTGTTCATCAAAACTAAAATTTTAGATTATAAAACTCAATCTCATAAAGTATCAAATCAAACTCCAGGACTATGGTGTGATGGTAATAGATAACGAATAAGGATTTAAATTGGATATATTATATTTGAAAATTTTAAAAAATTTATGATGTTGGATCATTCATTAGGACTCATTTGTATTTTTTTTATTTATCTTGATAGCTAGTAAAAAAATTTTATGAAATCAAATCAATCATCTTTAGGAATAATTGGATCGCAAGAGTTACATATTTAGATTAAAAAATTAAAAATCTAAACTAATTTATAAATCAAGAGTGTATCATCAAAATTGATAAATCATGCCTATAAATTAATTTGCAAATGAAGTTGTAGTATAAATTTTTAGGTAAAAATAAAAAAGTATTTTTTTATTAAAGCATCAAAAGATCTCGGTGAAGCAAAAATAATATATGATCATAAGATCGATCATGTAAAATTGCTGAAGTGGCAGATTTTATTTTTTAAACAATTAAAGCATCAAATGAGCATACCTAAACCATTAAGAAAATTAGACGTTTGCCTAACAATTCTAATCAATTTATTTAAAAATATAATTAAAATAATTACTTTTGAATTATTACATGGGGTATTATTATTTTTAAAATTTTATATTAATTTGATATTTTTAATTTAGTGTACTTTTAGATTTTAACTTAAACTTTTATGAATAAAATAAAATTTAATATAATATTTAAAATTTTCAATTTTTTATATTAATCGATTAAGTTGTAAATTAATTTGTACTTTTTTTCCCTCGTAAAGTGCCTTTTGCTTATTCCCATAAACCCGGCGCAGAGGGAGCTGCAACAAAAACTCTCTCTCTCTCTCTCGCTCTCTCTCTGTTCGCCGTACTCTTCGGCCAGCGTGCTCTTGTTGCCATTTAGAGCACGCCTTGCTTCCGCTGTCCGTGAGCTACGCACTCCACTTTTCCTACCTGCTTCTGCTGCCGCTTCTGCTTCTGCTTGCTGCCATCGATTCTGTTGTCGCTTCTCACTTTCATTCCCTTTTATGATCACAAACTCTCCCGCGAGGAGACAAGGGCACAAGGATAGGTACTCTGGAACAAACAGTCTGCGCGGAGAACAGAGCAGACTGTTCACCTGAGAAACGTCAAAAAAGCGGGTGGCCTTTTGTCTCCACATGAGGCCAAAATCTCTTCTTGCCGATATGGATGGTTACTTTCTGGCGTGTTCTGTGCGGGTTTAACGTTTCGTGGCTGATGGTTTGGTGTCCTCGGAGATTGAGCAAGCTTGGCGAGTGGGAGAAAAGCAAGAAGGGCGGGCGCTCTGCTCTGTTCTGTTTCAGTTTCACTGCTTTTCTTTCCTGTGGTTCTTGTGATCCTTCTTCATCCTTTTGTGGCGTCCCTTTTCCCTTACAAAACTTTCTTCTTTCTTCCCCTTTGGTGGAGGGTGTACAGGAAGAAAGGGGCGATCGTTTTCGTCTCCTTTGTGCTCGGAGGAGTATACACGTGGAGAATGCGGCGCCACCCTCTTGATCTCATTCAAAGTGATGCGGAATGGAACACCTACGCTACCGCTGTGGACGAAAAGCTAGAACTAAGGCTTGGCCTCCCTGGAGGCGAACACTGGTCGGTGGTGCAGGAGAAGAGAGAGCTTCCTATTGAGCCCTCTCTGTCTCTTGGACACATCTCCAAGCTTCCTAAGAGCAACAACGTTACTGGTTCCTCTGCAACCCAAAGAGGCTTAACGAGTCCAGTTGTATCTAAAACTGAGGGTATTCGATCAAATATGCTCTTCCATTAAAATGTTCTTCGTGTTCCGTGGAATCCGAACCATCACTTACCATGTCATTTGTTTAGCTTTTCGCCAGCACAAACAGCTTGGATTCCTCCAATCGCAGGCCAAAGGAACAGATTCATTTCAGAAAACAAGTGGAAACACCGAGCAGCAGCAGCAGCAGCAGAGCCTTGAGGGGAAGTCCAAGAATTCCACAATAGTGCAAATCAATTCTCATTCAAGGTAACAACATAATGCAACCCATCTTCCACTTACTTCCTTCAAAGGAAGTTTACTCGACACGCTGTTTATTCAGTTACTATTTGTTCTGCGCAAGACCTTCATTTGTTATGTGCTTTCCTTTTCCATTTGTTTAAGTCATGTTTTGTTTCTTGTCTTGTTCCTCTTTCAAAGTTGACACAGGCAGTTTGCATTTAGTTGGTTATTTGAACAATCTAAAGTTATGAAATTGGGTTCGTTCTTAGAGTTTCACCTTTGTCATTTTGGTGCCAAATAACCTCTTTGAAAGCATTACCAGACTTTCCAAGGTGTAATAAGATTACTTTTATATTGCCTGACTCTACCCCTTCCTAAGATCTATGAAATTTTTTCAACTAGTTATTGATTTTGCAAACTGGAAGGAACAAGTTTCATATATGTTTACAAAAGGAACTGGGTATTAAGTGTTGAGATAGGACAATTGCAAATTTCTCAGGCAAGTGTTCTTTATGTTATAGTTCTTTTTACTGCTCTTCCTTTGTTTCAGAAACACTTTTTCTGTTGCTATATCTATTCTATTTCCATTGGTAGTTTTATATAAATTCTTAAAAGTTTTGGGGTTACCTCAACAAGAGTCATGCATAAGTAGTTCTATGTGGCTCAGACTACTTCTTAGTGGCGTTTAACAGTCGACTAAGTTCTAATCTCTTGTTGAGCAGAATTATGCCAGCGCCTGTTGTTGGTTGGCCTCCCATCCGCTCATTCAGAAAGAATCTTGTTGGAGCTTCTAAAGTGTCAATTGAGTTTCAAAATGGGAACTTCAAAGTTCTAAAGAAGTGCAAGAATGAGAGGAAAAGCCTGTTTGTGAAAATTAACATGGATGGTATACCCATTGGAAGAAAAGTAGACTTGTTGGCATATGATAGCTACGAGAACCTCTCAATGGCTGTCGATGAGCTCTTCCAAGACCTCATGGCAGGTACGAATTTTCTGTGCAACCATGTTTCTCTAGTTTATAAAGTTGAATGTTGTTTTTAGATAGCCTTCTTTCTGATATTTGCTCCATTTCCTTTGTTAAATTAAGCTAACCCAAGGAAGCTTTCTTTCAATGTTTATGTAGCTCAAATGCATCCGTTTGATACTACTACGCAGAAGATTACTTTGGAAAACCTTGTGATTACAGGCTTATTAGATGGCAGTGCGGAATACACTCTAGTTTACGAAGATGATGAAGGGGACAAGATGTTGGCCGGTGATGTTCCATGGGAGTAAGTCTTTCATCACCAGCTATGGTTGTGTTTCGAATAGTATTTACTCGTGTGTTTATGTTTAACAACCCAAAGTTAACATGACAAAGAAACTAACTAGCCACAACTAGTACTAATCAAATGAAGTTCTATTGCCCCCCTTTGCTACTTGTAGAATGTTTGTTTCCTCGGCGAAGAGACTACGAGTTTTGAAGAGCCGTGATCTCTCTGCATCATCAGTAAATACGCTTGTTTCACGGTTAGTTCTTAGACCGACTCATATAATGTCACTCAAGGCAACTTGTTGAACATAGTTTTGATTATGTTGCCTTGTGTGTTTTTCCAGATGGGAACAGTGAGAAAGGAAAGAGCAAATGTGCCTTGAGTTGGACATGTAGGATTCTGTCAACTTCATGCCTTCATCTTTTTTTGTTGTCTAAGCTGCAAGGGAATTTACTTTAGCGGGCTTGCAGTGTAAAGATCTTTGGAGACTGTATCTATCGTGTGAATCCAATCGTATAATACGACAATATCTACGACTAGATACTGTCCAAATACCATCCACCTTATTCATGCTGTTCAACTTTGTTCTTTGGGGCATATGCAATTCCAAATGGGTGCAATAAACTTGTGTTATTGCAAGTTCATTATCAGTCCAAATACTCATCGTTGCAGGCTTGCAACTTTGCCACTTGAAAGGACAATTTCAACGATTCACCTTAAACTTCATGGAGATGTAACAAATTCTCATCCATTGAACTAATTATTTGTTATTAAAAACTTTCAACAAAACAATTTTATCTTGAGTATTTCTTATGTGCCATCTTGCAGCTGAAATTATCTTAAATTTGGATACTCTTGTTATTGTTAGAAATTGTGGATGTTAATCTAATAGCCCGGGTCCAATCTCAACTCGTCAATAAGTCAACAGCTTGAGTTGGTGGAGTTTAGTATGACAATGAGGATCTAGTCCCTTTTATTTTCTCAACATATTCTTCTTGATATCGTCATCACTGACTTAGACCGTCTTTCCTTCAAACAATATTTCCCTGCTTAAGTGTTTACAATTTATTGATAATCGTCTCACAAGATACAACAACCTACTAGTTGAAATGTTAGCATTGCAAATTTTGAGTCCTAGCGGAATTTTGAGATCTTAGAACTCTTCTAGAGAGGAGAGGAAGAAAAAGAAACTCACAACTTGTGTTGCTTGTGATGTTTATGATTCCTGATTGTGTTTTGAATAAGTAGAAGAGGAGACTATTTATAGGGTTGAAGGAGTTTGTTAATTCATTTAATTAAAATAGAGTATGTGTAAAACATTAATTGATTGATTAATTAATTATTCTTTTAATTAATTGATTAATTTATTTTATAGCAAAATTAATTTTGATTAATTTCTTATCACACCTTAAATAGTTTCATGTGAATGAACATTTAGAGTTCATGTATTCGCGTACATGAACCTAACTCGTATGCGAAACGATACTTTCTTCCTATCATGCCAAATTAATCTTACTTGACTAATTTTAAATCTTAATTTTTCATTCACTCGAGAAATTAATTTATGATAATTTACTTATGAAATAGTCATCTATGTATAATTTCATTATACCCTCTATGGTATAATATATGAATCATTATGAGTCTTTTCTCACTCGATACTCATTTTATGAAAATAAGTTGGAGTAATTGATCATAGGTGCCTCAAATCTTATAACTTTGTCACCCCTTTTGAATCATGATCTTGAAATCTCCAAGTAGCATGGTTGGATTACCACTACTTGATTCATATGTTAGGTTGTCACTCATTTCCCTAGACATACAATATACCTGATCTCTCCGTAGGTCTTTCCAAGTTTCTCTATATTTATTTGAAATTTTACCACTAGAGATCAACTACTTTAATGATATTAAGTTTTCAATAAATATTTCAAGTCTTATCATTTTATATTGTCCTTCGCATAACTTCTTGGCTACTACAACATATTATAACTGTTGACACATGTCTATGTATTTTCATGCATTCAACTCTTTTGGCCTCAATTTGAATATTTGCATCTTAGCCAAAATATCTCTATATTTATTGGTTCACTCCTATATTTGTTGGCTCCATAAGAAGGTTCATGACTTTTCTATGACTCATTGAGAGTTTACATCTCCATCTCAGTGGCGCTTGTGGTTTACTTAGAGGAAAACTTCTCCCCACAACTTTTGAGATAATTGTAAAATTTATCAATATGACCTTTATCATTTTCATGATGTATGATTCTCGTGTACTGTGATATTATTTTGATTGAGATGAGTAAGATACAGTAGATTGATGAATGTTGCTCTTCTCTAAAAGACGTTCCTCGAACAGTATCTTGTATTTTCTTCTTGGATCAACTTAGATGACTTGCTTAGTTTATTTTTCAATCACATTTCTTGTTATTTTTAAAATACTTCAAGGCTCTCAATCTCTACATACCAATATTTCATCTTAATTAATTAAGTCAGACTTAAGTTTGGCCTCTAGCTTCTATGGAAGTCTTTCATTGGTTCTTAACCATCATTATTGCATTATATCAATTGTATAGTTATGTTGTTGAACCTTTTAAGTACATGGTTCTTGCATAGGAAACCTTTATTTTCCTTGCAATCAATTCTCTCTTCCCTAAGACTTATCTTTAGATGCATTCGAGGCATCTTTCCATAGCAACCTTGCGAGGTAGAATTTAATACAATATCTTTTATTGTCACCGTTTGAAGACGGTTCTAGCGAATTTCTTCAGTAGGTGTGGGATCCATGGTCGTCATAAAGGAAAATCTTAGTGCGACGAAAAAGTTGCTTCCTGTATGACCTAGAGGTCACTAGTTCGAGTTTCAGAAATAACTTCTTGTAAAGTAGGATAAAGTTGCATACAATAGATCTTTCCGTGGGACTCCATATTGACGGGTGCTTCGTGTACCGAATTGCACTACTATTTTTGAAAACTGTCAATGTTGATCCAATAACTCGGGTCTAATAAGTTAGCTTGTCAATAAGTTGATGGTTCAAATCGGTGAAGCTCGATATGACAATATGAATCTAGTTCTCGTTATTTTTTTGACGTACCCTTCTCGGTACCGTCGTTTTGTCGGTCACTAATTAACTTGATTTTGTCAAACCCTTTTGGATAATGACTTGCGATTTAAAATAGTAATACTCTAAATTTTGAATTTTGTTGAATTTTTAAAATCTTTTCTTTTGCAAGTTTGCTCTGTCATAACCAATTCAGCTATGCTCCGGAGACGAATTTTCAAAATCTTTTCTTTTCAAATCTGCTCTGTCATAACTAACTCAGCTGCAAAAAGGTGGATCCGCCACCTTTTGCAAGTCTGCACGGTCGGCCCCTTTTTTTTGTCACCAGATAATTTTCAAAATCTTGAAACTCTTTAAAGAGGAGAGAGAAAGAAAATTCACTACTTGGAATCATTAATTGATTTAATTAATTAATTATTAAATAGATTAACTTATTTTACAGTAAAATTAATTTCAATCAATTTCTCATCGTCCCTTAAATAATTTCACGTAGTTCTTAGGGCATAATACAAACGGTGGACGTATGATATTGCTGACGTAATGGTCAGGTGTTGATCTCTAAGAAGTAATGACCTACATGTTCGACTCCACCATGCGTCTAACGTCTATGTACCTGAATTAACCTCTCTATATTCATGAGACCGTTGAGGTAGTGTATCTACCTTTAAATGATTTCATGTGAATTGACATTCACACATCCTTTAGTTAGAATTTAAATATTAATTTCATGAACCTAACTCACTAATATTTTTTTTTTCGATCATACCGGATTAATCTTTTATTACTCGTCTAATCTTAGATATTAATTTTTTTAATTCAAGAAATTAATTTACGATGATCTATTATGAAATAGACGTCCGTATCCATATTCAATTATGGAAACTAATTTTCCAACACTTACTTATACCATGCCTATTAGCAAAAAAAGATTCAATCGACCATTTTAAGATGACAATTCATTAAACTCAATCTCTACTATGATAGCTAAAAGATTTTAAGTTATAGGACGCAACCACTCAAGTAAATCATCTTCCAAATAAAATCATTGATTAGAAATGATATGTTCTTAAACCTAACAAATAATTCCCCACATTTCTTTTCTTCTTCAACAAAAGGTGAAATCTGTCATCCCAGCGATTTTACACGGTGATCACATGATCATTTGTAAAGAGATAAATCGAGAAAGTGACAACTGAGAAGACAAATTCTCTACACTTCATTGTAGTTGATGTGTTGATAGGAGTGAATAAAATCTCATAGGCATTATGATCTCTTCTACAAAAAAAGGTGGAATCCGCCACCTTAGCGGCTTCCCGACGACCCCACGACCATTTGTAAGGATGTATATCAAGAAACTGTTGGTCACGACGCAGGAGGGTATTGCCTGGCTTCGCCAGGATTCGAGGACGTAAATCGAGAAACTGCAGTTTCACGACGCAAGAGGGTATTACCTGCTGCGTCAGGATTCGAACCCTTACCCTCTTCTGCAAGTCTGTTACATCGTAACCAATTCAATTATGCCTCGGGGGCCATATGGATTATGATCAATTGATGCGTTGATATACAAATCAAACATAGTAAATTTGACGCGCAGCCCGATAAATAATAACACGTTGCCCCTTGCCAAACAATTTCCCTCATAAATGAGTTTTGACCCGAAGAAATTTTAACTAAATGATCGGAGAAGAATCCGGCGAAGTTAACCCACAAGATCCGCTTCCTTGGTGTTGACTATTGAGGATCGATTACATCACAAAACCGTAATCAATGTTGCGATTTTTACTCGATTCTTCACCGAGAAAAATCCTTCCTCTTCTTCTCGCCGGATTCTCCGCCGCCAAAACCACTCTATTTCAAACAGAGCGGAGGCGACGGCGTGGCTGCGAGAAAAGAGGAAGCCTTCTCTGTTTTCCTTAGCAGAGCAGAGAAAGCTGCGGCTTGCTTTGCCTTCAACTCTTCTTCCTCTTTTCCTGTTCTTCATTTGGGTACGTACTCCGCACGCTCACCGACCGAGCAGCTCCTTGAATGTGCGAAACGTGAGCGTTTGGAACTGCGAGGTCGATCTGTTTCCTTGTTCTGTGTGTTTTCTAGTGTCATGGGAGCAGGAAAATCCATGCTTCCTCCAAATTGAAGGTGCTTGATGTCATGGCTGAATGCCTCTCTTCTTTCTTTGATCTCGCCTCTGCCGCTTGGCAGAGAAATCTGGAGCTCGTAGAAACGTAGGAATCCGAGCATTTAGTTTTCGGCTCCGAATTTATTCAAAAATATATTGTTTTTTTTATAATTGTAATGGAGATATGCGCGTTTTACCTCGGATCTGACAGAATTCGATCAAGTGGAAGGGTGGTGGGGAATGCAAAGTGAAGTTCTTTGTCTTCTAATGCCGTTCTTTAAACTTTGCAGATGCTTGCTTTTGATCTTTGCGTTACTTTTATCTTCTCTCTTTTGAGTTTTACCACTTGAAAGAGAGGGGTTCCTTTGAGGTTTAGTTTTTCTCATGATTTGAATTTATTCTTGATCGCGATGATCACTTTTATCTTCTCTCTTTATAACATCAACGTGGTTTTCTTTTCTTTTCGCAGGATATTGGTGCAGTGAGAGGTGGTGGTTCCTGGTTGACGTGGATTGATTTCCGGCGGCGGCTGGGAAATGGGCCGGGCGGCGCGGTGGTTTGGCAACCTCTGGAGTGGAAGTAAGGAGAAGGAGGAGGCTAAAGACTTCTCCAGCTACGATCGCGGCGAGGCGAGAGCGGAAAGGAAAAGGTGGAGCTTTCGTAAGTCGTCGCTGGACTCCGGCGACGTGACGTTGGGCCAGAACGACGCCACTGCGGCTGCCATCGAGGCAGCGTGGTTCAAGTGCTTCTACGCCGAAAGCAAGAAAAAGCAGACCAAGCACGCGATCGCGGTGGCCGCCGCCGCCATCGCCGCCACAGAAGATGTGACGGCCACCGCGGTGCGTCTCGCCGGAAACAGAGCCGGGCTGGTCGGCTCCTACCAGTGGGCGGCTTTACGGATTCAAACGGCTTTCAGGGGCTACTTGGTAGTGAATCTTCTCATTGCATAATCTCATTCCCGTACAAATTTCCTTTATTTACAAATTCTCTCTCAAAAAAGTTATTTTCAAATCTACGATCTCTTGTTTTCTGTTTTTGTCTCCTACTCCTTGTTCTCTGCTCGAACGAACAGTGCTTTTAATAGCTCTTTATCAAAATGAATACATCTTCTGAATCGAATTCAATTCTGAAGCTTTCAATTCGCATTCTTTGAAGGCAAGAAAAGCACTCAGAGCTCTCAAAGCACTGGTCAAACTGCAAGCTTTAGTCAGAGGGTATCTTGTTCGCAAGCAAGCCGCCGCCATTCTCCATGGCATACAAGCTCTGATCCGAGCTCAGGCCACCGTCCGAGCTCAAAGATCCCGAAATTTCATCTCCGACGACGACAGAATTTTTCCACCGGAGATCCGCCATCGGAGATCCTTGGTACGTCGTTAATCCTAATTCCGCTTAGTTAATCATGCAGGACTTTAGCAAATGGTTGCCTTCGTTACAGGAAAGGCTCGATATCGACATTCGAAACCGGCGGCTCCCGACAGGCATTGACGGTGCCGTGTTCTCCAGAAGCCCAAAGAACGTCGAGGTCGACACGTGGAGTCCAAAGCTAAGATCTTGCTGCCGGAACAGTCTCTCTGCGGCAGAGGACGACGTGACTTACCACCATGCCTTCACTTCGCCACTTCCATCTCACGTTCCGGCTCGGATCTCGATTCCCAGCCGCCTCCACTTGTCGGAAAACGACTGGTGGACGACCGGCGAGAGGTGCCGGCTTCCGGCCACAACGCACAGCACGCCACGGTACAGCAACGCCGCGGCTACTCCGAGGAAGTACTGTTCCAGCTCGTCGAGCTCCCCCAACTACATGGTGAACACACAGTCTTCGGAGGCGAAGCTGAGGAAGCGACCGCCGTTGAGCGAGGTGAATCTCAACTCCGGGACTACTGGAGGGACGCAGTCACGCAGAAGCCATGCATGGTGAAGTTTAACCAGAGAATGTGGTAAATCTTGTTTTCTTTTATGCAACGATGAACAATTCTAGGTGAAATTAAGAGGCGAGCGATCGATCGATAGCATTAATGTTCAGTTTGGATCCTTTTGCAGCACGATTAAAGTTTGACAGGGTGTGCGTGCGATTAATTCTTATGCTTGCTCATCAATGCTAGATTCTCAAACATTTGAACAATATAAGAGATTTGCCAAACTTTTCTTCAAATCAATATCTTTATCTAAATCAACTCCTTATAAAGATCACTTTTTAAAGTTGACTGTCAGCTGGTAGCTATGGACCATGTCATCCACTGAAGCCCACACCAGAGTTATTTCAGTTGGCGTCATCTGGTTCAGGACGAGAGCATCATTTGAACTGATTTGGTGGGAGCATGATCGATAATGAAATTGCAGGATGAGTTTGAAAACTGCAGCAGCATCTCATTCTCATGTGGAAGGCTGATGCATGAAGCAGGTGGCCTCTCTTTCCGAGCTTTTTTTCAGTAATCATTTGGTTTTTGCTTACGTGATTGTCAGTGCAATAAACGCGCTGCTCGAGGAATATTCCTCCTCACTATTGCTCTACTGTTACTCGCTTCCTTATCCTTTGCCCTCAAAAACCGGAGTTCGAGGATGACGGATCATGTTCCGTCACCCTTCCTCGCCCAGCGTGCTTCCCACATGCCTTGTCCCAGATTCGATCCTTTTTTTATTATCCGTCCACGTGTCGACCGTTGGTGAACATCTGTTTATAATATATATTTTTCTTGGTTCGTGGAAGGAGGTGGCCGGCAGATGGTTTAGGGTCCATCTCCATCTCATCTGCATTTCAAACATCATGTGATGTCAGTAAACTATTAGGTGATCACTGATCAGGAAGCAGCAATAGTTTAGCTTTGTGCTTTTGAAATTGTGGTGATTCAAAATTATCATGAATCAGATGTAGTTTTTTATCAAGCTAATTAATGTAGTTAGTTTTTATATGGTGTTGATTTATAGAAGAGAGTTGCTTTGGGTGAAATAGCAATAAATATTAACAAATGGTCGAATAAAGGCCATTATTGTCTCCTTTATCAGCCTGACTTGAAACGTCAACCGCTCGATCATTTCGCTCGGCCATTTCACTTGGCGATTACATATTCTTCATTAATCATTGATTAATGCATCTGTTACACACTTGTGAAATTCGCAAAAAAAAAAAAAAGATTCATGTGGCAAAACACAAGTTGATCCACATTAGTAAATTTTACTCGAATCGTCCGAAATTCGACACGCATAAGTCATGCTCACATGCGAGTTAACTTGGTTCAATACAATTCGAACCCTAGATTTGTACCCCTACGGGGCCATGTATGAGAGAGAGTCTCTTCTCTTGTATATGTTCATAACCTTAATACTTGTGATACATTATAAACCAATCATAATGTCATAAAACTCTTAATTAAAAATAGGGTATGTGATAGCATTCAACAGTTGAGTCCAGTATACGATAAGTAGATTTTACCTTTTGAACCTTTCCTTGTAAAAACATGTTTGCTTATTGGTTGGCAATAGATGCAATCTTAAACTGTTCTGTCATTTGTATAAGCATTTACACATCTCACCTAAGACTCTCCATGATAGAACTCAATTCTCATGGGTGTGTTTATTTTTGGCCATAAACACGTTTGGTTATGTGAGAAATTCTAAGAATTGTGTCTTCCAATTCTCTTCAAAGTGGCTCTACTTCTTTCTCATATAAGTGATCTTTCAAGAGTAATCTACTTTAGTCTACTCGATCATTAAAAGTATGTGCTTAACCTTCATCCTTCATTGGTCCATTGGGTTGTTTCCTCATAGTGATCTAATTAGTCGGTGCAGTTAGATTGTCCCTTTAAACCTAATTCTTGAGATTTCGAGTTTACATATATATGTTAGGTTTCCTTTGCACCAATATTTTTCGTCGACATTAAACACATCCCTTACAATGACTTACATCTAACTCTCTATTTAACCCTTCGATTAGTGGACCCGCTAGATATTCTTTTGACTTTATATAGTCAACAATAATAACTTTCGTTGAGAGTAGTTGTCTAATGGTATTGTGTCTACGACATATATATCTAGATTTACTACTATACAAATGACTTTGTGTCAGACCAATTACTGATTGACTATCACAATGTATGTAAATTGCCGACATAGATTTCGATCATCTAGGAACATCTTATAAGAATTATCATAGTTATTCAGTCTTTTTATCATGTTTGTTAAAAGTTACAAACTCAGATTCCATCGTGGATCTGGTTATTACGGTTTACTTGGAATATTTTCACGAAAGGTTACACTTCTCAAAGTGAATAAATATCCACTCATAGACTTAGAGTCTTTCATGTTAGATATCTAATTCACATTGTTGTATCATTTGATCACAATAGGAGATCTTGTGTAGTACAGTTCATAATCACAAGTATACT
Source organism: Curcuma longa (assembly GCF_044706935.1). NCBI lineage: Eukaryota > Viridiplantae > Streptophyta > Magnoliopsida > Zingiberales > Zingiberaceae > Curcuma > Curcuma longa. The sequence continues at coordinate 1,473,464 of NC_133876.1, read as the reverse complement.
TTAAGTACTTTAGTACTCTTATTATCCTTTTTTAGCGTTTAACACTAGGATTATGAATTTCTCAAAAATCTTATTCACATAATATGACTGACTTAGAATAAGTCATTTTGATGTTCTAAGAATTTTAATTCCTAGAAGCACATCAGCTAGACTTGTCTTCCATGTTAAATTTTAAGTTCAACTTAGCTTTAGTAGATTTAATTATTTTATTATTGCTCTCAATTATAAGTATGTCATCTATATAAAGATATAAAATGACATAGTCATTTCCTATGGTTTTCATATAAACACATTTATCATATCATTGATCTTGAATCTACTTTCCTTCATGACATTATCAAACTTCTCATGTCACTGCTTTAGAGCTTGTTTCAAGTCATATAACAACTTTATCAATCTACAAACCTTATTTTCCTACCCTTGCATAGTAAATCATTCAAATTGGTCCATGTAGATTTCTTTTTCTAAATCTCATTTAGAAAAGCGATCTTTACATCCATTTGATGTATTTCTAAATTTCATAAAGCGACGATAGCCAACAACACTCTGATGAAGTTATCCTCGATACAGGAGAATACGTATCAAAGTAATCAAGGCCTTCACATTGTCAATAACCTTTAATTACCAATATAGTCTTGTACTCATTAATTGTACCATCTGATTTCATGTTTTTTTGAAAATCCACTTGCAATCTAGTGGCTTACTTCCGGGAGGAAGATCCACAAGTTTCCAAGTGTGATTTTGTAACTTAGAGTTAATTTTAAATACAATTGTCTTTTTCCAATGAGGTTCATCAAAAGATCTTACTGTTTCTGAGTAACTCTAGGGCTCTCTTTCCAATAAAAAGTGATAAAATCTGTTCTGAAAATTTTTTCACTCAAGCTCTTTTATTCTGTCTGAGCTCAACCTCAACTAGTTCACCATCATCTTCTTATTCTTGTGTTTCATATGCTCATTTTGAGGAACCTACTTCCTCTCCGATCTAACATGGAAATACATGTTCGAAGAATGAGGTATTTCTCTATTCAATAATCGATTTCTTGTGTATCTTCGATATTTGAGACTCATACACAAGGAAATGGTAAGCATTGTTGTTATGTGCATATCCAATAAATATGCAATCAACAATTTTTGATTCTATCTTAATCATTTTTGGATCATGCACCAAAATTTATACAAGACACCCTCACATTCGCAAGTATTTGTAAGATGATTATCTTCCATTCTACAACTCATAAGGATTCTTATCTATTTTCTTTTGGGGTACTTTATTCAAAAAGTAATTAACTGTTAACACAACTTCTCCCCACATATGCTCTAGCTGTCTAGAGTTTAATAGAAGATCATTCATTATCTCTTTTAAAGTACGATTTTTCCTCTCAGCAACTTCATTTTGTTAAGGAGCATAGGGAGCTGTTGTTTTGTGTATGATATCATATTTAACACACAACTCAGTGGACAATGATATATATTCATCGTCTCGATCACTTTGTACCACCTTAATCTTTTTATTAAGTTAGTTTTCAACCGCATTTTTATAGAGAATAAATTTCTCTGTAACTTCATCCTTATTTTTGAAAAGATGCACATAATTATATTTTGTGTTATCATCTAGAAAAGTGATGAAGTACTTATTCCCACCATGTGTTAGTACCCCTTTTAGGTCTCACATGTCAGTGTGGATTAGACCGAGTGACTCATTGCCAATGGCGTAATCAAAATCAACAACTACCCTGGGCTAATCAATGGACTGAATTAGAATATTTTAATTTTTTTAAATTTTAATTTAATAAATTAAATTGAAAATGGTTGGATTGCACTGGGCTGGAGCCCAGTACAGCCACCCCTGGCTACGCCATTGCTCATTGCTTCTTTCAACGTGTTAAAAGAATGACATTGTCATTTTCACTTCAAAATAAGTCTTACACTTGTGTTTCGGGTTAAAGTGGAATGTAAGTATGCTTTTCATATTTATTAATCTACGTAATACATCGTAGTTAATATATCATAGTCTATCATGCCATAAACAAGAAGACTCAAGCATATAAATGGAAGAATTTTTTATTTTTATTAACCTTATACCTAATAGTCATTATACTGAACTTAAACAGTCCATCAGTTATATAACTCTTTTTGACAAACATTTCATTCTTGGACATATAACTTTGTTCGACTAAAAAATAATGCAGAAGTCATGCTTGCTCAAAAGTGATTCAGATATTAAATTATTCCGAATCTTTGGAACATGTAGTATATTATTTAGAGTGAGCTCCTTGTTCGAGGTCATCTTCAACACCACTTTACCTTGGCCATTGATGTTCAAGGTTGTTGAGTTCTCCATGAACAATTTGTCTCCATCTTTGACTTCTTTAAAGTTGTCAAACAGCTCCTTGTTGCAGCACATGTTTGGTGGCACCGATATCGATCCACTATTATCGCAGGTTTGAACCCACCAGGTTCAGTTCAAAGACCACGACACAAAGGTAGTCTATTTATGGTCCCTCATTCAGCTTGACCTCCTTCTTCTTCTTTGGCTTCCTGCACTCCGAAGATTTATGACTGACTCGGTCACAATTAAAGTATTTTCTAGAGAACTTCTTCTTGTTTATGCCTCCTCTGGCTCCTATTTTCGAAGATTTGGAATTCTTTCATTTCAAATTTTGATCGTGCTCGACCGCATTAGCATTTACAGTAGCCTAAGAGAATAACTTTCTCTCTGAACTCTTGTTGTCTTCTTCAATGCAAAGTCTAACAACGAGTTCCTCTACATTCATCTCCTTTTGTTTATGATTCAAATAATTCTTGAAATCCTTCCAGCCGAGAGACAACTTCTCAATGATTATTGCCACTTGGAAGGTTTCACTCAGTATCATGTCCTCTGAGTGAATCTCATGCAAGATCACTTGAAGCTCTTGGACTTGGTTGATCATCGTCTTGGAGTCAATCATTTTGTAGTCTAGGAATTGACCCATAATAAATTTCTTAGCCCTTGTATTCTCCATCTTCTTGTTCAGAGACTCCCATAGTTCCATAACTATTCTCATCATGCTATACACAACGTATAATAAGTTGGCAAGATAATTGAGGATGTAGTTTCAGCATAAGAACTCAAAATAATTCCATGCCTCCACTATATTATTGTTCTAGACATCAGTCACATTCTCAATCATCGATCTTGGGAGGTTCCTTAATCAAGAACCAAGCCAGATTTAGCATAGTCAGGTAGAAGAGTATCTTCTGCTGCCACCATTTGAAGTTCAACCTAGTGAACTTCTTTGACTTTTCCCCATCATTAATTGAAACATTTCTGTGATCATCTCAATATAACAAATCTATTTTAAGACTTTTAGAGAATTTTCACTAGAGATATAAGGGAATATGTTGAATTAAAATTACAATTGAAATCAACTTCAGACTTATCTATCAGATGGCCTGAGCTAATAATCTCAAACTACTAAGCTGGCTCCTGGTATGGTTAAGCTGAGTTACCAAATGCCAAGTATCGCGAGCTCAAATTAGTCGAGTTGTTGAGTGCCCAAGATGATGAGTCGATCTAACCAAGCTGGTATTTGTCTGTCGGTCTATCGAGTGGATTTCTCAAGTCCGAGTGGGATGTCACTGAGCGAAGCCTAATGCTCTCAAGTGGTCTTGAGAGTTGTGAGGTCTGAGCTGTTCGAGTGCTTGTCGCTCAAGTAGGTTGTCGAGTTGGGACTTCTAGTGCCCGACCTGTCGAGTTGCCAAGTATTGAGTTGGGAAGCCGAGTGTCGAGTCGATGAGTACTAATCCGTCGAGATGCCAAGGGGAGTTGGGACACCAAGTGCTGAACCGAGCTGCCGAGTTAATCAAAAAGAGATGTCGAGGCCTGCATTTGATGTAATTTTCTTAAAACAAATCCATTCCTCTATCGGTGCTTCAAGGTTATGATGAAAGTATGTTTTCTAGTATACAATGGCAAACCATGATCACCATCAAGCACGGGTTGATCGCGGTGAACTGAGTTATACCTGAACACTATCATAGGTAGACTATTGAGCGAGTGCATGACAGAGAGAAGACAATAAGGGAACAACAATGGAAGGATTATGCTTATTCGTAGTGTGTCTCTCCCTATTTTTGCTCAAGGTCTTAACATCCTTATATAAGAGCTCCGACCTTTTGTAGCCGTAAATACCAATAAATGCCCAACTAAAGGCCATTACTGCCTCCTTTATCCGTCTGACTTGAAACGTTAACCACTCGGTCATTTCACGCGATTACAGATTCTCCATTAATCATCGATTAATGCATCTATTACACACTTAAGCAATTAACAAAAAAAAAAGATTCATGTGACAAAACACAAGCTGATTAGCTTGGATAAATTTTACCTTGATCGATCTGACATTTGATGTAGCAAATCATGCTTGCATATGAGTCAATTTAGTTCAGTGTAATCTAGGCGTTAGGCACTCTCCTACGGGCCCACGCATGAGAGAGTGTCTCTTTCCTTGTATATATTTATAACTTCAATATTTATGATATATTATAAATCAATCAAAATACTATAAAACTTTTAACGTAAGATTAAAATCTCATTCACAATGGAATCTCCTTACTTCCCACCTCTCTTGTTTACATTTAAATTTCCGACACTTGCAGCACTCGCAGCGAGTGGTGGACAATCTTCCAAGATGACAAGGAGGCAGAGAGCAAAAGCCAACAACCAGAATATGCTTCCGACGCCTATTTAAGCGATCCAAGGAAGGCATATAATTCTCTCCGCAAGACTTTCCATTTACATCATATCGATGTAGAATTTAACCTTTAACAATAAGTCAACATTGCTTCTAATTAATTTCACCGTCTTAACCATCATTTACGTTCTTATAGGGATACATTAATTAATTCATCAAAAAAAATCATTATTTGTGTTGAATTATTTAGAATGTTAAATTGAAAACCTACCTGAATTAATTAATTATATAAAACACATAAAATTATAAAAGTTCTCACTATCATTATATTTTCTTAATCAAATCAACTCATCGTGAAGAAAACATATGGTAGGCCCACCACCGTGGCTTGTTATTATACATTATACATAGGTGCCGGTATCGGGCAAAACCCAAACCGACACTTTTCCATCCAAAGCTATCACTTTTTATTATTAAAGGAATTAATTTACTGTGTATATCAATAATTATTTAGTTTCCTATATTGATTTTGTAAAATATTTTGAGATGACAATAAATCTCTTCTACAAAAAGGTAAAATCTGGCCCTTATCGGCCCCACAACCATTTGTGAGAGGTAAATCGAAAAACTACAGTTGGTCACGACGCAGGAGGTATTGCCTTGACAATAAATCTCATAGATTATACAACTAACTAGATTTAGAATATTTAATTATTTATTTATTATAATTGAGAAAACCTAATCTCATCTTGTACTTGTATATATATTTTATCTTTATATAGAATAGTAATTCTCAAATCTTATATGGTATCAGAGCGACAACCTATCACTTTCCCTCTCTCAAAACTCTTTATATTTTCTACCATCATAATGGCTTTTGAAGACATCTTTGCATCTTCCACTGCTCATATCACAATTCAAAATACTCAAGAACCAAATAATCCTCTTGTTACTATCAACACTACAAACATCACAAAATTGACCACCTCCAGCTAAATCACATGGAGCCTCCAAATCCAAAGTCTACTAGAAGGATATGATATCTGTGGTTTTCTTGATGGTTCTCATTCTAGTCCCACAACAATTGTCACTGTTAATGGTAACTTGACTACAAATCCTGCCTACTCAATATGGATGTGCAGACGATCTGTTTAGTGCACTTCTTAATGTAGCCTCTCTATCCATCCAACCTCTTCTTGCCCACACCACCACCTCTCGAGAGACTTGGACCACTTTGGCTAATCCCTATGCCAAACCATCTTGTGGCCACATCAAACAAATCAAGGACCAATTGAAAAACTGTGTCAAGGACTCCAGGACGATCTCTGAGTATATGCAATTCATCAAAAATCGGGCTGATGAACTTGCACTTCTTGAAAAACCTATTGTGATGAAGGTCTCATTAATAAGATCCTTGAAGGTCTTGGGGAGGAATATAAAGGAATTGTTGATGCAGTTAATGCTCCTGAAATACCTATCTCCTTTGATGAAATTCATGAAAAACTCATCAACAAGGAGGCATGCTTCCAACAATCATAGGCATCATCATCACCCTTTTCAGCCACCACCAATCCTATCAATCGACACAACAATCAATCTTGGCGACCATCTCCTCCCTCTTGGTGCCCTTCCACAACTATCGTTCACAGTTAAAGAAAACAATCCCATGCTCGGCGCAATGACCGACCTCCACCATGTCAACATCTTGGGTATTGCCAAGGATGTGGTGCTCAAGGACACACTGCCAAATGGTGCTCTTTTTTTTTGACTTGTCGTCATTCAATCCTCATTAATGGCTTCAACAACAACACAATCACAGGCTCCACATCCTACATCACCATGACCACCGTGTGCACACTTTCCATCTCTTGAGACAATTAACACCCCCACATGGTTGCTTGACAGTGGAGCATCGCACCATGTCACCACGGACTTGAATACTGATCTGTCGCTTCATACTCCTTATGCAGGGTATGATGACGTTATGATCGGTGATGGTGCGGGTCTTCAAATTACCCACACCAGTTATACTACTCTTCCTACACCTACTCGCACTTGATTTTGCAATACTAACATGAAAAAGAACCTCATTTCAATCTATCAATTTTGCAATACTAATCACGTTTCTATTATATTGAATTCTTACCTACTATTTTTCATGTGAAGGACCTAAGTAATGGGGCAACCCTTTTGATGGGTAATACTAAAGATGGTGTCTATGATTGGCCAACCTTCAAAATTGTCTTCTCCGCTTGTTGCCTTTTCCAAAATGAAGATCACGTCGTCTGAGTGGCACTCTAGATTAGGGCATCCATCATCACCTATCTTCAGCATATTATGTCAACCTGTTCTTTATCTTATTCTATGTCACAAAACTCTCATTGCAATGCGTGCCTAAGCAATAAAAATCACAAACTTCCTTTTTCTACTCTACAATTGATCATCTCACCCTTTACAAGTTATATTTTTTGATGTTTGGACCTCTCCTATTTACTCTGTTGATGATTTCAAGTATTGGCAAATGATATGCTGCACATCTTATGTTGACTGTTGAGCGCCTAGCATAAAATATTTTTTTTTAGGATTTAGTGTTTAGATTTAAAGAAGTGATTTTTTTAAAAAAAATAGTTTATACTAAGTGCTCATGTTTGCAACATATGATCAAGGCCCTTCAAGTATTATGTTATTTTCATTGATCATTTCACATGCTACACATGGTATTATCCCTTAAAGAAGATATCTCATGTTTATGATGTTTTTTCCGCTTTAAGGCACTAGTAGAAAATTTCTTTAAATTTTCTATTGTCACTCTTTACTCTAATAATCGGGGAGAATATTAAGCATTATATCACTTTTTATCTCTTAATAGAATTTCTCATCTTACCTCTCCCCCACATACACCTGAACATAATGGTCTCTCCGAACATCAACATTGACATATTGTTGAAACCAACCTCTCTCTCCTCACTCATGCCTCACTTCTGATCACATACTGGAATTATATCTTTACTACTATTGTGTATCTTATTAATTGCATGCCCACACATACACTCTCTCTTTCCTCTTCTTATGAGTCTCTCTTCCACTCCCCACCAAACTACACAAAGCTCCGTAGCTTTGGTTGTTTATTCTATCCATGGCTTCGTCCCCATTCTAGTCACAAACTTGAGTCTCAATCCATCCCTTGTGTTTTTGTTGGGTATTCCCTCACCTAAAGTACATCTCTATCTTGATCCTTCTACTTCCAAAATCTACATATCTCGTCATGTCATGTTTGTGGAATTTGCCTTTCCATTCAAACTCATCTTCGTTGTTCTAGTCTAGAAACACTTTCAACTTGATTTCCATCAACATCATTTCTTCCACTAAGGTTGTTCCACTCATCACCATGCCCTCAACCGCCTTGCCCCTTGCTCTACTCCATCTCCTTGTCCATCTCCCATCCACCATTCCACATGCTCGGTCAACCACACACCATATGAAATTTCACATCTCATTACTAAAACATCGATCTTAGCCAAACTTCCATTGACCGAACCCCTTCCTCCGATTGCCTTGGACAAACTAGCGACACCACCATTAGCACACAAAAACAATCCTGTAGAAAGATAATTGGATGATAACAAACTATATGTGGACTTGTGGAGAAAAGTTTAAAAAACTTGTGGAGAAAAATTTAGAAGAGAGGCTTTTCTTCTTCGATTCTATATCTCCTTGCAAGCAATACAATGACTTATTTATAGGATGTAGTCTACCCTTCTAAAACTGAAATAAACTTAACTCTAGGCAATTAAAAACCATTATCTAAGAGTAATTGTTGACTCTTGACATTTCATATTCCTAAAACTGCTGAAATAACTAAAGAAAATGGACATTTAATGTTTATTCAACAATACTCCCCCATAAACTTAAATGCTTCTGCCATCTTTCATGCCAATCAGTCTTTTGCAGTTGTCGAGAAGTATCGTTGGTAGCGGTTTCGTGAAGATATCTGCGACTTGGTCCCGACTTGCCACATGCAGTAATTCCACACTTCCTTCCTTCACTTGATCTCGAATGAAGTGAAACGAACATCAATATGCTTGCGTCTCTCATGATTCACCGGGTTCTTGCTCAAACTCAATTGCTGATTTGTTGTCAACTCGTATTACAGTCGCACCGAGTTGTTGTTGCTCCAAGTTCCCCAATAAATTTCTGAGCCATATCGCATGACGTACACACAAAGATGCTGCCACATATTCAGCTTCACATGTCGAGAGTGTCACGATCGGTTGCTTCTTTGAAAGCCAGGTAAACGCCGTGTCACCCATAAAAAACACATAACCCGATGTGCTTTTTTGATCGTCCAAGTCTCCACACCAATCGCTGTCGGAGTACCCGACCAACTTGTAATGCCGCATTTGTATAGAATAACCCAAGTGACACTGTTCCTTTGATGTACCGTAGGATTCGCTTCAATGCCTTCCAATGTGAATGAACTGGCTCCTCCATGAACCGACTTACAATGCCGACACTTAATGCAAGGTCCGGCCTTGTACATGTGAGATAGCGAAGGCTTCCCACTAAACTCCGGTATTTGCTTGCGTCGACTCGTTCTCCTCCATCAAACTTAGAGAGTTTTGCACCTGGTTCCATTGGTGTTGAAACCGGATTGCAAGACTCCATCTTGTACTTCTTCAAAATCTCCTTTGCATATGCCTCCTGGGATACAAAGATACCCGTCTTTCCTTGTCTTACCTCCAGACCAAGGAAAAACTTTGATGAGCTAGGGTTTTATGCATTTTTAATCGATTCAATTTTGGGCATTTTACATTGCTCGAATTCTCCTTGAAATTACAAAATGCCTTCTTCAATCGATTTGATCTTAATTGTCATTTATTGCATAATTTGAGGCTTGATTATAATTTTTATGATTTAATGGTAATTTTTCATTTAATTTGATTTTTATTGATTTTAGGGCTAAACCGGATCCAACTCGAGCTCAACCGCGGTCAAATCAAGTCAAATTTGTCAAATTGATCAAGCCAACATGGAGGATATGACTCGGATCGAGCCTGATCAAAATTTCACAATTTTTTGGAAACCCTAAGAAGCCCTAGAGCTCAGATCAAATGTGGCCGTCGGATTCAAAATCAAAGGCTCAGATCACTTGATTAATCAGCAGTATTAAAGCCAAAACCTTACCCGATGAACAGTGACTCGCCGTCACTGTTCATCTTCTTCGCGCGGAGCCTGTTCTGTTCGGCGACGTAGCAAACGGCGAGCTCCCATCCACCCAATCCAATTCCGTTGCAATCCTTGGTCCTTGAGAAGTCCAAATCTGGTTCGTTGAGTGAAATCTGGCAGCGGGAAGGCGCTGCGCCGGCGAGGGTTTCTCCGGCGTCGTCTCCTCTGTTCCTTCTTGTTCCGGCGATTTGCTGGACGATCCGAAGCTGTGCGTCAACGAGGGGTTCTCTGAAGATCACGGAACAGGTCCAAGAATCCAGCAATCTCATCAGTGCAAGGAGGAGGAGAGAATCCCGGTTTTGCAGCTCCAAATAGCTTCGTCCAAGGCTCTGTTTTGTTCCGGAGAGGGTTTCTTCGGGATTTTGTGGAGCCGGCAGCGAGAAAACCACACGACGACCAATTTCGAGCTTCCGAAGGAGTTATTGAAGCCACATTGTGGATTCATCGGCTTGATTGACACCGAGTTGAGGAGAAACAAGGGGAAAGGAATCTGTGGATGTTTTCTGATTTCTGTTCTTCAGTTTACTGCATTTTGCTATTTTTCTTGCATTTTCAGTAACCGGTTGTTATCTAAACCCTTGAATTGCTTCCGTGTTGTTAATTCCTATTGTTAGTCAATCTTGTTTAGTTTCATTTAATGTTCTTTTAACTTCAATTTCTGTTGGTTGTCTGATAGTTTTGATGACACTGTGCCGTGCCACCCTTGGATTCATTGTTCTGTGCTGAAATCTCCCGTGCCAACCCAATTTCGAAAATATCAGCTTAGCCGAGCATTTGTTTCTGAAATTACCTGATAGAATCCATTTTGGTTGCTCATTTGATCGGTTTTTCAATGAATGCAGTGAGCTGTTGTTAGTTGATTGTAGGATTTGGTTTTCTTTTGGTAATGAAGGGCTGATACAGTTAAGGTTTGAGTATGGATAGGATTTGGGTTTTGATACTAAAAATCTGAAATTCTCTTGGAACTGTTGTGTGTCAGTTACTCTAATTCGTTGAAACATTTTGAATGCAAGTTATTGATTGGGTGAGTGCACAATGATAGAATGGTTAGTATTAGCTTTGTGCCAAGCTTAAGTTCTTTGCTTCACTATTGCGTGCCAATCATTCTTTGAAAAATCAGAAATAGTTAACTAGGAAGGTTCCTTTCTTTGCTTCACTGTTGTGTGCCAAGTTTTTTTCTTCCTTGCATCATGAATTGTCAGTTAGGTTTGTTGCAGTTATAGATTAGTCCATGCTTTAATTCAATAACTTTAGTTTTAGTTTAGCAACTTGTAGTTTGTTTCATTTACGGATTTTGAATCTACATTTTATTTCGAAAACCCCAAAAACCCCATCATGCTTAGGTTCGATTGATATTTAGGTGTGTTTGTTTACATTGCATATTGCTTGTGGGACGTGTAGTCCTCATTCCGACCGTTTGTGGTCGCGTATATTTGTTTGTATTTTTAGGAATTGTCATAGTTACTGGGGAGGTGCTGCCGAAATTTTTCGGATGGCCTTCTCGGGGCGTGACAACATCCCTTCACACCGATACATATTATGGGAACATCTCCGATCAAAAACATCCTCTCATCAATATATGCTATGGAAACACTTCTGGCCAGGAACATTCCTACAAAGTCAGATCCCTTAATTTGAAATGACCGTCCATCTCCTACGACCATCCTTGACAACCGCAATTGATAAAACGGTCGTTGTTAGTAACGCCATTGGGCATAGCCAAGTGACAGTCAATAGGGCCTATCATGGATGGTTGGAAGGTGACATGTGTATGAAGATGATACCGTCCCCTTTAGTACTTGAAAAAGCCTTGCCCAGGAAGGTAAGTTCACTTGGGGAGGCACTCACACTATTGGAAAATCTTCGTCAGAGATATAGAGGAGTATGCTAAATTGATATTACAATTGAAATCAACTTTAGACTTATTTGTCAGATGATTTATGTTGATAATCTCAAACTGTCAGGCTAGTTCTTAACATGGTCGAACTAAGCTACCAAATGCCAAGTACCATGAGGTCGAAGTAGTCAAGTTGCTGAGTGCCCGAGCTACTTCAAGCCAATCTAGTATCTGTCTGTTGAACTATCGAGTGGACTTCTCAAGTCCAAGTGGGATGTCACTGAGCAAAGTTGAGTGCTCTCGATTAGTCCCAAGAGTCGCAAGGTCCAAGCAGCTTAAGTGTTTATCGCCCAAGTTACCAAGTATTGAGTTGGGATGTCGAGTGTCTGAGCTCCCGAGTGACCCAATCGCCGAGTGAGTTGTCACTGCTTGTGAACCAAGTCGGGAAAGGAAGATGTTGAGGCCTAAGTTTGACGCATTTTCTTAAAACAGATTCATCCTGTCCAACGGTACTTCAAGATTACGATGGGTGTATGTTTCCCAAGATTCAACAACACACCGCGATCACCACCAAGCACGAGTCAATCGTGGTGAACTAAGTTGTATCTGAATGCTATCACGAATAGATTGTCGAGCGAGTGCACAATAGAAGAAGAAAATAAAGGAACGACGGTGGAAGGATTTGCTTTTTTGTTATTTCTGTCCAAGGTCTTAGCCCCCTTATATAGGAGCTTCGACCTTTCATAACAATAAATACCAATAAATGGTCGAATAAAGGCCATTACTGTCTCCTTTATCGGCCTGACTTAACGTAAACCATTCAGCCATTTCACTCGACGATTACATATTCTTCATTATTCATCGATTAATGCATCCATTACACACTTATGAAATTCCCCAAAAAAGGATTCATGTGGCAAAATACAAGTTGATTCGCATGGGCAAATTTTACCTAGATCGATCCGATATTTGACACACATAAGTTATGCTCACATACAAGTCAACTTGATTCAGTACAATCTGGACCCTAAATTTGCACCCCTACAGGACCACGTATGAAAAAGAGTCTCTTCTCTTATATATATATGTTCACAACTTCAATACTTGTGATACATTATAAACCAACTATAATATCATGAAACCCCCAATGTGGGACTAAAGTCTCATTCACAATGGAGTTTCCTTCCTTCCCACCTCTCTTGTTTCCATTCAAATTTTTAACAATACCCTACGTGAGTGATAACATTCAACATTTGAGTTCAGTATACAATAGGTAGGTTTTACCTTTTGAACTGTTCCTTGTAAAAACATGCATGCTTATTGGCTGATAATAGATGCAATCTTTAACTATTCTGTCATTTGTGCAAGCATTTATACATCTCACCCAGGATTCTCCATGATATAACTTAATTCTCATGAGTGTGTTTGTTCTTGTCCATGAACACGCTTAGTTTTGTGAGAAGTTCTAAGAATTAGGTCTTCTAATTCTGTTCAAAGCGGCCCCATTTCTTTCTCATTTAAATAATCTCACAAGAGTAATCCATTTTACTCTATTCAATCATTAAAAGTTATGTACTTAATCTTCATCCTTCACTAGTCCATTGGGTTGTTCCTCTATAGTGATCTAATTAATCGGTGCGGTTAAGTTGTCCCTTTAAACCTAATTCTTGAGAACTCGAGTCTGCATAGGTTAGGTTTTCTTTGCATCAATATTTTTCGTCGGCATCAAACACATTCCTTATGATGATTTACAATTAACTCTCTGTTTAACCATTTGGTTAGCGAATCCACTAAGTTATCTTTTGATTTTACATAGTCAACGATGATAACTGTCATTGAGAGTAGTTGCCTAATGGTATTTGTCTGATCAATTACTAATTGACTATCACAATGTATGCAAATTGCAAACACAGATTTCGATCATTTAAGAACATCTTCTAAGAATTATTATAGTCATTCAGTCTTTTAATTTATCACGTTTGTCAAAAGTTACAAACTCAGATTCTATCGTGGATCTGATTATTATGATTTTCTTAGAATATTTTCATGAAAGGTTGTACTTCTCAAAGTGAATAAATATCCACTCGTAGAATTAGTCTTTCATGTTAGATATCCAATTCATATCGTTGTATCCTTCGATCACAACAGGATATCTTGTATAGTACAATTCATAATTATGAGTATACCTTAAGTACTTTAGTACTCTTATTATCCTTTTTTAGTGTTCAACACCAGGGTTATTTGTGTATATACTCAATTTACTTACTGCATAGGTTAAGTCTAATCACGTATAGCTCATTAAGTACATTAGACTTCCAATCACTCTGGAGTACTTTATTTGAGAGATGCTCTCTTTTCAATTTTTTAATAGATGTTGACTTTTATCTATCAGAGTTAGTGCCAATGCAATATCACTATCATTGATTTTCTCAAAAATCTTGTCCACATAATGCAATTGACTTAGAACAAGTCGTTCTGATGTTCTAAGAATTTAATTCCTAAAAGCACATCGGCTAAGCTCATGTCTATTGGTGCAGTTGCCCCCAAGAGAAATTAAATTTTAATGTTTGGCTAAAACAAGTTTAAGTTAGATAATGTTGGTGATCTAACTTGTGTGAATTGAGTTCACAGAAAAGTTCAGGTTAGAAGACTTGGCAAATGGTGAAGTCCCGGAGGCACGACCTCTTGGCAAAGGGAGATTTAGCACGACGAAGCTGAGGAAAACGTCTCAAGCAAGTGCAAGAAAGGGCACGAGGCTTGTGGAAGACGTTTGAAGGCTTGCGTCAAGGCTAAGGGATGAAGAAGGAAGCTGAAAGGGGAGTTTCAACTTGACTAGTTGACTGACACTGCCATCAGTCGACTAGTGACTTGATTCAAAAGCACACAGCAAGATTGGTCGAGTGGTTTTCTTGGACCAGTCGACTGGTGATGGGGCAGTCGACTGATGGATGACCGTTGGGATGACAGTTGGAGAATTAAACGCTAATTAATTAGCCGTTGAAGTCCATCAGTCGACTGACTCAGGGAGCAGTCGACTGATGTCGAGAATCTCATAAAAACTCAGTTTGACGATTGGAGATGTAATTATTCATTCTCTTTCATTCTTTCACGAACTCCAATCACTGAAACATTCATTCCTCTTCCTCTACGCTTCAATATACATCTTGTGAAAGGAAGAGATCAATCTGAAAGATAATGAAGTTTGTACTAGAAAGATAATGAAGTAAGCGTTTGACAACATTCCAATGATCAGTAGTAGGTCGATAATTGCATATGCAATATCAAGACGAGTAAGACACAAATATTGGAGACTGCCAATAATGGTTTGGTATTTAGAAGAATCAATTAATGGAATTCTAGAATAGACTATAAGTATTGGCTTAGTGGCAAGAGGAGTGGTGATAGATTTGGCCCTAGTCATATTTGTACGAGGAAGAAGATTTGTGATATCCCTCTGTTGAGAGATAACTAATCCGGTGGAGGTAGTGACAACTTCAACACCAAGACAGTAGCTCAAATCATCATGATCTTTAATGAAAAATCTTTTGGAAAGAAGATCAATAACCGTTGAACTGCAGTACGTAACATTGTTGCCAAAAACATACAAAAGGAGATAGACTAGAAAACTATCATTGAGGAAGACAAAGAATGATGTGTTTGCACGAGAATTTTTAAACCTAGAGGCTACAAGAAATTGTCATAGTTCATGGTACCAAGCTCTTGGTGCTTGTTTGAGACCGTATATAGCCTTGCGTAACTTGCATACATGCGTGGGATTATCATGATCAATAAAATCTAGTGGTTGTGCCATAAAAACATCTTCAAAGAGATGACCTTGGAGAAAGGTATTGTTGACATCAAGTTGACGAAAAGACCACCCACAACTAATAGCAAGACTAAGCACCAAGTAAATAGTCGTAGGTTTGACAATCAGATTGAACGTGTCATGATAATCAATACTAGGACGTTGATGGAATCCTTAGCAACTAGTCTCACTTTGTACCTGTCAATAGTGTCATCAGGTAACGTTTAATTCAAAAAATCCATTTACAACCAACAAAATTTCTCGTTGAATCAGCTAGGACAAGTTCCCATGTTCCATTCTGTACAAGAGCATCATACTCTTCAGACATAGCCTACCATCATTTAGGATCTTTGAGAGCTTAGGTCACTAAGTGCAGCTCAATGTGATGATATAAGGGGATGATAGAGGTAAGATTAAGTTTTTGGATGGGTATGGATATTATTTTTAGCTTGAGTGGCCATTGTGTGGGTATTGGTGGGTGGGTTTAGGAGAGGGGAGGGGGTATGAGGAGAGTGACAAGGGAGGGGAGGGTTGTTTTTGTGTGCTAATGGTGGTGTCGCTAGCTTGTCCAAGGCAATCGAAGGAAGGGGTTCGGTCAACGGCAGGTTGGCTAAGATCGATGTTTTGGTAATGGGATGTGAAATTTCATATGGTGTGTGGTTGATCGAGCATGTGGAATAGTGGATGGGAGATGGACAAGCAGATGGAGTTGAGCATGGGGCAAGGCGGTTGCAGGCATGGTGAGTGGAACAACCTTAGTGGGAAGAAATGATGTTGATAGAAATCAAGTTGAAAGTGTTTCTAGACTTGGATGACGAAGATGAATTTGAATGGAAAGACAGATTCCACAAACTTGACATGATGAGATATATAGATATTGGAAGTAGAAGGATCAAGATAGAGATATGCACTTTAGGTGAGGGAATACCCAACAAACACACAAGGGATGGATCGTGACTCAAGTTTATGAGTAGAATGGGGATGAAGCCATGGATAGCATAAACAACCAAAGCTACGGAGCTTTGTGTAGTTTGGTGGGGAGTGGAAGAGAGACTCATAAGGAGAGGAAAGAGAGAGTGTAGGTGTGGGCATGCAATTAATAAAATACACAACAGTGATAAAGGCATAATTCCAGCATGTGATCAGAAGTGGGCATGCAATTAATAAGATACACAACAGAAGTGTAGTATGTGATCAACGTATCCTTTCTGCAATAGATGCTGCTTTGGGAATAGGAAGTGTTTTATGTATGATGTATCTTGTAGTGAAGTATAACTTTCAAGATATATGTACCATTAGCTGATCAGTTCTAATAGTAGGAGACAAGAACTTTAAGATTGAACAGGTAGAATTGTGTGATTTTGGTACTTGGACAAGTCAGAATGATAATTGCTGCAACGATAATAAATGGTATCAGTTTCATTTGATTTCTCATGCTTCTTTGGTTTCCAAGGAATGATAATTGCTTCGGCAGTCTAAAGATTTGTTTTCCTCTTTTCAATGTGATTTCTATTTATCCACCCATCCTAAGGTAATTAAGTCATATAGGCTATGATTATAATGAATAACCAATACCACGGCAATACTTTCAATGTTAATTTAAGCGTGGATAGCCATCATTATCTTCTAAAGCAGTATGAAATATAGCTATGCCATCTCTTAATGATCTTGATTAGCTTTGAACAATTCCTAATTTGCTTATTGCTGGTTATGCATTTCTTATCTGTTTTAGATTTTCTTCTTTCCACACTTATTGCTGATTGTTTATAGAATCTCTTCTTATTGTTGATTTTCTTCTTTCTTATATGCATTTCATATACAGAATAGTTTGCCGGTTATGTATTTTTCTCCTCTAGTTGCTCTTTTCAATATGTGAGAATTTGTTCTACCTTATTTCTTTTGTATTAGACTAACAATAACTAATTTGTTTGTAAAATTAGGTTGCTGGTGGTGGCATTGGTAGCGGTATTAGAAATTATATTAGTGGCGATAGCAATGTTGTAGCTCAGGTAACTATCTTAACACAATATTATACTTTCATTTATTATTTATAGCATGCTCTATTATAAAATTTGTTTAATCATTAATTATTTTTTATTGTTATATAGTCAAAACTAAAGAAGGTGAGTGCTGGAGATATCAGTGTTAATGCTAAATGTAAGCTGCTTCATTGGTCTGTTGATGGAGCTGTTGCAGAAGGTCGAATTGCATCCATGGATCCAAAAGCAAAAGTACATCATGTTTCTCTTGGTGGATCTTATTGGAAAGTTTGGATTGATAGAGTTTTCGTGGAGAAGGTGGAGCTAATTCGACCAAACGAAGAGATATTTTTTCTTGAGGATGCAATAGGAAGCACAGTCGCTTGGGCATCAATGTTTATAGTTTTGTCTGACTGATATAAATTTGACCATATACTGTTTGTAGTAAAGATGAATTTTTGTTTGGATTGTTTTATCTAACTAAATGTAGATAATTATCTCTGATATATATGCACATTGTTTGAGCTCTGATTTTATAACTGTGAATGTGACGACATCTGATATTTGTATGTGGTATTTGTGTGTTGGATTATAAATGTTAGAGTTTTGAGCAGGTTATATTATTTATATTTGTATTATATTTGTGTATATAGGTATATTGTATCTTAAGAATATAATTATCCGCAGTGCGCAGGACGTGCGCTGTGGAAAATTGCATCCACAGCTTGCGGGCGTGCGTTGCGGAAAGTTGCATCCGTAGCACACGGGCAGAGCGCTGCGGATGCAATTTTTCGCAGCGCGCGCCTGCGTGCTGCAGATGCACCTTTCTGCAGCGCGCGCCCCGCGTGCTGCGGATGTATTATAAGTTTCAACAGCTTAGGATTATGTAGCATGCGATGTGCGCTGCAGATAGTTTAATTGCGCGCTGCGGAAAGTCAAATTTGTTGTAGTGCATCATATGTTGCTTTCTCTTCATGCCTTTTCATATGTTGACTAGGTCGGTAATAAGGATGATTACACCTTCACTAGTGCTTATATTGTGTATCTTAGTAGCAATCTCATATCATGGTCCTCCAAGAAACAACACACGGTTGCACGCTCCTCCACTGAAGCTGAATATTGTTCAATTGCTGCTACAATGCTGAGTTACGTTGGCTATGTTCTCTTCTAATTGAACTTGACATTCATATTCCTACTGCTCCAGTTATCTATTGTGATAATATTGGTGCAATTCATTTCTATTCCAATCCTGTCTTCCATTTACGCATGAAGCATATTGCGATTGATTATCATTTTATTAGAGATCAAGTACAAAGTGGAGCTTTACGTGTCACTCATGTCTCCTCAAAGGATCAATTAACTGATATCTTGACCAAGCCCAATTCTTAAAGATCAAGATTGGACTCTCCACATGAGCTCTATCTTGAAGGAGCATATTAGAGGAATTAATGTATTATCTATATCAACAATTATTTAGTTTCCTATATTGGTTTGTAAATTAAATATTTTGAGATAACAACAAATTTCATAGATTAGGCAACTAATTAGATTTATAATATTTAATTAATTATTTACTATGATTAGGAAATCAATCCGATCTCATCTTATACTTGTATATATATCATAAAGAATGAAGAAAAGTATAGTTATTATTCTCAAAGCTTATATTTATTGCATATATAATTGGGTGCTTGCAACGTGGAATACGTACGATACAAATACAGAGTACAAATAAACACACAAATAGATCATATATAATTAAGAGACTGATAAGCAATTCTCAGATTAGGAAGAATCGATCTTTGCCGTTGTAGTTCGTAGAACATCATCCAATGTAGTACATCGGGTCAGGGAGTTTGAAGGAGCGAGTTGACGTTGACCACCCCAACAGATCACTCCATTGGTCCCCTGAGTTCCCATGAATCCTGAATCCTTCTGCTTCCAATGCTGCTCGCCTTTCTGACTTATAGACAACTGCTTTCTTTTTATGGTCATCAGATTGCCTGCAGTACCATTGTTTCACCACCATAAAATAAAATTAAAAAGATTTTTATATTTTCAAAATAATCTCGTTCAATGTTATTCTAACCTTAAAATAAGCTGTTCCCATGAACTGTAGCCAACAGAAAGCAGATTCTCCACGGTCACGTTTCTTTGGTTCTCATCTCGACCAGTCAGTAGAACTATCTGAAATCCAAGCTCAAGAAGCTTTCCATATAACTTTAGACTTGCTGGTAAAGCTGGAGCCTCACCCAGTTCCACCCATTCATTAAATGAAGTCTCATTGTAAGTTTCAGATCTATCAAATGATAAAAAAAAATCAAAATCAAAATGCAGCAGAGGCTTTAATTATGATAAAGATGTGTGATATGGCGGATTCTTATTGGTCTTACGTGGTAAAAAAAAGTCAATAAGCAATCTAACATGGCAAGTCAAGAGGTCAATGAACAAAATTATATTTGACTGGCCCAACCACAATAACATTCGGCCCGACCTCCCTTACTTGGCCCGGCTTCAAATTCACTCAGGCCCGGCCCAAAGGTCCCTCAATCGGTTCGGTCACTAGGTTTCACTCATGGCTAGTCCGCTCTCGATCGACTCGGTCACTCGGATGGTCCAACCTTGCCATGCTCTCGGACAGTCCGACCTCGCCATGCTCCCAGACAATCCAACCACGTTACACTCTCGAATCGCCTCGGTCACTCAGCTACGCTCTCGGCCACTTGACCATATATACTCAACCGTCTCGGCCACTCGGCCTTACTTTTGACTGTCTCGGTTACTCGGTCTCATTCTCAGTCTCGATCGACTCGGTCACTCGATCTTATGCGCGGCCTTGACCGTCTCGGCCCCAACCAACCTGACCACTCTATTCGACACTGGCTCGGTCTCTCTCAATCATCCTCAGTATTAGAAGATAACTAAGCGTGTGCGAACTCTGCCAAAAGATAAGGATGATTACTATGTTAGCAGGTCTGATCCCTACATCCCTCTGTGTCTCTACCCATAGCTAAAAAAAATAAAACAATCCGCATGGCCAAGTCATAGGGCGGTTACAAGGTTTGTAAACTCAGTTTCCCTGATACTATACTATCCACTCACTTATCTGCAATTTGTAGAAATTGTCTCCCTAGATACCACCATAGCTTACTCCCATGTCAGTAGAATTGATGACTATATAAGTTTCCCCGCAAGTATGAAGAACTCTCTCTGAAAATTTCATATTCTTCTTCTTCTTTATCCCTGTTTCTCTTTGCTGACTTGAGCGTCGGAATGACCTGTCGAAAATCTCTGGCACCTAACTAATCCGCTCGTTCAGCTTCTTTTCTTAGGTCCTTAAATCAGCGGGATCGACGACGATTGAGATGACATATATTTAACTAATGATTTACTTTCCACCACATCCAGTCGGAATAATATGAATCATAGGCATTTCAGGTTTAAGTTTAGTATCGAGCAGCCTTTTGACATGCATGCATTAACTACGAGAGAGCCTCCAGGTGAATGTACGTATTATAAAGATCTTGGTCGAGTCAGATTCTTTTCCATGGATATATACTGATTAATGACGACAGATCAAGATAATACGGAAAAGGATTACCCGTATCCATGGAGCGCATAATACGGAAGATTGGAAAGAAGCGTCTCGTCGATGTCAAAGATCCATATGTCTTTCCCATCGCCCTCGATCGTAACAGTAGCGGCGAAGTTTAGCGAGTCGGCGGCGACAACCTTAGAATCCGAATAGTACTGATCCCCGTCGAAGTACTTCTTCACGTACCCAATGCACTTACTTGGGATCGAATACCAAGGCCCCGCGTTGTTAGTCTCCACAGAGAGCCTCCAGCCGCCGCACAAGTAGTCATTGGCCGCTCCTCCAACGCCTGCGGGACGGCTGAGGGTGCGGCCTCCGGGGAGCATCCGGAGGAGGGAGTGGTAGGCGTCGGCAGAGGCGAAGGTGACGGTGAAGGCGAAGAGGGAGATGAGGAGGAGGAGGGCGAGGGATCGAAAGGGCAGCATTGCGTCGGAGGCTTCAATCAATGGCAGGTGCGAGTACTTCACATCTTTCTCAGCTTATAAAGCCAAAAAGGAAACATGAAAACCTCAATTTTATAATTAATTAACATGCTCTAATATTGCTAAATGAACGGTCAGAGTAAATCTGCATGTGTTTACTGTTTTTACGAAAAATAATTTAGTATTTAATTTTTTTTTGTACCGAGCCTTGTTGGGAATTCCCTTCCCGCGCCCACTCACGTACGACCGTTGTCCGGATTCGCGTCGGTTGTTTGATTCAGTGCCTATTTCTTCCACGTGTTTGGCATGATAAATCAGCCAGATGTAATGATGGATCCGACAAACCTTTGCAAATCCAGCTCATCAATTGCTGGCAAAGTTGTCTTCTCCGCTAGATTGTGGTTGTGCGAGACTGCAAGTTCATCCGGAGGATATGAGTGAGTACTTCGATTGTGGTTATACGATTGAGGTAGCGATATGATAGCAATCAGGCTGGACCATGTACATGTGGTCCAACTTCTAATGGATTCTACTTGTGGTAACACAATAAAATTTGAATCATATCATACTAAGTTGAATTGAGTAAAGTTAAAAATAACTAGCATCCGAGACATAATTGAGTTAGTTATAAAGCATCAGAATTACTAAAATATTTAAAATAAAAATAATATTTTTAATATATATTTATTTATTTTATACTTTTTTTTATATAATCTAAATATTCAACTCTTACAATCGGATTAATTTTGAAGATGGACAGTCCATATTAAAAATAAAATAGATAATCCAAACTGAAAATCAATCCTTATCCAATTAGAAAATATGTTATTATTTGACTAATTTATTAGCCGTTAATTGAGAATCAAAACAACTATTAATTAGTTAATTAAGTTATCATTATTTGATTGTAATATATACAATTATCATTTGATTGTTAACAATGTGGCTAATTAATCATCCATCTTTTATAAAATGGTTGTCTTATCCCTTTTGGAGGAGACTACAAAAGTCTCTTTTCTATTTCCAGTAGAAAACTTGCACAGATTTTCTCTACTTTTCGTATTCTCAAACAAGAGGGCTCTTGGGAGAGAAGTTTCATTTCTCTTTGTAATACTCTCCTTGTGATATATTTTGTGAATACAAGAGTGAGTTCTTTAAGGAGTGTTTTATTTTGTGTGTTTGTGAATCTGAATTTCTGTGAATCTTTCTACATGGTATCAGCTGAGCAAGATAAGGTTATCTCCTACAGGAACTTTCGAGCTTATTCTGTATACTAGTTCACACAACCTTAATGAACTTTTATATGTTCTGCCAACATGGGAGATTTGCAAGCAAGTTTATTTCTCTTAGGTCACTCATATTAAAAGTTCCTTAAACTCAAGGAAGCTCTTGAAGTATATTACAAAGGATCCTCTTACCGAGTTGAACCTTTCTTTCGAAGCTTTTGGAAAGAGACGGATGATGAAGTATTTATTCCCCTATCAAATTCTATGGATAGAACAATGGTCACTTGTGCCCTAACGTCGAAGGCCCTCTGGGAGCAAATGAGTAATCTGTATGGACAAAAATCAAATTTGGGAGAATCTTCGAGATCAAAATACAAATTGTAGATATCAAGTTATTTGGTGACTCTGAAGATCTATGGAATAAATATAATACTTTGAGACTGATTACAACCGACCTCAAAGTTTTACAACAACAAAGAGAGAAAGATATGATATTTGGCCTTCTTATGTTGTTAGAAGAATCATATGCTCCTCTACGTCAAGAGATTCTGATGACAAGAAACTTTCCTCGCTATCAAGAGGTCAGGGCTATGATTCAAAGAGTTGCAATAAGCATGAGACTTGAAGCCTCACAATCAAAGGGTCATGACTTCACCTTAGACCTAGAAGAACAAAAAAGCCAATAAAGTACAAGAAACCAAAGCTGTATGTGGATACTACAAGAAGCCAAATCACACAAAGGAAAAATGTTAGTGCCTTCATCTACACCTAAGGCCTGAACACTTGAAGAAAAAGGATCAATCATCCCATGCTCTAAAAATCACCATCAATGATATCTCAAAGCTACTTGAGCAAACTAAAACATACATAAATTATCAAGGTAATTGTCGCAATGCTTCTTATACTGCCTTGAAAACGTAACCATTTGATTGAGATTTTCCTGTGTCGTAACTATTACTTCGCTAGGACTTTTTTTCTCCATCGAGTCGTGATTGTTAGTAGTCCTTCTAGTGTTAACCATCGCAGTGTCTTAGCTCAAATTTTTCACAAACGGTATCAATTTATTCCGACCAAATACCATAAATGGTTAAGCCACCAATCAACGAACGATCAAGCATGCGCGCTCTTCGGAGATTGTCGATAAAGAGGATGAGAAGGACCTACAACATACTTAAACAGAGAGTTAGATTAGTGTCAGAGAGTTCCGATAAGCCACTTCAATGTTCAAATTAGAGTTACTTGAGATATCAAAAAGTAGAGAAGGAAAAAAGAAACAAGCGAGAGCTTGATGGATCCGAAAAAGAGTGTGTGTGAGCATAGAAATAGGCCCCCTGCATGTATCTTCTTTAGAATTTATATAGTTGTCAGAAGAGAATCTCCACATTGGACTCCACCTTCCTCTTTATTATCTTCGTGTAAGCTAGTAGGGGACCAGATATTCGACAGTCGTTGATGGCTAGTCCATTAGATGAACGCCATGTGTCTGATGGGCGATATCCAAGGGATTGAATCTTACGACCACCTAACTGCTCCACCATTCATACAATGTCATGTGTTCAAGAATATTCGTAATCATTATCCGCACGTGTTCTCAGTGGGTTCTATAGAGTGTATGTCCAATCCAAGATAGAAGAGGAAATGAGGTCGATGTTGAGTGGCTCTGAGGGTAGACAATGTTGACAACTAAAGCCGAGGTAGTGAGGATATCAGTGGCTAAGACCGAGACCTTCCACGAGCAAACGAGGCCAAGGTAGGTTGTAGATGATCAGGGTCGAGACTGGTGACTGAGGTTGAGACAGTGGGGGTGATGTTGGCTAAAACTGAGATGGAGATGGTGCCAAAATTTGAGACTGAGACAGTAGAGATGCTGGTGACTGTGACTGAGATAGAGACAGAAATTGTGTCGAGATCTTAGCCCGAGAAAGTAGAGATGTTGGTGGCTAAGACTCATGAGAAAGAGATGCTATCGAGATCTAAGGCCGAGATAGTGGAGATGTCAATTGCTAAGACTGAGATAGAAATGATACCGAAATCTGCAGTTGAGACAGTCGGATGTCGGTTTGATCAAATCGGAATCTCATCCGGGCTAGGCTTAATTCTCTTTGGGTTATATTTGACACACCTTAACTTTGATAGATAGATCAACATAATTATTGATCCAACAGGCCACGTGGAGACGATAGGATTCCGCCACATCACATATTATGCAATAATATGTATATCGTTATAATATAATTGGATTAGATCCAACAAATGAATTCAAATTTCAAACTAAAATAGCACAAATTTACATTTTAAACAAATGAAAAAAAATTGATTTAGAGTTTTTACACAAATTTTTATAAATATTTTTTTAAAAAGTAACCTTTTATAAAGCATAAAGTAATATTTTTATATATATATTTTTTGGCATGATATAAGAAAGTAAAAATTCTACTTTTTCTCGATTTGTTGCCTAGATTTTATTTGCAAGATCTTGTCGGTTGTTAGATGTCCCACTGATGGATGCTTGACAAGCTCCTCGAGCTACCTTGTTTGATATTTTTTAAGTAAAGGTGAATTTGAAAAATTAGACCCCTCAAATAATATAATTTACATGAGCTTTAAATTAATATTTCTTTTTTATTTTCTTTTTTTCATTAGATAAATATTCAATATATCTAATAAAATATTAAAAATATATTAAAATACATAAATTATTAAATTTTTGATAAACAGTTAATATAAAAATACTTTATAAAAAAGAGCAATTAAAGAAATTGAAATACATCCTATTGATAAAATATAATCAAAATTTATAATTAATTTTTATATAATTTTTTTAAAAATTTGAGGACCCAATTTTATAAAATCTCTCTGGCATTCTCAACTAAGTTAATAAACAATATAGAACAGTCTTAATTTCACCTAAGTAAGATTAAAAAATTCTTTAACCCAATAGTACTCAGGCCTCTTATGATAAATCTCAGTTAGATTCATTGACTATCCCTGAGAGTGATCGGTCCGGTTCTATAGAAGTTTCTCATTGACCACCAAGGTAAATCAGAAAGTACACGCAACGGCCAGCCCAGACGCTCAGCATCCTTTGATTATGTTGCGCTCCTCATTTGGAGAAAAATTTCTACAAATACACTATAGCTGGGGATCGAACTACGGATGCCTGTGTGATAATTTGGATGTCCTACCGCGGCATCATGCCCCAGGGACGTACTTAGGCCTCTTATGCTCTATTTGGTTGGGGTGAGAAAATGTTCATTAATGGAAATTAACCTCTCCTAAAGTCCGACCTGGCTCTATTTGGTTGGGGTGAGAGAAAATTTATTAACGGAAATTAGCTTCCCCTGAGGTCCGACCCTATGTGTCTTGTCCAAAAATAATTTAATATAATAATTAAATTCTTTCCCTCACTTTACGTAATTTAAATTGTCATACCAACCAACCAATATAAAATTAAAAAATATAAGCAAAAATAATTAATGCGATCAATAAAAAACTAAAATACTAAATTTGATGTAAACAAAAACTCCAACGTGAAGGGAAAAATCCCATATTTTATGTCACTCGAACTCCTCCACTATTAACAAATCTAGAATTAAATATGTAACAACTCTTGAAAATAATAATTATCAATTAATACAAAAAAGTAGATTTCAACAAATTTTATCGAAATGAAAATTTTAAGGTTCGCCGTACTAGTAGAATTAATAAAGTGAGAATTGAACACCCAACGCAATACAACACAATACGACAACAAAGGTGTACGACGTTAAGTCGCAGTCCGATCCTCTGTTATAGCATGAGTCGACAAATTTAGTGGAAAATTTGTATTCGACGGCCTCGATCGACCCATGTGTAAAATAAATTAAAAGTTTATCTTCGTAGATAGAATACTCAATTCAGCATCGACAAGAACAGCGTGACCAAAAGAACTAGTTGAGCGAAACACAAACAGACAAAAAAAAAGAGAGAATTGAACGGCCACTGCAAAAATAATAATAAATTTACGAGAAACAGAAACAGACAAAAATAATGAGAATTGAACGACCACTGTAAAAAATAATAATAATAATAATAATATTTACGACTAAAATAACTTTCTTACAAGTTAACAACATATTAAATATTCATCATTACGAAAATATATTTCATCACTAATTTACAACGAATAAAATTTTTCTCAATACATAATTTAGCGATAAAAAATAATTTGTCAGTAATTTGGCGATCAAATTGGTGACAAAACTTGATTCGTCGTCAATTTGGTAACGAATTTATTGTCATCGTCAAATTTAGAGCATAACTCTAAATTCCCCAATCCTTCTTTTCTTTCTCTCCCATTTCGCACAGCCTCTCCTCTCCGGATCCCCGCAAACCGCTGTCGCACCATCGCCATCGTCGCCTCTCCACTCCCAGCGTCGGATCTCTCCAATGAGCGAAGGCCATCGTCATTTCTGGTATTCTCACTCTCCATTCGTATAATTTAGGTGGATAATGTGTACCAATTACATCGTATATAACTCTTATATAGTTATGTGAACAAGACTATTTGTTCATTTGCTCAACACAAGCGATATGCCTCTAAGTTTTCAATCCAATTGAGATAACTTAGTTAAGTCTCATCCAAAATTCAATATTTGAATATCACAATTGTTTTATCGCACTCTACCAAGATAAATTGAGTCACTTTGCTATAATAAACATGTCTACAATTAATCAAGGTAAAAGAGAGTACTAAACTTTAATAGACATATAAAAATGATCTAATTATTATAATACTACTAATTAAACATGCATCACATGCAAACATAGCGCACATCAACATATATGCATAATTAAAAATGTGATATGATTATGACCTGTTTACTATAATCTTCTCAAGCCAATGAGAAGATCAAAAGGTTAACCTAGGGAATTGCATCTTCTTCATGTGCTTCCTTGGTTGTCGTGTGTTGTTGGCCTACTCCTTTTCCATTGTCGTCCAATAAACTAGTATTATTCTTAATTAATTATACATTACAAATTTAAAGAAACATCGAGTTACATTCGAAAGAAGTCTAATTTTACAACTGAAAGTATAAAGGTAAAAGGCACGACATGTAGGTCGTATTATGAATTACAACATGCACACATACACATAATTCAATCACATTGGGTAAAAGGGACTATAACCATGCATCATGGCATACATCATTCGTAATAAATCTTAACCATATACTATGACATGCTTTTATTATAATTCTAAACAACGATTTATGAGCCGCAATCTTACGGCAATCCCACTAATAAAGTCATGAAAGATTTGTTGAATGAAATCGGATTATAGTATGTGTTCATATTATGTATTAAGATACTACAATCCTTTAGTTTAATCAACACAAATTATTTGCTCGACAAAACTACTCATACAATCATGCAAATCATAATAAGCACATGCTCGTCATCTATATCAAATATGAAACATAACTAAAATGATGTATACGCTTTCGCAAGTGGCTCTGATACCACTGTAGGGATCTTTACAAAAAATAATAAATAAACACAGTAGAATAAAATTGATCCCTCCAGAGATCTATGCGAATGTAGTATACATATTTGATCGAGTTGTTACCTTTGTTGCATGAACAGAATAATCCCGACAATAACTTGATTCGGTAGATCTCAGCATGATCAAAATGGTCATGCCTCTTTGTTATCCACACTAACACGTCCTTCATTTGTCACACGAACTTAGCATTCGGAAAAGAACCACCTTCATTGTGTTATTAACTTGGATGGTTTTGCCAAGAGTAGAAGAAGATGAGAGTAGAAGTGATCATCCACCAAATGCATAAAATTGATCTTTTGTACTTCATCCAATGAATACAAAAGGTCATCTATGTTAATATCGATGGAATCAAAATATCTCCATAATGACATACTATTGTCCACTTTAATTTGGGCCTAAGTCCTCATAACTTTGTTCTTGGGCTCTTCCCAAAAGGTCTCATTCCAATAGAGATATCTTCCATCCTTTTAAACTCATGATCTTTTCCATGTGTTCTCCGTTTGATGTCTGAATCCTCGACCCACTAGGACTTTTTGCTCCTCAATCCATCCGACCTACTAGGACTTCTTGTCCCTCGGTCCACCTGACCTACTAGGACTTCCTGCCTAGCCGCAACTAAGACTTTTTGCCTGGTGTCTAGTACTCTTGATTCAGATATGGGAGCACTCACTTTCTTTGTTTAAGGTTCAACCCACATGATTCGATCTGGATCATGGCTCTTCCAGCGGTTAATCCGGTGAAGAGCGACATCGCTCTGATACCACTTGTTAGTACCGATGGAATCAAAATATCTCCACAATGACATGATATTGTTCACTTTGAGCCTAAGCCCTCGTGGCTTTGTTCTTGAACTCTCCCCAAAAGGCCTCATTCCAAGGGAGATATCTTCCATCCTTTTAAATCCATATCTTTTTCATGTGTTTTAGATATGGGACTATGTTTGCACCCTTGCAATCAAACAATCTAATGAATACAAAGGATCATGCAATGAATACCAATGAATACAAAGAGTCATCCAATGAATACAAAAGGTTTTTGCCTTTTGCTCTCCTTTTCATCAATACTTCATTAATCTCTATTAATGGACATTAATTCTCTTTAGTGGTTGAGTATAATCCAATGAGTCTAATTCAGATTAAACTCAATCTAATAGTTGGATTCATTTGGTCTAACTTGGATTAGACTTAACCTTATAATCTTAGGGTCCATCATATTTTAGTCAAACTAAAATATACCCATCTTCAAATCAACATGTTTCTAATTATGTGTGACTCAATAGGTTTTCATAACGTTGGTAATATATTTAAAATAATATTTTAGATACATAAGCAATGAGTGATATCTAACAATGCATCATCGCTACCCAAGTGATAATAATATCGAGATTCGACCTAACCTTTCTGTGTCTATTATCTTGTATAACTTGATCCTTATATCTTCGATATCTAGATTGATTCATGAGGCATAGATTGTGGCATCTCCTTATCAATATTTGTGTTTCTTGATCTCTAAGTAGACTCTCACTTAATCAAATAAGTTCAATATCTCATATTGACTTATTTGTGCATGATCATGCATTTTAGTAGTCCTATTTAATCAAGGGACCCATAAATATCACTTCAATCATATGGAATGGTTAAATCTCATCTACATCACTCATATCCCTTCACATAATTTATTACATATCCAGTGATCGATTGTATAGTTCACCTTATTATAAGTGTCGTTTGTCGATACTAAAGTACACAACTCCTTATATAGGAAACCATAGTAACTTCAAGTCTAAGGATTATTTATAGTAATAATCACTATAGGAATGTTTATGACACTCATATAACAATCTATGAAATATTCTCATGGCGAATCAATTCAGTACATATTCTTTAATATATACTCATGTGTCAACTTGATATCTTATATACATGACTTGTGATATTAAGTCATCAGTTGACCTACATGCTAGTTTCAACACATTAATATTGCCCTTATATATTAAAGCTTAACTAGGAATAGTTAAGAGTAGTTTTCTATATATAAGTTTATAGCCTTCCACTATTAATTCAACCAATTGATACGTTGTAGACTACAACCTACTGTCATAGAACATTATTATACTTATTCATCTAGCATATATCCGAAGTAAATATAATAACCATAAACTTTATCTTTTGTTAATAAAATATGATATAAAAGTTTCTTTGTCAATCATCTCATAATTGGCTCTAGGTCTAACATTAACAGAATGATAGTTCGTGGTGCATGTGTATTGATAGTCAAGCATTCAATCGTATCACTATCAAATATAGATTCTCTATACCATGAATTGATGATATGTTTGATATGTTAGCTGGCGCATAATTGTTCTCCGAACTTGATTTGCAACGTAGCTACCATCAAATTTGAATCAAGCTAGGGGATGAATGGAAGACAACATTCAAAACTAGGGATGACTTGTATGAATGATTCATCATGCCTTTTAGGCTTTCTAATGCTCCAAACACCTTCATGAGGGTAATGACTCAGGTTATTCACCCTTTTATTGGAAATTTTATTGTTATTTACTTTGATGATATTCTTGTTTATAGCCAAAATATGTGTCATCATATGGAGCATCTAAGAACTATTTTGATGACTTTAAGGAAGGCAGAACTCTATGTATTCCTTAAAAAGTATAATTTTGTGGCTAGCCACCTAGTTTTTCTAGGTTGTGTCCTGACTCCTTCAAGTGTTATGGTGAATGATGAAAAGATTAAAGTTGTCCAAGAGTGACCTGTTCTTAAGAATATGCATGAACTACATAGTTTCCATTGATTTCTATCATCAGTTCATAAGAAATTTCAGTGCCGTTGCAACACCATTAATAGATTATTTAAAGAAGAGACAGAGTTCTTGCGGACTGTAGAAGTAGAAAAGAGCTCCAATGTCATCAAAGAAAAGCTCTCTAGTGCCCCTGTCCTACTCCCAAAATTTCAAAAAAAAATCTTTGAAGTTGATTGTGATGCTTCCCATGTGGGAATCAGAGTAGTACTTAGTCAAGAGGGACATCCAGTAGCATTCTTTAGTGAAAAACTAAATGAGACAAAGAAGAAATATTCTACTTATGATGTGGAACTCTATGGAATTGTTTGAGCACTTCGACATTGACGACCTTATCTCATTCAAAGGGAATTCATTCTTAACTTAGATCATGAAGCTTTCAAACATATAAATTTGCAAGCCAACTTGAATAGAAGGCATGCTGGTAGGGTCTCATTCCTACAGGAATATACTTTCATGTTGAGATACAGAAGTGGAAAGCTTAACAAAGTTGTCAATGCACTTATTGCATTAATTAATTCGACAATTACATACTAGTGGAGGGAGTTGATGTCATTCGAGATATATATGAAGATGATAATGATTTCGAGATCATTTACCAAAAGTGTAAGGAGAGAGTGCACGAGGACTATTTGCTACATAATGGCTTTCTTTTTAAGGGAGCACATTTATGCATCCTCAAATATTCTCTCAGAGATCATTTCATTAAAGAACTTCATGGTGGAGGGCTTAGTGGACATTTTGGACAAGGTAAAACTTGGTCGTTGATTAAGGAGAAATATTTTTGACCTAAACTTTATTGAGATATTGCAAAATTTGTAAAAAAGTGTTGAGTATGCTAAACTTGCAAAGGATAAAGTCAAAACTCTAATGCTTATACTCCCTTACCTATTTCAACTACTCCTTGGGAGCCTATTAGCATGGATTTTATTGTTGGGTTGTCAAGAAAACAACAAGGTATTGATTCTCTTTTTGTGGTGGTGGATCGCTTCTAAAAATAGTGCATTTTATTCCTTGCAAAAAGACCATGGATATTTTATATATTGTTGATTTGTCTTTTAAAGAAGTCATCAAGCTTCATGAACTCCCTACGACTATTATGTCAAATTGTGACTCAAAATTCCTTAGTCATTGTGGAGAAGTTTGTTGCAGAAATTGAGAACTAAGCTGCTTTATAGTAGCATGTACTATCCAGAATCAAATGGACAAACAGAGATCGTCAATCACACAATGGGCAACTTACTTTGAAGCTTTGCTTCAAAAAGGCCAAGCAATGGGATATCATCCTTTCTAGAGCTAAGTTTGCTTATAATTATATTGTGAATCACTCTATAAGAAAACCTCCTTTTGAAGTAGTGTATGAGAGCAATCCTCGTCACTATCTAGACTTTGTTGATGTTCCTACACTTAGTAAGGCGACTAAAGATTTTGCAACAACAATGGCAAGGGTCCAAGATGAGGTTAAAAGAAGTTTCAAGAAAGTAATCAATCCTACGAAGAAGCTACAAATACCCATAGAAGAATTCAGATTTCCAATAAAAATGATCTTGTTTGGGTTTATTTGAAAAGAGAGAGATTTCCCGCTAGAACATACAATAAGCTCAAGGAAAAGAAGATCGGTCCACATTTGATTTTGAAAAAAATAAATAATAATTAATTTCCTACAAGGTCAAGCTCATATCACATATACATACTCATCCAACATTAATGTTCGTGATTTGACTTCTTATCATGGAGAAAACGAACTGAACTATGAGTCAAGTTCTTTCTTGCTTGAGGAGGATGATGCAGGGCAGATTTCCAAAGGTTGGGGAGTTGAAAGGACAGTCTGCTAGTAAATTACAAAGGTTTGGGAGTTGAAGTCAAAGATTAGGGACTAAAGTACTTTATTATTACATTTAGTTCTAATTTAAGTCTTTACATAGTATTGTGTTAGGGAGTTGGGGAAGGATGAATTTTGATTGATAATAATACTGAGAATAGAGTTATCTATTCTTCCATGGATTCTCATCTTGTGAAGTCGAATTAGTATTTATCTTCCTATTTCTTTGGTCATTTTTTATTTTATTTAATATTGTCAAGTCCGGCATATGTTTTCTAGCCTGTTTACTTGGGATTATTAATATTATTAATAATCAAATCATCGTTATAAATCTTGACACGCCCTTTTAAATTAGTTTATCCCAACTTAATATTGTGTCAACCGTCCCTAGTGCGACGCCCTCACCAGCTCACCTTGGTGAGTCGCCTTACAAAGACTAGCCTACCTTTGGCATGATGACTTCCACATGGAATCAAATGCGTTCATCTCGAACGGATGATTCCCAAGGCTCCTCCTCCATCGTAATACTTTAGGTCTTCCACTTGTCCCCGGGGCAATGGTACAATGGTAGGACATCTGAATTATGATCTAGGAATCCGCGGTTCGATCCTCAGCTACGGCGTATTTGTAAGAATTTTTTTCCAAATGGGAAATGCAATCAAAGGATACTGGGCATCTGGATTGGCCGCCGTATGCGCTTCCCGATTTATCCTAGTGGTCGATGGGAAACTTCTGTGGGACCGGACTGATCACCCCAAAGGATTGAATCCATGAGACTGACTGAGATTTATCATTTTTTTTAGATCTTCCACTTCTCGTTTACTTCTTTTGTTTATTAGACTTATGGCCTGTTTACTCGGGATGATGGATTTGAAAACTGAGGAAAATTTTCACACCGAAAGTTTTCACGTGTTTATTTTATCACAGAGAATGGATTACTCGTCCTTTACATTGTTTACTTGGGATAAAATAACTAATGGATGGATTTAGAAATCCATCTGCGAATCCATTTTTAGACTGTTTTTTACTTACGCTGTGTTGAGGTTTTGCAGGATTGTACTGATAAGAATCACTTTTCGATCCATTAAAATCATTTTTTATTTAGATATTCGATTACACAAATTAATTTTAAAAGAGATCATTGTTCTTTTAATTTAGCTATGGAAGTACAATTTGTTCATAAATTTACTTCTAAATGTTTTATTATTTTTAAAATTATTTTACTATTGCACTATATTATTAGTGGGGATCATTAAAATTATTTTTAATTAAAAAATTTAGCTACATGGGATTAGTGGTGAATGAATATTGCATCGAATTTCTGGAGAATAATAATAAAATTTAAAAAAAAGTAAATAATTTTACTTCTCAATTCTCACTTTTCTATATTGCCATTATACATAAACTAAGAAAAGATTTTATATATTCTCTCATCTGAAAATTTTATTAATAAAAAAATCTCAAAAAAAATTTAAAAAAGGAAGAGCTTCAATCTTTTTGTATGGGCCAAGTCTGGATGGGGGGCGGCTTGGCCCGTGGGCTAACTTAGGCATGACTGAATACTGGGTGACGTGGCTAGTCTGAGATATTTAAAAATAAAAAGACAAATTAAAATAAAAAATTAACAATTTTAAAATACATTAGAAAATATCTAAAAATTTAATTAATTATAATCTTATTTACATATTTCTATAATTTTCTTTATTTTTAAACATTTTAAAAATTAAGCGGTCCAGACTGAGGCCCATGTTGTAATCGGTATAGTCCATAATAGACCGGATCCAACCCGACCCGAATTGGCAGATGTTAATCCTCTAGATGTGAAAATTCGATTAAATCGACCAATCGATCGAACCGATCGAATTTCAAAATTTAATTCGGTTATTTTAGAAATTCAATTTTTTTAAAAAAAATTTGATTAATTCGATTATTTTGGTTTGATTTCGATTTTAAAATTTTTTATTAGATTAAACGGAATAAATCAAATTAATAAAAATAAAAATATAATTTTTAAATTTTTAAATAATTAATTTATAAATCTCTAATTAATTAATAAATTTTTTATAATATTTAAAAATTTTAATTATTTTAATTTAATATTTTATCAATTTAATTTATTTAATGTTTATTTAAAAATACAATCGATTTGATTAATTAAAAAAATTCGATTCCATTTTGATTAATTCACGATTCGATTTTAATGAAATACTCACCCCTCATAACCTTCATGCTACTCGTTCTTTTTTAAAGAGCCTTCAGCCGCCTCACCTATCGTATCCTGCCCTCCGCTTCGCCTAAGAAATTTGAATCCCGTCGCCGCTCCGATCTAGGGTTTGGTTGTTGCCGCCCGCTATGTACCGAGCTGTCGGATCTCGTCTCAAGTCTCTCAAGGTTAGTTGATCCTCTCGATCGCTCCGCCTCTTTCCCCTCGTAGAATTTGGATTTCTTCTATTGCCTTTCATTTTTTTATGAAAACTCCGTGCTCCTACTTTCTTAGTTTAGATGATTACAGGTGTATTTTATTAAATTTTTTTTTAAAAAAATTGTTCTTCTAAGTGCTATTTGGTTGAACGGACTTGGTGATGGTTGATGGGATGCAACTAACTCCGGAATTTAGTTAGAGCTTTAACACTTATATTCCAAGAAGTAACCTTTCTCCTAATCTTAACAGGAAAAACTGTTAATTTCTGGAGGTTTATTGAAGATTTGTAGGCGATGTCTGATGATACATATTGTCCTTAGCGAATTCATTCTTGCCTTTCAATGCCTCCAAGTAGGAGCAAACATCGAGAAATTTGCTTTTGGTTTTGTTACCAACAAATTGTGATAGATATGGAGTAAGAAATATTTCATAAAAAATGAGGCTAAGGTAGTGTTCCTGTTGAGATGCGCCTTCGGACGAGACGGCTAGCTCACTCTACAGCACCTCGTCCAAGATCTGCCTCCCTGGTGGATAGAGAGCCTGCAAGAAAGAGCTCGTGAGATGGAGGGCCAGGGATCCTCCCTGGCGCGACCACTCCGATGCTTAAGTTAGTGGGTGAAGATGAGGAACTGCCAAGGAAGAAGAAGAGAAAAAAAAATGTGAGAGCTCGTGTGCGCCTACCTTTCTCCACTGAAGCACTAACCCTTTTAAGGAAGGAGATTCTGAAATGTTATCTCTCTGACATGACTCAGAGGGCTCCATCAACGTTATGAGTGTGTCCTAGAGAATGTCTGAGGGTATGGTCCGAGGTATGGCCCGTTCAGTAAGCACGTGGCGGCGTTGACTTACAAGAAAGGAGCAGTCCCCTCAGACACGTGTAGTGATGAAATAGGTGAGAGGACACGTGGGATCATCATAACAAATGATGGACGGAGTGGCCCTTGGGAATTGGCGGGTGAGAGAAGGGGCACAACCGAACCGAAGTGGCCTTCGGTTCATCCCCCAGCATGGCGCACGAGGAGGAGGCGCGACCGAACCGAAGTGGACTTCGGTTCGTCCCCCGGCATGGCGCACGAGGAGGAGGCGCGACAGAACCGAAGTGGACTTCGGTTCGTCCCCCAGCATGGTGCACGAGGAGGAGGCGCGACCGAACCGAAGTGGACTTCGGTTCGTCCCCCAGCATGGTGCACGAGGAGGAGGCGCGACCGAACCGAAGTGGACTTCAGTTCGTCCTCAGAAGAGCGAGCGAGGAGGGGTTACATGAGGTGTCCCGTGCCTCCTTGGGTGTGATTGACCCGATCACTTGTTAGGACTTGGTTAACCTCGTCCGTATACTTAATCCCATAACAGGTAGTAATATTAGAGATCATTTATACACATTAAGGTATACAACGCATTGCGATTTACATGGATTGTTTAAGACAGGAAACTCTATGTTGGAAGCTGCAAATTACATTGAATGTTAGTTTCATGCTAATGCAGACAATTGCTATCGTAGGCGGGTAGAATTATGCTGGGAATGCATTACAAGGAAAAACTGAGCCTGACTATTACTTTTTTTTTTCTCCATAAAGGAACTCTTCGATAGTTGGCATACCTTTGCCATGGGTGTTAGAACAGTCCAAGAGATCTAGTTTGTTTTTAGATCTATATTTCATGGCTTTGCAATATCAGTGAACTATGGGTACAGATACAGGCAAAGATCATCCTAAAAAGATAATTGGTCAAAGTTGTAGTAGTGGGCACAATTATGCCTGCAGTTTATCATTCAGTACTTTGAAAGAATCAGGAAGCAGAGAATCAAGATTATATTTATATAATCTTGGTTAATCCTGGGTTTGAATAAGCAGATTAACTGATCAACATAGACAAATAGGGGGCATGAAAGGGAAAAAAGAGGCCTCTATTGGAGATATATGAATCACTCTGTAGAAATCTTGTGATTTCTTACCTGAGTTAACAGTTTGAGCACATTGGGAGTTTGGATGAACTTTCTCCTTGCTTGCTAGTTTCTTTAAATAAATAAAGGAAACAAGCTTTGCAACATAATATTTAACTAAATTTTAGAAACTCTTTGTGACCACAATGCTCCCCGAAGTCAATTACTGACCAAGTTTACTCGCCAATTTATTACCTAATAGTTGGGCTACCACCTCAATTTAAGAAAGAGTATGATACAATTGCTCTGCTATCCATTCAATCACAACTATAATATTGCAATCAACTTTGGATTACTATCATGAAAAAGGGGTTTAGGATTGAAGAACTTATGTTCTAAGATATCCTGAAGCGTGATTTCACAAACTATAATGAACTATTAGTCACCAATCTGATTTGAACTATTTAAGTTTGATTCCTAGAATCAATTCATGCCTTGCCAACTTTCCAAGATGGGTCATCCAAATGGAGAAGAGCTTTTTGAAGTCTTGCCATGTGTGATCATTGTACCCCTTAACCTAAAAAAATTCATAAGGTTATGCCATACTTTATATGTTGGAGCATCGGACTATTAGGAAGAAGCATAAAAAGTTAATGTGTCAAAGGTCAAAATGCTAAGATGGATGTGTAATGTTTTTGCAAATGATAAAATGAAAACATATTAAACTTATAGATCAATAAGATGTAGCTCCAATGAATGATAAAATGCGAGAAAATAAATTTGGACGATATATACATGTCCAAAGATGACCAATATATGTTGTAATTATAAGAGGTGAATCTATTAGAATGGAAAGCATAAAAGGCAAAAGGAGACCAAAGAAAACATCGATCAATATGATAAATTTTTTAGTTTATTAATTTGAATATCAATAGCAATTTAATAAAATTCATATAAAAAAGGGTAGTTCAATTCACGAAGCTCCTGCTAATACAAGGTCTTGGGAAGGTCTATTGTATGTAGCCTTACTCTGCATTACAAGAGGTTGTTTCCGCGACTTGATAACTGACCGAAAATTGGGGGAGGTGGTCTTGGGGTTGATGATGATGATAATCATGTTGTTAGTGAATCTTGACTTCATGATCTATATTGTCTTTTAAATAACACAAGTCTTTTCTCGTTTGTTTGTTGAACTTAATTGTTTCCTTAAATAATAAGTGATGCAAAAACTTAATACTATATATAGTTAGTTACTATGACTATGTTTTTAAACATTCTTTTCTTGTATATTAAAGAACCATTTGAACTTTCAAACTATGGCTTACATTCTTTAACTTACTTTAATTGCAAGGTGGTTTTTCCCCTTTTCAAAATGGCATTTGATTGATTGATGGATGGATGGACATGTACAATAGTTTTTGTACTATTTCAAACCCCCTTTTTTTTGGGTCAAACCTAGACCCCCCCCCCCCCCCCCCCCCCCCCCCTCAAAGTGAACCTTGATATGGAAACATTCTTTTCTTGTAATAAAGATTTAAAGTAACTTTTCCATTTGAGCTTCCAAAGCATGGCCTTCATTCTTGAACTTCCTGGGGCTGTAACAGCAGGATAGTTTTTTTTTTTTGACTTGGATATCTGACTGATGGATGGATACAATATTTTTTTTCCATATATTTCAAGACTTGTTTTTGTCAAAACTAAACTCCTTTCAAAGTAAACCTTGATCTGTATAATTTCATTTTATCAGTTGGTTTTGTGTTAGTTTCAAAATTAAAGAACTACCTACTGCATTTCCTTTTTATCTGAGTTGGACGACCTTCATTTATTTGTTAAAACTGTTTGTTGCGAATAACACTATCAGCTAAGGGGAAAACAGTTATTTATGGGTGCCTTTTAACATGAAAGTGCTATATGTCTGATGACACTATTTTAAGTGGTTATTCTCTGTGCAGCACCAATCAGATGGTGCCAGGATTTTTGGCACTGTTAAATATGCAACCACAAGTGTTGCAGAAAGGCCCTCTGGAGGTATCTTTAGCTGGTTAACTGGAGGCAATTCTAGTCAGGTTCCTCTTGATTTTCCACTTCCAGGTCTTACACTTCCTCCACCTCTACCTGATTTTGTGGAGCTGGGCAAGACAAGGATCACAACCCTTCCTAATGGTGCCAAAATTGCCTCTGAAACAACACCTGTATGTTTTAAATTAATTATTCCTGTAATTTCTACTTGATGTTCTTTGTTTTAAGTATCCAAATATAGTCATAATTGGTTATGTTTGTTCAGAGCCCAGTTGCCTCCATAGGACTGTATGTTGACTGTGGTTCAATATATGAGACCCCATTGTCATTTGGTGCTACACATCTTTTAGAAAGAATGTCATTCAAAACCACAAGAAATAGGAGTCAGTTGCGAATGGTACGTGAAATAGAAGCCATAGGCGGAAGTGTTAAAGCATCAGCTTCTCGTGAACAGATGGGTTACACTTACGATGCTCTGAAATTGTACACCCCTCAAATGGTTGAGGTGCTTATAGATAGTGTCAGAAATGCTGTTTTCCTTGATTGGGAAGTTAATGAAGAGGTATTCTCAAACATTCTTACTTTACTGTTGAAAGTTCACTAGTAAATTTTCATTTCACTATCACAGCTTAAGAAATTGAAGACAGAGCTAGGAGAGGTCTCTAACAATCCTCAGGGTTTGCTTTTGGAGGCTGTTCATTCAGCAGGATATTCTGGTGCCTTGGCAAATCCTTTAATTGCTCCAGAGTCTGCAATAAACCGTTTAAATGGAACCATATTGGAGGGGTTTGTTTCTGTAAGATAGATTTCCCTTTGTCACTCCATTTACTTTCTCAAATTGTAGATTGTTGACTTGACTGTCAGTATAATAATTACAGGAGAACTATACTGCTCCTAGGATAGTACTTGCAGCCTCAGGTGTGGAACACGAGGAATTGGTATCACTGGCTGAACCACTTTTATCTGATCTTCCAAAAGTGCCTCGCCCACAAGAACCAAAATCTGTCTATGTTGGAGGAGAGTATAGATGTCAATCTGATTCGCCGGTTAGTGGATAATCGAGCCCTATCTTTGGATTTCATCTTACATGTCGATGATCTTTTCTCACTGGAAACAGAACACTCATATTGCACTTGCATTTGAAATTCCTGGAGGTTGGCACCAAGAGAAGGAAGCAATGGCAGTAACTGTTCTTCAGGTTGAAGTGTCAAATTAGACCCACAGTTTGTTTTGAATGGATATGCTACTCATGGGATGTTTTTTGTTGCTCACCGCGTGATTCATAATGAATAATGATAATGAATGTTGCAGGTGCTTATGGGAGGTGGTGGATCATTCTCTGCTGGTGGACCTGGTAAAGGCATGCATTCTCGGTTATGTACGTAACCAACTTTTTGATTGCCTTTAATACTTATCAAGATGTTTTTTTCTGTGACCAAGATTAATGATTTTGAAACTGCATTTTGTTGATAGCATTAGCAATTGAATACTTTAAAGGCTCATTCACATGTTTTATTTGTTGGACTTTAGATCTTAAAATTCACATGCTTATACTTAATATGCAGATCTCAATGCCTTAAGTCAGTTCCCACAGTTGGATTCATTTTCAGCTTTCAACAGCATCTACAATCATACTGGCATCTTTGGAATCTGTGCTAGCAGTGTATGCTCATCCTCCTTGATATAGATCTAACTGTTCCATCTTTTTGTTAAGTTTGGTAAACAAGTACCATGTGAATGCTGAGAAATTCTGTTTTGTAGATATAGTTTTCATATCACATTGAATAGCTGGTCTTTTCCGATATCTGTAATTCAGGTTGTATGAAAAGGTTAAAATGGTTTAGTAGCTAAACTGTATAAAAAAAGTTAAGCTGTGTACTAAAAAGGTTTAAATGGTTTAGTGGTGAATGGAAAATTAAGAGGTATTGGTTTGGGATCTCAAAATTGCTGAGTTGGTATAGTGGTGCTAAGAGAGTTTGTTGTTATATACTTCAACATGTTTACTGTGCAGGATAAAATGAAGTTAACAACGGTGTAATTATTGTTCTCCCTAATACTTCCCAAATTATCACCATGTTTATTTCCAATTGTCGGTCCAACATTTGTAATTTCAATCATATATCGCGATGCAAAACTTGAGCTGTGGTTTATTGTGGATCAGTTGGTTGTGGCAATGCTCCTACTATGCCATAATGTCAGTCATGTGATGGGGGAGATGAGGACAACTATTTTCAAAGATTCTGGATCAAGCTGTTTGAAAATCTATCTATAATGTGTTTGTACTCTGTAGTCAGTTAGACGGGTGGTTTCGTATTAATGCCCCAGAGTGTTTGTCGAAAATTTAATTCTTGCTGTGCTGCATGTTTTAAAATATAGACAAAATAAAATTTGCAAATGCTTCTCTTTTGGAGGTGACCAGCAGCTTGAAATGGTTATCTACCTACTTGTTTGGAATGTCATCACACTGATTCCCTTTTGCTATTTACTTGCTTTCTAACCATGTATTTGCATAGTTTTATGTACCTCTAGCTTTGGCCTTGCAGTTCTTTTTATCTTTTGTTGGTGGTAGAAGGTTAACCTTTTTCTCTGGATATATCTGCGAGTAATTTTCAAATAAATTTATCTCAAAGTGGTATTCATTTTGAGAAATTTCTGCTTCAGAATGTAAACTTCAAATGAAATTCCTACCCTCCGATTTTGTTCCATTATGTTGAACATATGCACTCACCAACTACCTGCGTTACTTCTCTTGGTCAGGGGCCAGAGTTCATTAGTAAAGCTGTTGATTTGGCAGCCCGAGAGCTGCTTGCAGTTGCAACTCCTGGTCAAGGTTGAATATTAATCAAAAGTCACTGAATGATTGCTAGTGTATGTGAATGAAATGTTTTATTTTTTTTTCTTTGACAGTTGATCAGGTGCAGCTTAATCGGGCTAAGGAGTCTACCAAGTCGGCCGTTCTCATGAACCTTGAATCTCGAGTACTAATCCTTCATATTCCCTATCTCATTTGGCATCATTCATTACATTGGTAATGCTTAGTTACACATTTGGCAGATGGTGGCATCAGAAGATATTGGAAGACAGATTCTCACATATGGTGAAAGGTAGATTCTTATGTTAGTTTTCTAAAAGTTGAAATCAAATGCAAGAGTAGATGGATGAAAAACATAAATGACGGGGGGAAATTGAAAATGGCTTGCGAACTACTAGCTATGCCTGCCAAAATGCTTTCCTGAATGCAGAATAAAATTGTGAATCATTCATCTTTAAGTTGTTTATTAAAATTGAGTAGCAGCTTGCACTTTAGAGTGTACTCTAATTGAAGTGATCTGTTCATTGCAAAATGTTTATGCTCTGGGTTTGAGAAAATTACAAGTTGAAGCAAGTTCATACCATTCAATAAAGATTAAATAAGAACTATTGGGGTTCCCTTGCAGTCGTTCAGTTGTTTACAGGTTTTACTCTTTAGTTGTTTATAATCCAGACTATCCAGCTCAAGAAACAATTTCGAGAGATAATATTCCTTCCCTGGGACTCTGCATTGACGGTAGTTTTGTGTACCAAGCTGCCCTTTTAATATTCCTTCTATATTACCTTTTGTCCCTGTTAGATGTTAATGGACTGTGCTTGAAATTAAAACAAAGACAGGCTGCCAACTTGGTTCCTAGTTGAGCATCTAAATCTATTCTTGGTTTATCCACTAGTTTTTCACTTATCAGATATCAAACTCGTTTCATCTTTTGAACTATTGGTTGTCTGGCCAATGTGCTCTGATATGCAAGATGCTGTCTGAGTTCAAATAGGATACTACAGCCAGGACCTAAATTCTGGAAATACATTGGAAAATATTTCGGTTTAATGATGGGTAGCATAGCATGCCTCTAACGTTTTTTTCTCAACTCTTTGAGCAACTTTAGATGATGATATCTGAAATTACTTCATATGTTTCTCAGTTATTTATTGATTTTGCTCCACTTAGTGCCAACAATCAGTTTGGTTTTGGTGATGCTGCAGGAAACCCGTTGAGCATTTCCTAAAAGCCGTGGACGAACTCACACTAGAAGATATTAGTTCCCTCGCTGAAAAGATCATCTCATCGCCACTGACAATGGCCTCATGGGGAGATGGTAAATCGCACGTTACATGATGAATGCTATTGTGGTTCAAATGATTTCTTTAATGGTAATATTTCATAATTCTCTTTGCAGTCAACCATGTTCCCGGCTATAAGTTTGTTAGAGCGAAGTTCCACGCAAACTGAAACTTTTGGTGCTCGCTCAGACAATCTTTTGTCAACCAATTCGATCATTATTTGGAGTTGCTGTTTCTCCTTGGCCTGGGCCCAGAGGTGTAGAAAATAACGAAGGGAATATCGGCAAGAAAATTAATTTTTGTAGATTGATCAATTATTGTCGGAATGCTTCATTTTTATCCCTATACATTTTATTATGGATAAATTATAAAATTTTCTTGTCATATTTCAATCCATCAGACTTACTATAATGGCTCTCCATATTTTTCATCAAACAGATTGTCTTGTCAGTGAGATCCACTGTTAATGTGAGTGTCATGTTTTATTCATGTCGGAATTTTGTATGCTAAATATCATTTTCCAACAAAATATATAATACCTCATTCGTGATCTGTCACACGTTTTGAGAAGGTTGAGTAAATGCCTACAAGAGGGATGATTACGTTCAAGAGGATAAGTTAAAATTTTTTCTAAAGATGAATTATTTGGAGCTATTCTAAAAAAGTATGAGTGGAACATGAAATAAAGACTAATCATTTTCCAATTCAAACGCTTAGAACTTGAAACTTACAAACTCCTCCGAGTATTGATTCTATTCTCGAGGAAACTTTTGGCTGCAAGCTCAAAGCTGCCGGGCAAGCACACGACAAGAACAAGCATGAATTCTATACTAGCTAGCTAGCTATATCGCAGTGTTAATTAAACCATAAACCTTGTTGTCTTAGTCTTTAACTAATAGCTGTGTGGATAAGCTTGTCGGAGAGGATGCAGGAATAATGAGAGGCAAAAGTGAATGCAGCCTTACTTACAGATCATTTCAGATATCTGTAATATATTTCTATCTATCTCATCTCATTGTTAGTGGAAGTGGA
Organism: Curcuma longa; assembly: GCF_044706935.1. Lineage (NCBI taxonomy): Eukaryota > Viridiplantae > Streptophyta > Magnoliopsida > Zingiberales > Zingiberaceae > Curcuma > Curcuma longa. The sequence continues at coordinate 1,429,073 of NC_133876.1, read as the reverse complement.
AGTGGAATATTTGGGGAGTAGTTAAAAAAATTCCACGTTGGTGTAGTGTAGATAACATCGACAGGGTGGAAACTGATGAAACACAAAGATGAGCAAGTTGGATCTCTTTTTCTTGCCCTACGAGCTAGCTAGCTACCTAGTGACATCTTTTGAATTGTTTTTCAGGCATTACGTGAAGTCTGGATTAGTGTTTAATTCGGATCAGAACGAGACTTTTTTTTTTCTCGCGCATTATTTCTATGCTATGCTAGTGGATGTCGCTCTTCTTTAAAAAGTATTATTATTATTATTAAAATTTTATTTTATAAAATTATTATATAAATTTTTTTATATTATTAAATTCTATTTTTTTTACTGTATTACTATTTATATTCAAATAATTTTTATCTTATTCTACCTTAATATTAATTTTTTTATCTTTTGATGTACCTATTTAATTTTCATAATTTATGATTGTCTAATTAGAACATTTATTAGTACATATCTATATCATCTTTCTAAAATTTTTTTTTAATATGTTCAACCTCAAGTTTCTTTCTAGTATTCTCATTTTATCCTATCCATCCTCGTATATCTACATATTAATCTTAATATTTTTATTTTTGTAATTCTCATCTTTTACTTATTTGCTCAAGTCATAATCCAATATTTAATTTCATATACAATAATATAGCAGATATAACTACTATTTTATAATATTTTCTTTTGTATTTTAGATGTACACTACGATCATAAAAAAATACATGATGTTTTTTTTTCATTTCAACCATCTTCTTAAATTTTATGTAAAACATTTCTGACAATTCCTTCATCCTTTTACAAAAAAAAAACGATCTTAAATACTTGAAGTTCTAATTAAATTGCTGATAATTCGTCATCTCCTATCTTAGTAATTATATAATTACGTCTAATATTGTTAAACTTAAATTTTATATATTTTATTTTTACTTTATTAATTTTAAAATCTTTCATTTTTAGTATTTTTCTTCAAAATCAAATTTAGCATTTATTTCTTCACGTATTTCATTAATTAAAATAATATCATCGCACTATATCTTAGATGTGTCTAATAAATTCGTACATGATTAATATAAAAAAGATAAGAACATGGAACTCATCTTTATTGTAATCTTATCTTTATAAAAATGTACCACGTGTAAATTTTATTTCACTTTTCAATTAAAACCACACCCGTGTGATTTTAATAGATTGTGAAAATTAAAGTGTAGCTAATCAATTTAAGTGTAATTGAAAATAAAAAAGAAGCACGAAAGAATTAGAAAAATTATTCTAGAATTCATGTGTTTGCTATCATGGTTATACGATGATGGAGTAGAAAAAGATGGAATGAGTTGGGCGAGGCTTGGAACTATTTTTCTAGGGGTATTTGCGATGACAAATAACCATCATAAATCCTATTGACCAGATGGTAATTAACAAAAACACACTTTTAAGTCCCTAATAGTCTCTAACGGCAAAACTATCACAAACAAAATAATTAAGATTTGTGACAATGGAGATAACGTCGGTTGACGTAGATATATCTTTTGTGAGATGCAGGGGCGGATCCAGGATTTCATATTTGGGCCGCTCATTTGAATCCAAAAATTGTCCAAAGCCGCCTAAGTACAACCTTAATCAATTAAATAATTATATATAAAAAAAAGAATAACTAAATTAACATTTATAATCCTTAGCACAAAAACCTAACATAGCATAATACTGAAGGGGCCGCAATCGTTTTGATTTTCCCCATTTGAAACATTTAATACTGAAAAGCTGAAATTATTTCAAATAGGTGAATAATAATTAATAACAATAATATTAAATCAAATATTAAGTTAGTGAATAATAACAACATAAAAAATATCAAACTTTTTATCATTTCATCAAATATTAAAATAGCAATTCCAACTTTAACTAATAAACCATTTAGACACTTTAATTTCTAACTCATAAGATTTGATTAAAATGCCTAAGACTAAAATTAATCATTTTATAAAAGAAAAATACAAAATTAAGGAATCTAAAAAAGGAAAACAAATAAAATCAAGCAATATAAATCATAATAGTGTATAAATCTATTCATGTGTTTGTAGATGGTTAACGATGATGGAGTAGAAAAAGATGGAATGAGTTGGGCGAGGCTTGGAACTATTTTTCTAGGGTTATTTTGGATGACAAATAACCATCATAAATCCTATTGCAGATGCCTAATTAACGCACAAAAACACACTTTTAAGTCCCTAATAGTCTCTAAGCTATCTGAAAACTATCACAAACAAAATTAAGATTTGTGACAATGGAGATAACGTCGCAATATATTACAGCAGTATCGTAGATGATATCTTTTGTGAGATGGTAAGTGCTATGGGAGGATGCGCAACCCGATTGCGGTATCTCTTACAACATGGTCTTGAATCCCATGGCAAATTGTTGTTCTGGCAAAATACTAATATTGCAGGGGATCCATCCGAGTTTTAAGAAGTCATAATTTTTTATTCAGATTAAATCATGAGATATTTAATATATCAAATCAAAATTCATCCAAAAATCTATATTCATTATTATATATAATCCATAACGACTCAATCTTAAGCTCAAAAAATATCATCTAAAATTTTTTTAGATATTCAAATAATTTTTATCATTATATTAAAGTCATTTTCATCTTTTATATCATTATAATTTTAAGATTATTTAAATTTTTATTTAGTTGGTGTTAGGGTATTATTTTTTATTTTGAATTAATTTTATTTGATTAAATTTAAAGACAGTTTTTTGCGTTTGATGATTTTAGATGTCTTATCTAAAATTTCACTATAAATAAACCTCCAAAATAATTATTATTCTATCCGACATCATATACCCCCAATAATTATAGTGATTTTGTCTTTTTTTTTTTTTTTTTACAAGTTAGAGTGCAACTACACATTTTATTTTTTCCCCCAACATTTCAACCAATATTTTTATTTTGACCGCGCTTTTTATTTTATTATGATTATAGTTTTATTCTTGTTTGAATAATTGAATTCTAAACCATGCCAAATTAAACATCAAATCATGTTAACGTCGCCATTATTTTCTTTAGGAAGATCTTTCTTTTTTTTTTGTTTGGCCATCATGTTTTACTTAATTATATTTCACGAGGATCACAAAATTTTTATAAAATTCTATATATATATGGCAAATTTCAAAAGAGCACCTCTTAATTTTCTTATCGTTAAAAGTATAACTTGTATTTAAAATATATTAAAAGAGTACTTCATCTTAATTTTAATCCAAAAATACTCTTATCTTAGTTGTGATGCATGTGTAATAATGGTTTTAGAAGTAATTTTGGTTGAGCATGCTTTAAGTTGTATTAATTTTGATCAATAGTGTTAGAGTAATTATGATTAAAATAATTTTAATCAAGTTAAAATAATTTTAACTAATAAATACCAATTATATATAACTTCTGAGCAATTCAGTTTTATTTGTCAATTTTATAAATAAAAAAAGCATTAAACTGAAAAAATTAATTATTTGTCAATCAAAAACCAAACTGATAAATTTAAAAAAAAACTAAAATTTTCTGATAGATTTTATCAATTTCAGAGTAATCCACTCCACCTCCCCAATGCCCAACATCCTCTCTCTTATGGAATGATTTATATTTTAATCAATTTAAAATAAATAAAATTTAAATAATTATTATCAAATTGATAAAAAATATTTTAATATAATAATATTCGATTTAAAATTTAATAATAATTATATAATAATAATTATAATAGCTTTTAAAATTATTTTAATAAACTTTAAATAATTTTATCAAATTAATAAAAAAAATTTTAATATAATACTATTTTATATATTAATTTTAATTAAAATAAAATAATTAACTTTTTATATATTAAAAATCATAAATAAATCAAATATTCATAAATTAAATTTAATATTTAATTTAATAAAAATTTATTTATCTTCTTCATTCAACATATACAAAATCAATTAAATAATTAAATTTAAACAACTCATTAAACTAAATAAATAAATTTAATTATATATATTAATTTTAATATTAATAAACAAATTAAAAATAAATAAATTTATATTATCCAACTTAATAATCTATCTACTAATTTTAAAATATAAAAATTTAAATATTAAAAAAATAAATTAAAAAATTCGATAATGAAATCAAATTATCAAGCTAAATTTAAATAATTAGTCGCCACTTAATTATCTTATCCAATAATATCACAAACCTTCAAATAAAACATCCAAAACATTGTCCCCACAAACCATGGCCAGAATAATTAAAGTTTAGTGCGAAGAAATCACTAGAAAATCCATTGGATTGAAAGTTTGACAAGGACGATGTCCCCAGGACAGTAAGAATAATTAAAGCTCCAATACCTACATGGCCAGCCTTCACCGTGGACAGGACAAACCCCATCCAATGGCAGTCAGTAGTTCCCCACGATCGCTAGCTATTTCATCTGCAGACTTCTAATCGTCATCTTCCTCCACCAGCAGTTGTTATTTATGTGCACGAACAAGATCATCTTTTTTTCTTCTTCTTCTTTTTTTTTTGTTGGGTTTTGTGGATTTCAGAGGTTCTCGAGGATGTAGTTAGAGAAGAATGAGGACAATTGTTTAGGTTTCTTCGATTCTTCACAATTTCTATTGTGTTATTGGCAATCGGTAGTAAGCTACCGCAGCAACTCGGAGACCCACTCCACGTCCGGCGGGTATTCATCTGCCATCTCGGAAATGCACTCTTTGCTCAGCCTCTCGAACATCTCTACTTCGCCCTCAGCGGCCTCCCTGAGTGAACTCTCTTTTGGCGGCTCCTCTTCCTCCAACCACCTAGCAGCGCCCGCGCGCATCATTGCAGTCGCGGTCGGAGTCGACGGCGTGCTGCAGAAACCAGCATTAAACCTGGTCGGAGAGGAAAACTCACCGCTTTGCACTTGCGATGGCCACGAGCTTGGCGCCGAGTTTGTCTTGGCCAGTTGCAGCAGCCTCAGCGAGGCCACGATGTCGTTAACCGAGGAGCCGGCCTGAAACGACGCCCGCCGCAGCAGCTTCCCGCCGCTCGGCGATATTGGCGGTGAATCCGTTGACGGGGACATCGGCGGCGATGTCATCGTCGACGTCGGCGATGACACGAGAGTATTGACGAGGTAATTCTGTAGAAAGTTCGACTCGGCGGCCGAGGCCGACGGGGAACTCTGCTGGTGCGTCTGCGGCGGCACCAGGCGGAGCTGGTCGGGGGTGTGGGCGAAGAAGCAAACGCGGCGGCGGCAGGCGGTGCCATCCTTGCAGGGCTGGGTGCGGTATCGGCCCGGGTGGAGCCAACACTCAAACACCCCGTGCGCGAGCTCGCAAGAGTCGCCGCGCTTGCACCCACCGGCCTTCCGGAAGTCCGGGCAGGGGGCGCCGGAGTACCGTTGCTTCCGAGGGTCGCGGCGCCGGGCCTTCTCGCCAGGGTGCGCGAAGGGGCACTCTGTCCAGTCGTGGGCGCGCGCCCGGCCGCACCGCCGCACCTTGAACTCGTACATCCGGAAGTCATCCGACGAGTACGCGTCCACCACCGGCGACGAGTACTCCCCTGCCTCCTCTCTAAAATAAAGTTGCAGCGCAGCGAGAGCAGCATCGTCGAGGAGCTCGTACCCGGCCGCCGGATCATCGCCAGACCAAGGAGGAACGTGCACCGTCGGATTCTGATGGCTGACATCTCGTCCAATCATCATCATCGTCTCTCTCTCTCTCTCTCTTCTTCTTCTTCTTCTTCTTCTTCCTCCGTCGAAGTCTGCCAGAGCTCCACGGTGTTTAAATCGGGAAAGCGGTGACCGCGGTCGGATTCCTAACCCAACCGCGGTTAATAAAATATCTATCGTACTAAACTGACGGCGTCGAGATGGCAAGCTCAAGCCGTTACCTATCGTACCGGTTTTGAGTACATAACGGTATCCGAATGCCGGTGGGTCCCGTACGTACCCAATAAAGGAGAGGGTACGTCGGGTGTTGCGCTAGGAGGATGCGCGACAAAATTGCAGTAAATAATCAATGCTGACATGTACGGTGGAGATTGGACATGTGGATCAGTGGGATCACTATTGCGATAAGCGAGTGGTACACCATCGCGACTTTTTATAGCCGTCGATCGACTATGCCGTCACATGAGCCCCGCTTTATGCTGGACCGATCGGATTTAATTATTTCTTTTGACCGGTTCCAGCTTTGACTTCCAAAACGGGCCATCACGAGAAAGATGCGGTCCAATCCCCACCGCCCGCTTCCGATCCGACGGCGGTGCAGTGTTTGCTTGCGGTTCAGGGTTCGGATGGGACTTCACGCGAGACCCGCCGCTCGAACCGTGGAGATTAAAAGATAATGTGGGGGCCGCAGTGTCCCCTCCTCCTGTCTCATGCTCCACCGGCACGTCGCGGTCTCACGGAGGAAAGGGACCATCTTGGAATCCATTTGGGAGTGAGTTGGAAAGGGACGGCAGCGGTGGCGCCGGTCTCATCCGATCCGTCAGTGTCCCAAGTCGTGGAGGATAAGGCGAACGCACGTGGCACGCGACGCATTGCTGCCGGGTTCGAGGTGATCCAGTGTGTCTCAAGTCGTGCCCCAAGCGGAGCCTGTCACATCAGCATTTCGTAACTGAAATATGGGATATTTGAGCAAAAATTAACATACGTCTATTTTTTAATTATCAAAAACATTTCTTTCATTTATTTATCATTAAAACATATGAAACTTTAAGAATTTTATCATGCTTGCTTCTTACCCTTGAGACAAGAAAGTGGGCCTCCTCGCTTAATGAATATCAACCCCACACACCTCACCTTGTGTCCGCCGCAAACACAAGTCATGGGAATAGACCCAAAGGATTGCATCTAAAATAATCGACATTCTACTCAACCGTGCAAATAAATTTTAATATTATTCAAATGACATATTCAACCTTCATAATAGTTAAAATCATGTATTATATTCTTGAAATACTTCAAAATTGATTGATGGACCTACATGATAATTTAAAAGTTTCATATTTTTTTAATAAAAAAAAGTCTTAAAAATTTATTAGTGGTATCCGTTAATGAATATCATTATCCTAAGTTTTATAATGAACTTGTAATAAATTTTATCTAGTTTTTACGAGTTTAAAATTTTGCTATTTTCAATTTATGTTATCGAATTTAGATATGACGATATAAATATATTAAATTTTTAATAGTATATTGATTTTGATTTTAAGTGATTCAAAATTTTCTATGTTCTTTAGTCAATTTCGAAAGTAACTAACTGATAGACCTAAAAAGAAAAAGAGATATTTTAGGAATATAATACATAATTTAAGTATTATGAAAGTTGGATATATGATTTAGATAATATCAAAATTACTTATACGAATAATTAAATGGTGAAAAATAATAGTCCACACGAATTCAGTAAAATGGTAAAAAATAATAGTCCAATGCATAACCCCTTACAAGAGTGGTTGATGCTAAGGTGGTCGAAGGACATGTCAACGACCTCTTCTCCATTTGAGATGAAGTATTATTATACCTCTCACAGATAGTTATGGGGTTGTTGGATGACAGACACCGGACACTTTTTACTAAAAAAATAAAATATTCTTTAACAACAAAAGTGAATACTTGAGTTATTTGTGATTGGTGGTGTTGACGAAGGTGAATAATCATCATAAGTATATATC
>NC_133876.1:1398926-1421253 GCF_044706935.1 Curcuma longa | reverse complement strand
TTCCCAAATTATCACCATGTTTATTTCCAATTGTCGGTCCAACATTTGTAATTTCAATCATATATCGCGATGCAAAACTTGAGCTGTGGTTTATTGTGGATCAGTTGGTTATGGCAATGCTCCTACTATGCCATAATGTCAGTCATGTGATGGGGGAGATGAGGACAACTATTTCAAAGATTATTGGATCAAGCTATTTGAAAATCTATCTATAATGTGTCTGTACTCTGTAGTCAGTTAGACGGGTGGTTTCGTATTAATGCCCCAGAGTGTTTGTAGAAAATTTAATTCTTGCTGTGCTGCAGTTTTTAAAATATAGACAAAATAAAATTTGCAAATGCTTCTCTTTTGGAGGTGGCCAGCAGCTTGAAATGGTTATCTACCTACTTGTTTGGAATGTCATCACACTGATTCCCTTTTGCGATTTACTTGCTTTCTAACCATGTATTCGCATAGTTTTATGTACCTCTAGCTTTGGCCTTGCAGTTCTTTTTATCTTTTGTTGGTGGTAGAAGGTTAACCTTTTTCTCTGGATATATCTGCCAGTAATTTTCAAATAAATTTATCTCAAAGTGGTATTCATTTTCAAAATTTCTGCTTCAGAATGTAAACTTCAAATGAAATTCCTACCCTCCGATTTTGTTCCATTATGTTGAACATATGCACTCACCAACTACCTGCGTTACTTCTCTTGGTCAGGGGCCAGAGTTCATTAGTAAAGCTGTTGATTTGGCAGCCCGAGAGCTGCTTGCAGTTGCAACTCCTGGTCAAGGTTGAATATTAATCAAAAGTCACTGAATGATTGCTAGTGTATGTGAATGAAATGTTTTATTTTTTTTTCTTTGACAGTTGATCAGGTGCAGCTTAATCGGGCTAAGGAGTCTACCAAGTCGGCCGTTCTCATGAACCTTGAATCTCGAGTACTAATCCTTCATATTCCCTATCTCATTTGGCATCATTCATTACATTGGTAATGCTTAGTTACACATTTGGCAGATGGTGGCATCAGAAGATATTGGAAGACAGATTCTCACATATGGTGAAAGGTAGATTCTTATGTTAGTTTTCTAAAAGTTGAAATCAAATGCAAGAGTAGATGGATGAAACACATAAATGACGGGGGGAAATTGAAAATGGCTTGCGAACTACTAGCTATGCCTGCCAAAATGCTTTCCTTAATGCAGAATAAAATTGTGAATCATTCATCTTTAAGTTGTTTATTAAAATTGAGTAGCAGCTTGCACTTTAGAGTGTACTCTAATTGAAGTGATCTGTTAATTGCAAAATGTTTATGCTCTGGGTCTGAGAAAATTACAAGTTGAAGCAAGTTCATACCATTCAATAAAGATTAAATAAGAACTATTGGGGTTCCCTTGCAGTCATTCAGTTGTTTACAGGTTTTACTCTTTAGTTGTTTATAATCCAGACTATCCAGCTCAAGAAACAATTTCGAGAGATAATGTTCCTTCCCAGGACTCCACATTGACGGTAGTTTCGTGTACCAGGCTACCCTTTTAATATTCCTTTTATATTACCTTTTGTCCCTGTTAGATGTTAATGGACTGTGCTTGAAATTAAAACAAAGACAGGCTGCCCACTTGGTTCCTAGTTGAGCATCTAAATCTTGGTTTATCCACTAGTTTTTCACTTATCAGATATCAAACTCGTTTCATCTTTGAACTATTGGTTGTCTGGCCAATGTGTTCTGATATGCAAGATGCTGTCTGAGTTCAAATAGGATACTACAGCCAGGACCTAAATTCTGGAAATACATTGGAAAATATTTTGGTTTAATGATGGGTAGCATAGCATGCCTCTGACGTTTTTTCTCAACTCTTTGAGCAACTTTAGATGATGATATCTGAAATTACTTCATATGTTTCTCAGTTATTTATTGATTTTGCTCCACTTAGTGCCAACAATCAGTTTGGTATTGGTGATGCTGCAGGAAACCCGTTGAGCATTTCCTAAAAGCCGTGGACGAACTCACACTAGAAGATATTAGTTCCCTCGCTGAAAAGATCATCTCATCGCCACTGACAATGGCCTCATGGGGAGATGGTAAATCGCACGTTACATGATGAATGCTATAGTGGTTCAAATGATTTCTTTAATGGTAATATTTCATAATTCTCTTTGCAGTCAACCATGTTCCCGGCTATAAGTTTGTTAGAGCGAAGTTCCACGCAAACTGAAACTTTTGGTGCTCGCTCAGACAATCTTGTCACCCAATTCGATCATTATTTGGAGTTGCTGTTTCTCCTTGGTCTGGACCCAGAGGTGTAGAAAATAACGAAGGGAATATCGGCAAGAAAATTAATTTTTGTAAATTGAGCAATTATTGTCGGAATGCTTCATTTTTATCCCTATACATTTTATTATGGATAAATTATAAAATTTTCTTGTCATCTTTCAATCCATCAGACTTACTATAATGGCTCTCCATATTTTTCATCAAACAGATTGTCTTGCTAGTGGGATCCACTGTCAATGTGAGTGTCATGCTCCTTTCATCTTGGAATTTTTCATGCTAAGTATCATTTTCCAATGAAATATATAATACCTCATTCGTGATCTGTCACACGTTTTGAGAAGGTTGAGTAAATGCCTACAAGAGGGATGATTACGTTCAAGAGGATAAGTTAAAATTTTTTTCTAAAGATGAATTATTTGGAGCTATTCTATAAAAGTATGAGTGGAACACGAAATAAAGACTAATCATTTTCCAATTCAAACGCTTAGAACTTGAAACTTACAAACTCCTCCGAGTATTGATTCTATTCTCGAGGAAACTTTTGGCTGCAAGCTCAAAGCTGCCGGGCAAGCACACGACAAGAACAAGCATGAGTTCTATACTAGCTAGCTAGTTAGCTAGCTATATCGCAGTGTTAATTAAACCATAAACCTTGTTGTCTTAGTCTTTAACTAATAGCTGTGTGGATAAGCTTGTCGGAGAGGATGCAGGAATAATGAGAGGCAAAAGTGAATGCAGCCTTACTTGCCGCAATGAATACAGATCATTTCAGATATCTGTAATATATTTCTATCTATCTAGCTCATTGTTAGTGGAAGTGGAAGTGGAATATTTGGGGAGAAGTTAAAAAAATTCCACGTTGGTGTAGTGTAGATAACATCGACAGGGTGGAAACTGATGAAACACAAAGATGAGCAAGTTGGATCTCTTTTTCCTGCCCTACGAGCGAGGTAGCTAGCTAGCTAGCTAGCTAGCTAGCTACCTAGTGACATCTTTTGAATTGTTTTTCAGGCATTACGTGAAGTCTGGATTAGTGTTTAATTCGGATCAGAACGAGACTTTTTTCTTTCTCGCGCATTATTTCTATGCTATGCTAGTGGATGTCGCTCTTCTTTAAAAAGTATTATTATTATTATTAAAATTTTATTTTATAAAATTATTATATAAATTTTTTTATATTATTAAATTCTATTTTTTTAATTTTCATAATTTATGATTGTCTAATTAGAACATTTATTAGTACATATCTATATCGTCTTTCGAAATTTTTTTTTAATATGTTCAACCTCAAGTTTCTTTCTAGTATTCTCATTTTATCCTATTCCTATCCATCCTCCTATATCTACATATTTATCTTAACATTCTTATTTTTGTAATTCTCATCTTTTACTTATTTGTTCAAGTCATATTCCAATATTTAATTTCATATATGATAATATAGCAGATATAACTATTATTTTATAATATTTTCTTTTGTATTTTAGATGTACACTACGATCATAAAAAATACATGATGTTTTTTTTCATTTCATTATGTAAAACATTTCTGACCATTCTTTCATCCTTTTATTAAAAAAATGATCTTAAATATTTGAAGTTCTAATTAAATTGCTGATAATTCATCATCTCCTAGGTTAGTAATTATATAATTACGTTTAATATTGTTAAACTTAAATTTTATATATTTTATTTTTACTTTATTAATTTTAAAATCTTTCATTTTTAATATTTTCCTTCAAAATCAAATTTAGCATTTATTTTTTCAGATATTTCATTAATTAAAATAATATCATCTTACTATATTTTGGATGTGTCTAATAAATTTATACATGATTAATATAAACAGATAAGAACATAGAACTCATCTTTATTAATCTTATCTTTATAAAAAAAAATACCACGTGTAAATTTTATTTCACTTTTCAATTAAAACCACACCCGTGTGATTTTAATAGATTGTGAAAATTAAAGTGTAGCTAATCAATTTAAGTGTAATTGAAAATAAAAAAGAAGCACGAAAGAATTAGAAAAAATATTCTAGAATTCATGTGTTTGTAGATGGTTAACGATGATGGAGTAGAAAAAGATGGAATGAGTTGGGTGAGGTTTGGAATTATTTTTCTAAGGGTATTTGCTCCCGAGGCATAGCTGAGTTGATTACGACGCAGCAGACTTGCAGAAGAGGGCAAGAGTTCGAATCCTGGCGAAATCAGGCAATACCCTCCTGTGTCGTGTTTCTCGATTTACCTCCTCACAAATGGTCGTAGAGACGACCGTGTGGAGCCGCTAAGGTGGCGGATTCCACCTTTTGCAGAACAGATGCCTAATTAACGTACAAAAACACACTTTTAAGTCATTTGCCTTCAGTCATTTGCACAGCTTTGCAATTCATGGAGATGAACAGCTTTGCAATGATTTATTGTTTCTTTTTGACTTCGACTTAGAAAAAATGGAGATGGAATTAGAAAAAATGAAAATAATGATTTATTGTTTCTTTTTGACTTCGACTTGCACAGCTTTGCAATTCATGGAGATGGACATTGTTCAGTCATTTGCCTTCCCTAACCATGCCCTCATTCCTAAACCAAATGGCAGGTAGGTGTGAGGGAATCTGCAAGCACTAGCAATGCCGCGGGAGAATCTATCAGGGTTGAACTCATCAACATCAGCTCCCCAATTGTTGTGATCGTGATGCAGCATCGAAATTGTGGTCCAGGTAGTGATGCCTTTTGGTAGCTGGATGTCTCCAAGTTTAACACTCTGAAGTGCCTCCCTCACCACATAGGCAGCTGGAGGAAATAGCCGAAGTGTCTCTTGGATCACCATTGTAAGCTGCAAAAGGAATTACTGTAATAACAATTCAGTTTATATAATAGCATGTCAGATAAGCTGTAAATCCATGTCGCAGTTGATCATTGAATAAATTGAACCACTTTGACTTCACTTTCAATTTGCCATGAATATATCTGAATCTTACTACAAATAGTAAGAGACAACTCTCCAGTGATTTGCAGACATGAAAATTTGAGAAGCTCATTAGATTATCAAATTTTGAATAGAACATTTCAATTCTGTTACTCAAGTGTGCATATGAGGCAAAACAACAGGATCCCAAATTCTGTTACTACAACGACCAAGCCTTATCAGAGGAAAAACAACAGGATTGTCAAATCATAAAACAAATTCAATCTAAATGGGCATATGAGGCAACACCTTAATCCTGGGATCTCATTCAGCATGCTCGAGTTGGACATTACCATCTGAAGCTTGCGAAGACAAGAAAATATTTCCTTGCCATCAGCAAAACTACTTCCAAAACAAGCTCTTGAGATTACATCAGCTGAAAACTTTCTCAGATCCCCATCAACTACTATTTCGGTGTTGTCCCCTGCGTGTTCAAGAAGACTTTCCCATGAATTCGACAACAGAATAGCTGCTTCTACCATTAAGTCAACCATGCCCTGCATGTATACCCACAGAGAAGGGGAAGCGCACGCTCGGGACGGAGAGGAAGCGCGCGCTCGCGACGGACGGTGAGGAGGAGGACGCTGCTAGGGTTTCGCCGGAAGGGGAAGCGCGCGCTCGAGACGGACTCGCCGCTAGGGTTTCGCTCGGGACGAAGAGGATGTCTCACCGAATGTTTTGCTCGGGACGGAGAGGAAGGGCTTCGAACGTTTTCGCCGCGGAGGTTTTCGCCGCGGAGGTTTTTGCTCGGGACAGAGAGGAACGTTTTCGCCACAGAGGTTTTCGCTTGGAGGGACGGCGGGCTCGCGGAGGTTTCACTAGGTTTCGCTTGAGGGACGGCGGGCTCGCGGAGGTTTCGCGGACGGCTGGGTTTCGCTAGGTTTCGCGGACGGCTGGGTAATTTGGTAAACGAAATTAGGATAACCCCGGAATCCAACAAAACCTAGATTTTTCTTGGTTTTGCAATTCCGGGTTAGATGCCCTGATTTGCTGATGTAGGCTGACATGGCAGGAATATAACATTACTAGGGAATCACCGATTAACTAAACCAAACAGGGTTTTATTTGATAACTTTGAGTGGATAACCAAGGTAATCATGGATTACCCTTAACCAAACACCCCCTAATAGTTTCTAAGCTATCTGAAAACTATCACAAACAAAATAAGATTTGTGACAATGGAGATAACGTCGCAATATAGTATTGTAGATGATATCTTTTGTGAGATGTAAGTGCTATCGCAACCCGATTGCGATTTCTCTTACAACATGGTCTTGAATCCCATGGCAAATTGTTGTTCTGGCAAAATACTAATGTTGCAAGGGATCCATCCGAGTTTTAAGAGGTCATAATTTTTTATTCGGATTGAATCATGAGATATTTAATATATCAAATCAAAATTCATCCAAAAATCTATATTCATTATTATGTATAATCTATAACGACCCAATCTTAAGCTCAAAAAAATATCGTCTAAAATGTTTTTAGATATTCAAATAATTTTTATCATTATATTAAAGTCATTTTCATCTTTTATATCGTTATAATTTTAAGATTATTTAAATTTTTATTTAGTTGGTGTTAGGGTATTATTTTTTATTTTGAATTAATTTTATTTGATTAAATTTAGAGATAGTTTTTTGCGTTTGATAATTTTCAATATCTTATCTAAAATTTCCCTATAAATAAACCTCCAGAATAATTATTATTCTATCCGACATCCTATACCCCCAATAATTATAGTGATTTTGTCTTCTTTTTTTTTCACAAGTTAGAGTAGACCCGACCACGGCCCGGACCCGGCCCGGGTCAACTAGCCGGTTGGCCCGTTGACCCAGTTAGCCGGGCCGGTTACGGTTCAAGCCCATTGGAACCAGCGGATCGCCGATTCCAACAGTAACAGCCGGTTTAGTTTTTTTTGGGGATCGAACTAGGACATCCCAAGACACAAACACATATACTCACCACTGTTCTACAATGCCTTTTGTTTATAAAATTAATATAATTATATATATACTATATTTATATTTATTTAATTCAAGTCATTTTTAAGACCCTGTTGATGGAGAACGAACACGCAATTCTCACCGATCAAAGACGTAGACACTCACTACTGTACCCCAATGACTTTTATACATAATTTCAATACGATATTATATATAATATAATTATTTCAAATATATTATAGTACGCGATTGGTGGGGATCAAACCCGAGAGTTTCGCATGAGAAATGGATACAGAGACCACTATACTACAACATTTTTATTAAATTTATTCAATAAATTTATTTATATATTTATTTCAAAATTATATTTACATGCCGTTAGTGAGGATCGAACCAGAGAAAGGAATACGCACCATTAAACTATATCAACTTTTCTCTCTTTTTTCAATATTTTTTTTATATAAATTTTAAATTTTAAATTTTTTAATATAATAATCTTGAACCGTCGCCAACCGTGAACCAGCGGTTCCGAACCGTGAACCGTAACCGTCTTGGGCGGTTAAGGTTAAGGGTCGACCTGCTATGAACCGTCGAACCGGCGGTTCCGAACCGTCGAACCGTCAATTCTGAACCGTGATCGGGTCTAAGTTAGAGTGCGACTACACATTTTATTTTTTTTCCCCAACATTTCAACCAATATTTTTATTTTGACCGCGCTTTTTATTTTAATATGATTATAGTTTTATTCTTGTTTGAATAATTGAATTCTCTTCTAAAAAAGTGGATCCGCCACCTTAGCGGCCCCACACGGTCGGCTCCACGACCATCTGTGATGAGGTAAATCGAGAAAGTATAGTTGGTTACGACGTAGAAGGGTATTGCCTGGCTTCGCCAGGATTCGGAATAATTGAATTCTAAACCATGCCAAATTAAACATCAAATCATGTTAACGTCGCCATTATTTTCTTTAGGAAGATCTTTCTTTCTTTTTTTGTTTGGCCATCATGTTTTACTTAATTATATTTCACGAGGATCACAAAATTTTTATAAAATTCTATATATATATGGCAAATTTCAAAAGAGCACCTCTTAATTTTCTTATCGTTAAAAGTATAACTTGTATTTAAAATATATTAAAGGAGTACTTCATCTTAATTTTAATCCAAAAATACTCTTATCTTAGTTGTGATGTGTAATAATGGTTTTAGAAGTAATTTTGGTTGAGCATGCTTTAAGTTGTATTAATTTTGATCGATAGTGTTAGAGTAATTTTGATTAAAATAATTTTAATCAAGTTAAAATAATTTTAACTAATAAATACCAATTATATATAACTTCTGAGCAATTTAGTTTTATTTGTCAATTTTATAAATGAAAAAAGAATTAAACCGAAAAAATTAATTATTTGTCAATCAAAAACCAAAATGATAAATTTAAAAAAAGAAACTAAAATTTTCTGATAGATTTTATCAATTTAGAGTAATCCACTCCACCTCCCCCAATGCCCAACATACTCTCTTTCTTATGGAATGGTTTATATTTTAATCAATTTAAAATAATTTTAATAAAATTTAAATAATTATTATCAAATTGATAAAAAAATATTTTAATATAATAATATTCGATTTAAAATTTAAAATTTAATTATAAGTATATAATAATTATAAGACCATCTCCAACCGGTGCCCTTTTACACCAAAATGGTGTAAAAGTGGCACCATTCTCCTCCAACGGATACACTATTTTAGTGCCCAAAATGGTGTTGGTGAACAGTGCGGCACCATTTTGGTGCCACACTGTTCACTTGCACCAAAATGGTGCAAGTGTGTTATTTAATAATTAATTAATATAAAAACATTTTTAAATGTTAAAAATACTATAAACATTATTTTTATTAATAATTATGATCATAATAACAATATTTAATAAATTAATATATATGTTGAAATTAATATATATTATAAGATGAAAAAATAGAATATTCTAAGGAATATTCTTTTTAGTGTAGGAAATGGTGTCTCTTAGTTGGAATTAGAAAAAATTTTGGTGTTGAAATGACACCAAATTGGTGTTGCAAGAGCACCAAAATGGTGTTTATGGTTGGAGATGGTCTAATAGCTTTTAAAATTATTTTAATAAAATTTAAATAATTTTATCAAATTAATAAAAATATTTTAATATAATAATATTTTATATATTAATTTTAATTAAAATAAAATAATTTTATATATTAAAATTATAAATAAATTGAATATTCATAAATAAATTTAATATTTAATTTAATAAGAATTCATTTATCTTCTTCATTCAACATATACAAAATCAATTAAATAATTAAATTTAAATAACTCATTAAACTAAATAAATAAATTTAATTATATATATTTAATTTTTAATATTAATAAAAAAATTAAAAATAAATAAATTTATATTATCCAACTTAATAATCTATCTACTAATTTTAAAATATAAAAATTTAAATAATAAAAAAATAAATTAAAAAATTCGATAATGAAATCAAATTATCAAGCTAAATTTAAATAATTACTCGCCACTTAATTATCTTATCCAATAACATCACAAACCTTCAAATAAAACATCCAAAACATTGTCCCCACAAACAATGGCCAGAATAATTAAAGTTTAGTGCGAAGAAATCACTAGAAAATCCATTGGATTGAAAGTTTGACAAGGACGATGTCCCCAGGACAGTAAGAATAATTAAAGCTCCAATACCTACATGGCCAGCCTTCACGCTGGACAGGACAAGTAATCCAATGGCAGTCAGTAGTTCCCCACGATCGCTAGCTATTTCATCTGCAGACTTCTAATCGTCATCTTCCTCCACCAGCAGTTGTTATTTATGTGCACGAACAAGAAGAACATCTTTTTTCTTCTTCTTTTTTTTTTTTGTTGGGTTTTGTGGATTTCAGAGGTTCTCGAGGATGTATAGTAAGAAAGAATGAGGACAATTGTTTAGGTTTCTTCGATTCTTCACAATTTCTATTGTGTTATTGGCAATCGGTAGTAAGCTACCGCAGCAACTCGGAGACCCACTCCACGTCCGGCGGGTATTCATCTGCCATCTCGGAAATGCACTCTTTGCTCAGCCTCTCGAACATCTTCGCCCTCAGCGGCCTCCCTGAGTGAACCCTCTTTGGCGGCTCCTCTTCCTCCAACCACCTAGCAGCGCCCGCGCGCATCATTGCACTCGCGGTCGGAGTCGACGGCGTGCTGCAGAAACCAGCATTAAACCTGGTCGGAGAGGAAAACTCACCGCTTTGCACTTGCGATGGCCACGAGCTTGGCGCCGAGTTTGTCTTGGCCAGTTGCAGCAGCCTCAGCGAGGCCACGATGTCGTTAACCGAGGAGCCGGCCTGAAACGACGCCCGCCGCAGCAGCTTCCCGCCGCTCGGCGATATTGGCGGTGAATCCGTTGACGGGGACATCGGCGGCGATGTCATCGTCGACGTCGGCGATGACACCAGAGTATTGACGAGGTAATTCTGTAGAAAGTTCGACTCGGCGGCCGAGGCCGACGGGGAACTCTGCTGGTGCGTCTGCGGCGGCACCAGGCGGAGCTGGTCGGGGGTGTGGGCGAAGAAGCAAACGCGGCGGCGGCAGGCGGTGCCATCCTTGCAGGGCTGGGTGCGGTATCGGCCCGGGTGGAGCCAACACTCAAACACCCCGTGCGCGAGCTCGCAAGAGTCGCCGCGCTTGCACCCACCGGCCTTCCGGAAGTCCGGGCAGGGGGCGCCGGAGTACCGTTGCTTCCGAGGGTCGCGGCGCCGGGCCTTCTCGCCAGGGTGCGCGAAGGGGCACTCTGTCCAGTCGTGGGCGCGCGCCCGGCCGCACCGCCGCACCTTGAACTCGTACATCCGGAAGTCATCCGACGAGTACGCGTCCACCACCGGCGACGAGTACTCCCCTGCCTCCTCTCTAAAATAAAGTTGCAGCGCAGCGAGAGCAGCATCGTCGAGGAGCTCGTACCCGGCCGCCGGATCATCGCTAGACCAAGGAGGAACGTGCACCGTCGGATTCTGATGGCTGACATCTCGTCCAATCATCATCATCGTCTCTCTCTCTCTCTCTCTCTCTTCTTCTTCTTCTTCTTCTTCTCCGTCGAAGTCTGCCAGAGCTCCACGGTGTTTAAATCGGGAAAGCGGTGACCGCGGTCGGATTCCTAACCCAACCGCGGTTAATAAAATATCTATCGTACTAAACTGACGGCGTCGAGATGGCAAGCTCAAGCCGTTACCTATCGTACCGGTTTTGAGTACATAACGGTATCCGAATGCCGGTGGGTCCCGTACGTACCCAATAAAGGAGAGGGTACGTCGGGTGTTGCGCTAGGAGGATGCGCGACAAAATTGCAGTAAATAATCAATGCTGACATGTACGGTGGAGATTGGACATGTGGATCAGTGGGATCACTATTGCGATAAGCGAGTGGTACACCATCGCGACTTTTTATAGCCGTCGATCGACTATGCCGTCACATGAGCCCCGCTTTATGCTGGACCGATCGGATTTAATTATTTCTTTTGACCGGTTCCAGCTTTGACTTCCAAAACGGGCCATCACGAGAAAGATGCGGTCCAATCCCCACCGCCCGCTTCCGATCCGACGGCGGTGCAGTGTTTGCTTGCGGTTCAGGGTTCGGATGGGACTTCACGCGAGACCCGCCGCTCGAACCGTGGAGATTAAAGATAATGTGGGGGCCGCAGTGTCCCCTCCTCCTGTCTCATGCTCCACCGGCACGTCGCGGTCTCACGGAGGAAAGGGACCATCTTGGAATCCATTGCATGCATTTGGAGTGAGTTGGAAAGGGACGGCAGCGGTGGCGCCGGTCTCATCCGATCCGTCAGTGTCCCAAGTCGTGGAGGATAAGGCGAACGCACGTGGCACGCGACGCATTGCTGCCGGGTTCGAGGTGATCCAGTGTGTCTCAAGTCGTGCCCCAAGCGGAGCCTGTCACATCAGCATTTCGTAACTGAAATATGGGATATTTGAGCAAAAATTAACATACGTCTATTTTTTAATTATCAAAAACATTTCTTTCATTTATTTATCATTAAAACATATGAAACTTTAAGAATTTTATCATGCTTGCTTCTTACCCTTGAGACAAGAAAGTGGGCCTCCTCGCTTAATAAATATCAACCCCACACACCTCACCTTGTGTCCGCCGCAAACACAAGTCATGGGAATAGACCCAAAGGATTGCATCTAAAATAATCGACATTCTACTCAACCGTGCAAATAAATTTTAATATTATTCAAATGACATATTCAACCTTCATAATAGTTAAAATCATGTATTATATTCTTGAAATACTTCAAAATTGATTGATGGACCTACATGATAATTTAAAAGTTTCATATTTTTTTAATAAAAAAAGTCTTAAGAATTTATTAGTGGTATCCGTTAATGAATATCATTATCCTAAGTTTTATAATGAACTTGTAATAAATTTTATCTAGTTTTTACGAGTTTAAAATTTTGCTATTTTCAATTTATGTTATCGAATTTAGATATGATGATATAAATATATTAAATTTTTAATAGTATATTGATTTTGATTTTAAGTGATTCAAAATTTTCTATGTTCTTTAGTCAATTTCGAAAGTAACTACCTGATAGACCTAAAAAGAAAAAGAGATATTTTAGGAATATAATACGTAATTTAAGTATTATGAAAGTTGGATATATGATTTAGATAATATCAAAATTACTTATACGAATTCAGTTAAATGGTGAAAAATAATAGTCCACACGAATTCAGTAAAATGGTAAAAAAATAATAGTCCAATGCATAACCCCTTACAAGAGTGTTTGATGCTAAGGTGGTCGAAGGACATGTCAACGACCTCTTTCTCCATTTGAGATGAAGTATTCTACCTTTTCACATATCAACAAAAGTAAAGATTCTTTAACAACAAAAGTGAAGTTAGTTATTTGTGATTGGTGGCATTGACGAAGGTGAATAATCATCATAAGTATATATCTTCATGCATCCAAGGTAACAAAATGATATGAACAAGCACAATCTCAAAAAGGGTAACAAATGATACGGACCATGTTTCATTTAGGCAAGGAAGACTACAAAATGTAGTAGAAGGAAAACTTATCCAAAATGGCACCTAAATTGAGTGAAATTCAACATGCTTAAGGAAACAAATCTAAGTTATTTCAACTTAGTCTCTCTTATTTCTCTTCGATGCACATACTAAGGCCAGACTCAAAAATTTCATATTGGGGAGAAGACGAAAGATACATATTTACATTGAGAGACGCCTACAATATTGCATCCTCACCAGCCATAGATGGGATTTTGACCATGCACCCAACCCAAGTTGCATCTAGGGGTCTACATCACTCATGATTCAAAATAGGCTCTTACTTTCGAGTTAACATAGTTGAATTCCTTCTTTAATGGCAAGAACACATTAGACTCTAGTTTGTCGGAGAAAGGAGTGGAGCATGCGAGGACGAAGAAGTTGGAGCTAAGTTGGAAGTAGGCAACAACTTTTACTAAAGATAAAGTTGTCGATTGTTATACGAGTCACTGTGGATTGCTTCTGAAGCATCAACACACATGTAGACCAACCAAATTCGACATCGCAATATGCATATACAGAATCTTGAGTCGACAATACAAGAACCGAGAACTACAAATGAAGACATCACTTTCTCACAATGCAGCAAGACGCGCTGAAAATCACTTCCACAAGTTGGAGCAAAACTAGTTCTTCAGCTGACTGCTTTCTTTTTGTTGAGTTCCACATACATGTCCTCGATCATCGGCTTCCAGAGACGCACACGAGCATTTATAAACCAATTGGAGACCTATTATCAAAGCAAAATGAAAGGTAAGTGATCTCAAATGCGAGTGCACACAACTGTAGAAGTTATAGCCCATGCACCTGGCTCCTAGTCAGACCGCTTTTTATTGCAAGCAAATGCTTCTCGTTGTCTTTTGGATACCTGGGTTCATCCACACTGATCTTAAGTTGGATCATAGAATTGGATACAGAAACACATTGTTAGCAGCAATGGAAGGAAGCAGACTTACGGGTGCAGAAAGTTCTCAAACATCCAGGCCCGTAGAACGGAGACTGATTTTTCGGGCAAACCTCTCTGTGGTCTCCATGACTGATGTTCACTCTTCCTCAGCTGCTGAAGAGCCCACTGCTTCTGGAGTAATGAAGATTCAAGGCTCCTTTCCTTTCCTTTGAGGTTTTCGGAGCCCGGTTGTTGAGCAATCAAAATAATCAGACTAGTAATTCTCCTTTTCAAGCTTTTGTAGAGTGATGAAACTGAATGCAACGCGAAGCAGGCATGAGTGTCGGAGGTGCTTGACTGGATTAGGGAAACAAAGGACGCCTTAACATTCTGTAGCTGCTCCGAGCAGTGCTTGTAACTGTGATCCACCTACAATTTTAAGAAAGTGAAATGGAGTTGAACACAAATCTTATGTAACTGTGATCCACCTACAATCTTATGTGCAATGGAGTGGAACACAAATTATGGCTGTAAGTGAAAAATCTTCATAGCCACTGACTAGAAAATCACATAAATTGTCACTTACCAATTGAAGCATTGTGAGCAGCTCACTTTTCTTTCTGTTAGCTTCCTGGCACTTTTGAGCATCCACATTGTCCAGGGGTTCAGTTTGCCCGAATGCGAGTAGCAGTTCTGAAACAGTTATAGGATGTTCGGGCGTGCTAGAGCAGCTCGAGGAAAAAAATTTTGCCTCGCCATCAATCAGATTCAGTGAATCATCCATGTTGTTATAATCCGATAGTGCATATGCAGCAGCTTCTGCAAGAACTTGTTGCACTGCATGAAGGTATTTGGATCTTGACAAAATATGGGATAGCTGAACAAAGCAAGAAGAACCGTGATTTAGAGAAGGCTTCTCGGTGCATGCATCATTCTCCTTTTGTGTCACTCCCAAACAGAAATCATGAAAAGAGATTCGATTAGCATCATTGGAGGTGTGAAACTCAGTCGGACAGCGTGAACTGTCGGCCGATGTAACTTGAGTTACAGCAGAACAGCTTATTTCAGAGCATTGATCAGCAATGTTGGCTGTCTCAGTGAGACATGGTTGACAGGAACCAACACTGAGAGAAAGCTCACTGCCAGGAGCTACTGCAGCATTGTCATAAGCATGGCCGAAATTCCAATTTAAGTCGTGAAAGTTCCAACCAGGCTGTGAAATCTTTTTAACATGATAGGATGGTTGAACTATACTGAATGTTTTGCCTAAGGGCCCTTGATCGTCGACCAATTCACTCTGATTCCATGAACAACCAACACTGTCATTTTTAGATGCAAGGAGATTCACACCACTTGTTGATCCAAAGTTACCGTGAGGTGATGCTGCAAGTGAAGAAGGAACTATCATATCCTCACTGATAATATTTTCTGGCAAACAGGTGGTGGAAGATAGAAGATTGGCAAGTGAAGTGGCAGAAAGAGAAGTTCCTGAAAAATGTTCACGGAGGCCAACATTGGCCATGGATCGATTGAATGAATCATTACCAATCTGAGTAAAGGTTTCACTAAATGAACTAGTTTCGTTGTTTGTCAAGTAAGCATCAGCAGTTGCTGTCTCTTGAGCTGTAGAAACGAAGGGACTACTGACAAACATTTGCCTGTGGATATTGTTGCCTGGTATGCCTGACTGGAGAAAAGAACCAAATGTCGGATCGAGAATCATATTATTATGGTTAAAGTTGAAGAATGAACCACTGAAAATGTCATTCTCCATTCCAATCCAAGATGCTGAAATTACACTCCCCAGAAGTGCTTTTATCGAGTTTGAGTACCACTTGGATATAAGAAGGAAATCCTTTTACTAGTCATTCAACTTGTTTCTGTCAGCACACAACAACCTGAAATTATAACCAGTGAAAGAAAATTAAACTCACTCTCTTAGATCCCACAGTAAGAACTGGCTTAAGATTTTCAATGTTTAGCTTGGATAAAAGGAAAAAATGGCTCATATTATAAAGCATACATACAAAGAATCCTCATTCCTTTCAACTCCAAATCAGGCACTTGAAGGCTAATGATCATCCAACATGAACCAAGTATTGATCTGAAATGAAAAGCTTCAGTGTTAGGCGATAGTGACAATTACTAAGGCGATCTAAGTATTCTCAAACGTTGAAGCATAATACACAATGTTAGAAAACTGAATCCTCAATTTGTTTGCTATGAATGCTGAAGACAATTGTTAACACTGCAAATCAGTAGGTAATTCTTATCAAGTGGACATTGTGAAAGAAGAGAGGATCTGTCATCTCCTCGTGCTTTTGTTGTGATTAAAAAGCCACAACTCTGTGTTGTAAAAAGAATTGAGCTTCTAGATAGGGTGATACCAACCTCTTGCTTAGTTGCATGCCATCAATCACTTGCTTGACAACATGCATGATAAAAACTGTAACAAAAACTCGACTGCTAAAGGATGCTGCTCAGATCTGCACATTCACTTGAACTACTCAACTTGCTCCTCAGTTGCTATTAAATTGAAGAGTCCTAACAGATAAGCTTCTAAAACAGTAGAACAAACAAGGTCAAATGCACCATGTTGTTGAGCATCCTCTGCGTTTGGACTTTATAAAGTGGTCAAATGATCTATAATATTCAAATGAGAGAAATACATTATTGATTGAATAAATAAAAAGTTCAACAAGGCATTCCTTCTGCAAAGCAACAACGGAAGCTTGCACAAGATTTTTAAAGAAAATAAAAGAGGAAAAAAATAACTTCACGAGGCAGAAGAGCATTTAAACCATCTAAAGAAACCAACCTCTCTTGAGTGTCCGTCGTTGCTCAGACAATAAGCTACCAAAAGAATAGCCAATGCCGTTCCCTCTCTGGATATAGAGCTATAAGGGAAGAACATTGAAGCTCAGATCAAAATCATGTTTGATACATCCATCAATTCATTTTACTTTTCTTAATGGGAAGAAATCTCCACTCGGCCAAAAAAGGGAAGTGGCGCATTTCCTTATAGAATGCCTACAACAGATGCTCAAGAACAACCAAGAAAACAATGGAGTACAGAGTTCATCAGGTATCCGTGCTTTTGAAGACCACTTATAGAAGGTCCTTGTTGTTTGAGTCATCAGAGTAATGGGTTTTCACCCAGCACAAAATCCAAAAACATGGGGCCCAGAGCTAAAGAAGAATTATGACCTTCCTCTCCTCGAAGAGAAGGACAAAAATTAAATGGGATTCACTCTCATTTGAACAGAGAATTGGGCAGTTTTTTCTGAATTCCCAGTGCAAACCCGAAAGGCAAACACGTGAAACATAGATTCATGGCCCATGGTCGATCAAGATCCTTGCAAATCTCCAACAACAGCAAAGGAAGAAAAAAAATTACTATACGAAGTCAGACGAGGATATACGTATATTATATTACCAATTTTATGATGGCGCTCACCTTTGCTATGATTGAGATGATGGCATTCTTCAAAGTTGAAATAGAAGGCCAATCATTCCTCCTGTTCTGTTCATACTCACCTGGTAAAAAGAAACCTCAAGGCTGATCTTATATTCCGTATGCGAATGTCAAATTGGTTCTTGGTTCACCAGAGCCAAACCAAAACACACTTGGGGGAAACAGGTGCCTGATTCATTAGCTGATAAACTCTATTATGAAAAAGACAAAATAGAGATTGTCTTTTTTTGTTGATTTACCATGGTTCAGAAAGTGGAGGAGCAGCTTTAAAAAGTCAGGTCCCATAAGCTTTTGCAGAGAAGGTACATATGGCATGGGTTCTCAATCAATGCCATGCAATCGACACTAAAAAAAAAAGGAAATAAAAGGAGAGAGACAGGAGGAGGGGAGAGAGCCAGAGAGAGGAGTCACACAGGGAGGAAAACAACAAGGTGGGGGAAGGAGGTGGGAGGAAGCAGAGCAACGCATTACCTCCTTGTCCAGGCTTTCGGGCCCCACCTTTTCTCCCTGTTTTCTCTCCCTGAGCTCCCGTCCTTCCCACCTTCAGCTGCTGTGCTTCTCTGTGCAATTATGGCGACAAGCAAAATATATCTTTTCTGGCCAACCTTTTTGCTTAAATGAAAAAACTTGAGGCGGAGAGGCGGGAGGTTGGAGAAGAGCTGCTTTCATAGCCACAGTCGCAGAAGTGAATGTATTAGGAAGCAAGAGGACAAAGTGATGTCAGCCAAATCTAGCAGGGAGATTTCTGACAGATTTAATGGGTCAATAAACTAGCAGTTGCTCATTTACCTCATTCTCAACAACCAGCAGCGTCCCTGAGAAATCAAGTAAAAGAAAAGTCGTCTGCTGCACTTCTGAAGGGAAACTGGAGACACGAAAAAAATTTATAGAATGTATCCTTTTTACTGTTCAACACAAGAAGACAACAAGATTGCATCGAGGGCAATGATCCAAAACTGAGCATGTTCTTGGTAAAGAAGAAAGAGGGACCAGCTTTTCTGAGTTCAATCTGATAGGGTGCAGGTCTTAATTGAAGCGCATGTCTTTGTACGCTAGCACATGCAGTGCAACGCCACATGAAGCTGCTGCTGCTGCTCTTAGAAATTGAACAGGGTGAGCTCATCAATGAACTGCCACTTGATACTATAAATGTGGACTAAGATCGCATCCTAATTTTTGAACTGATTAAGAGACAGAGTTGTAACTTACTTTTCCAACATGCTGAAGATGATTGGCTATTAGAAGGAAGAGTTTAGAAAACAAATCTGAGTAAAAAAGCTGAATTTTTCATTAAAAAGATTGGAAAGGAAATCTCTCTGGGTAAAGTAGACTGGTTCTTGTCCACTGGTGACATAACTTTGATCTCTTATATAATATCAACAACAAAACAACACGAAGGACAATCTACAGGACAAGAAAAGACAAACGTGAGGCCAAGTATTCCCACACCATCGTCAGAAGAGCTGCAGCATTCATGCTCCACGTCCTACTACAGTGCGAAAATCTTTTACTGCTTAACATTTCATCATTATAGGCTTTGTCACGTTGCAAATAAAGGTTGCTTCTTCCACTGCAATTGCTTTTCCGGTCCAACTTTGAACAACTCGATGTTCCCCCGTTTTGAGGTCAAATTGCATGGCTACCTCAACGAGCAAGATGTAGAGTTAGAACATAAAGAACCGCCATTGTACAACTCGTGTCGCCAAAAAGGGGAAGAAAGGTAAGCGAGCTCACCGTAGGCTGCAGCGTTGCAGAACATTTGCAGGGATTTCGACAATGACAAAAAAAATTTTTCTCAATTACAAAGGAATTGGTTGTTGCTTCGCTGGGACTACTGCTGATCACTCACTTCAAGCTCCATCAAACCTCGCAATCAGTCTATTGCTGGAAATACAGTCTGGATGAATCATTAAGGCACGGATCAAGATGGGGATACCGTTGGATCTCTATCCACGATAATTTTTCCAACAGCTTCCTTAGACAGAGATCACAAGTTATTTCCTGTTAGCAATAAAAAAAAACTCGTTGGACCAATTAATTGGTTGATTGGAAATAAAAAATCTCGTTATTTTGGAAACACTGCACAGTTCTTTATGCTGGACATTAATTTTGCCATTTTCTTGAAAAAAAAGGTCTATGGTCTTGCTTGGAGATGTCTCAAAAGCTAATATATTGGTCATTCTGAATTCACAACTAATTGCCAGTGAAACTCATGTCTTCTGCAAAAAGATGAAATTCACCACCTTAGCGGCCCTACACGGTCGGTCCCACGACCATCTATAAGAAGTGGAACTCATGTCAAAGATAGAGTAGGTTGTATTCCAATTTTAATTTATGTGTGATGCGTCCCGTAATTTTCGCTCGGGCATATATATTTGGATAGATCTACATCTGCTAATCAGAAACGTAACTAGACGTGCATGACTCGGAAAGCATGACAAATCAGAAAGATGAAAGTATTGCAGCTTGGGAACACTTTGGTCATGTGAGAAGTTGCAGTCGGCATATACGAGTACACCTGTACAAGTAAAAACCTACTCGAGTGTTTTCTCAGACAAATTTTTTATCATAATTGACTAATAGTGTAGGAGAACGTCCTTAGCTTGTCATTTAGGCAACTAGAACATCCCCTTAGGAATTTTTCTCGTGAAATCCAACTCCTTCGGTTATTTTATTTCATTAATTCTACTAATATCTCTCCAACTAGTAGTCTAGCATGGACCGTCATCTGGACCGCGAGAACATCTTCTTTGAAAATATTACTCCTAAAGTCTGACCTCTTCAGTTATTTTACTTCATCATTCCTACTAATATCTCTCCAATTAGCAGTCTAGCAGGTGACACTATCATCCAGATCGCGAAAATACCCTCACTCGAGAATATCTCCCTTGAACTTTGACCCCTCTACTTAATCATTTCTACTAACCGTTCATGGATCAAGAGACATCCTCAACATGTCATCTAGACTGAGAGAGTATCCTCACTCGTATATATCTTCCTTGGACTCTGCCCCCTCCAACTATTTTACTTAATCATTTCTGCTAATCATTCTTGGATCAAGAGACGTCCTCATCATGTCCTCAAAGTCATGAGAGTATCCCTGCTAGTGGATATCTCCCTTGGATTCCAACCCCTCCAGCTACTTTACTTAATCATTTTTGATCAAGAGTCGAATAGTAAACAGTGGCCTAAGCATGGGTAAAGTAGAGGTCGACCAAGGGAAGTGACACCGACAATGTCAAAGGGTCGGGCATACAAGAAGCCTAGGACGATGAGGAGAGGTTAGTCATGGACCCTCACCAGTACGTGTCAGATGTGTCAAACGTTGTTTCAAACAGGAAAGGGACAATGGCCCTACCCTTGCCCATGCACTAGATTGGCTGCAATCCATACTTAGGTTAACTTTGACTCTCACATGAGCTAATGGCTAAAGCATGGGGGAATCCACATAGAGGTTAGCTTCATATAAGGAGGAAGGTGTTTGCCGAGTGAGAGGATGATCCATTTGGTAAACTACAACTGAGCTCAAGTGTTACGAATGGCCTCAAGTCAAGACAATGGTTAACCCACTCAACTACTATTTTTCTTCTTTCCTTATTTCTTACTAAAGCTCTTCTTAACATAAGACATCATTTCTTTTAGCATGCTAAAACTTTTCTCTCAAATAAAACATTATTCTTTTCAGCTAAAGCTCTTCTTGAGTATTGCCAACTAGGGAGAGTGTTGACAACTCACATTACTTTTGGATGTTGCTCAAATGAAAACGAGCTCGGGTGCATAAGTCCAGATGTATCAACTCGGGTGCACCAGCTCAAGTACACCAACTCTAGCACAAAAGAACAGGAGTCATCGGTTTGCATATTTTAGAGTAGAATAATCGAGTGGTGTCAAAAGCTCAACCGGATTGAATCTGAAAGAAATGGTGTGTCTAAACCAGAAGGATTGGGAGTAAGATTGGAGATTCAAACCGTATCAATATGTTTTTTATTTACGAAGATACACTCGTATAAATAGATTTCACAAGTATTTTCTTATTTACTTTTCGATATCAACTGTACTTAAGCTTTTAGTCATCCATAATAGTTGCCACCAATCCTCCTTTTCTACTGCAACTTGATTTTGCTGAGAAAGCAACTATATATGTAAGACTGAAGTTCTAGTTGCACTTGAGCTAACCATTCTAATGCACGATGATCAAGTCTACTCATATAATATTGAAGAGGTATGATTCCATACTATTGGAAGATTGTCTCGACACAGTAACCTTACTGACTTGTCCCCCATTATATACTCGATAGTGAATAGGAAATATATACAAGCTAAGATTCTAAATCATGAACTTGAAAACCCCTATGAATTCAATAAACTGCCATAAAACTCAAATCCTTCATCGATCTATGGGGCCACTATACAAGTTCATGATTGGTTATTAAATTTCACCATCAATCACCAACGATCAAGTTAGTTTCGAGTCTTGTCTATGCCCAGATGATTTAAATATAAACTATATACTAGCTTTTGGACAAAATTATTACATTATCAATTTTCTCAAAGTTATTATTTTTCAAAATAATTTTCTCCTATATTTAAATAATTTATATCATTTTAATTTTTAGTTTTTAAATAAATGTATTTTATAATATATTTTCAAAATTAGCAACTTTTAATAATTTATTAAGAAT